>NW_026592890.1:21541359-21559392 GCF_907164565.1 Psammomys obesus | reverse complement strand
GAAAGAAAGAAAGAAAGAAAGAAAGAAAGAAAGAAAGAAAGAAAGAAAGCCTGAAGGAAGTTAGTTGAGGGCAGAAACAGCTACACATTTGGAGGCAGACACTGGAAGTCTTGCTGCTCCCTGACACCCAGCTGCTCACACTGGCTATTGGCTACTTTACACGTGGACTGGGCTGCCAATTTACATGCTGCCAGTTAAATCACAAAACAAGCACAATCACAGCAGAATAAGCAAATCCGCACAACCAAAATAACTAAGTTTTCCAATAATCAATTCAGATACTCATTTACAACCTCAAGATCTCCTAGAGTTCAAGAAAGAGGCTTGGTTTGTGCAATTATAGAGTGCTAGCAACCAAATTTGGTGAGAGAAGCGGAGATGGGAAGGAAAGAAGAAAGAAAGGAAGGAAGGGAAGAAGGAAGGAAGAGAGAAAGAGAAAAAGGTGAGAGTTGATGGGAACAAAAATTAATCAAGCTTTTCTCTTCCAAAGAGATTGCAAACCCAGAAGTAATATTAAAAACATGAAGAGATGAGAAATCCTGTCTCGAAAAACCAAAAAAAAAAAAAAAAAAAAAAAAAAAACAAACCTAAAAAAAAACCAAAACCTTCCAAAAGCAGAGAAAAATACCCAAATATGCACACACACACTCACAAAAGCTACACAGAAGAAATGAAATGGAAATAAGAAAACATCTCAAGTAGGGCTGGAGAGACAGCTACATGGGTTTGAGTGCTGGTTGCTCCTTCAGAGGACCTGAGTTCAGTTCCCGGTACTTGTATGGTAGCTCACAGACATCTGTAACTCCTGTCTTCTTTTGACCTCCAAGGGCACAAGACATGACATACATACATACATACATACATACATTCATATATGTACATATAGAGCCAAAACAACCAAAAAAACCTAAAATGATTTAAAACATCAGCTCATTTCATTAAATTTAGGAAGCCAGTGGGAGAGAAAGGAGAGAACAAGGAAGGGTAATTGAAGAGATGAATATGAGCCAAGCACAATGATGTACGTATATGAAAATTCAATATAACCATTATTCTGTATGCTAATTACAATTTAAGTAAAAGCAGACTGATAGCCACTGAGCAATTCAATCTACTTACAGTTAGTTTGATTAAAAATGTTCAAGTTGAAGTGTAAGATCTTTAAACATATTCCTGTAATCATGAGGCCTTATGTACAACAAGCACGCTTGCTCGTGTTCATTCACTCAGTCACACATAAATGCAACCAAGGATCATTGAGCCCCGACTAGGTGCTCTGCTAAGCAGAGCCGACATGGTCCTTGCCATCAACTGAACTTAAAATCAAGCAGGAGAAACCAATAATAAATAAAACTCACATAAAGAAATGTGAGCTATGGAAAGTGTTCAAAACAAAAAGAGTGCTGTTGAGATACAAGGGGGTGGAAAAAGGAGCTAGGTGTTCAGGGATGATCACTCTTAAAGTAAGCTTTAAGCTGAGGCTCAGGGTGACAGCCGTGGAGACACGGAAGGAAGGAGAACGTGGAAACAGACAATGCTGGCACTCCTGGCTGAGGAAGCCCTCTGTGAGGTCTGAGGATAGAGGCTAGGGCTATAGATGGGCACAGGACAGGGACGGAGGCTACATACTTTTTAGCTCATGAGAAGAAAAGGCTTTCGTGTATGTGTGTGTGTGTGTGTGTGTGTGTGTGAAGATTTCTGTCAAGATTTCTTATTTCCAGATTTTATTCTGGGAACAGTTCTAATAAGAAAAGAAGTATTCACTTTTGGCTATATAGTTTTAAGGTAATGCTAGGGAAACGTATTACAATAGGAGGGCAGTTAAACAGATTTGAAACATCAAGAAATAGAACATTGTACAACCGTAAAAACATTTTAAAAGAATGTATGACACTAAAAACGTTTCACATAGGAGTTTTTACTGTTAATTCTCTGTAAATCAGTTATTTTATTTTCTTGGTTTTGACTTTTTACGAGGCAGGGTTTCTCTGTAGCCTTGGCTGTCCTGGACTGGCTTTGTAGATCAGGCTGGCCTTGAACTCACAGAGATCCACCTGCCTCTGCCTCCCCCAGTGCTGGGATTGCAGGCATGCGCCGCTGCGGCTGGCGCAGGCCCCTCAGTCCTTTCACTAGGGGCCGGGCACATCCGGACTCTCATGTGTACCCTGTTGTGTGTGAGAGTAAGTGTGTACGCATTCTTAGTGTAACAACTGATCACTTCTGCTACTTTCTTCTGTTGGAAGGGCCTAGAAAGGAGATGGCTAAATCAGCCCGCGGAACTCGGTAGGATGCTCTGCTTTCTTCATTAATGCCAAGAAAAGGTGAACAACGGGTCTCGGCCATTAAGCCGGACACAGAGCAAGATAAGAGCTAGGCAGATGGTAATCCGCACATTTAGGCTGAGTTTCAGACTTTGGGCTGCCTAACCACTTCTTCCTCGGCGCGCAGGGCCCAAAAACACAGGGAACACTTTGAGTGGCTTGGTCTTAGTGATGAGGAAAGAGAAGTGTGGAAAGTATAAAGGAAGGGAGGATGGAGGCAGAATTTAAAGGGACGTTTTAGCCTTTCCTAGGAACTTGAAACCATTTCTTAATTACCATTATGGAAATAGGCTAACCACAATCTCCCTAAGCCACTGCGGATCAGCTAACTGATTATGGCAGGGATGCCATCAAGAAATACTTATTTCTAATATTAGATGACAATAGATTTGTGACTAACCCATTTAGTACTATTGTTCCGCAAACAAGCTTATTCTAACTATTATTCATGTTTCATTGAACACATCAAGTCTAAAATTATACACTTGAACTTAATGGTTAAGAGATGAATGAAGCTAATTCCAGGCAGCTTATATTTTGGGCCTCATAAAATAAAAACAATAAATCTATATAATAGGGATTGATTCCTTTTTTTTAAAAGGTGAACAAAAAGTCCACCTCAGAACAAAGTTCATGAGTGAACACATAAAGTAGGTACTGTCTTATGCTCTTAATTTAATAAAAAAATATCTGTCCATATAAAATGGTTCTTTGCCTATCTATTTTCTGAGAAATGTCTATCCTTTGAAGGCACATCTCAGCTTCTCTCCACCTTCCCAATAAAGGGGCAGAGGTGGTTACAGGACATCGTAGAGACTATTTAGTCCATAGGGAGTCTGTATTGTTTCCAAGTTTGTGGCTGACTTATAGAGAACGTGAGGGGGAAAAAAAAGGATAATTTATTTGTTTTCAAAGAGTTTTCAAAACATATGTGCATACAGTATCTCATTTGATCACTCTAGCAATGGGCCATTAAGATTAACCAATTCACATCTGGATAAAATTGCCGAAAGTACATACAAAAAAGATATAAAGAATTACACATCTGAAATGACAGTTGGGGACTTTGGTTGTAGACTAGGGGTTGACTATTTGCCCAACATGTGTCATTTCTGGCAATGTAAAGTAATAATAATAACAATAACAGTGGCGATTGGGAGATAAGATTTTGGAACACAGTGCGTGAGTAGAAAATTAGTTTTTAACACCTAGACAACCACGACTCTGGCAAAACCTGTCTGACATAATTATTTTGGGAACGGGTAGCCCACTGAACACGTTTCTTGTAAAGGAGGGCTTGGTAAATTGGTAAAATGGTAAATTGTAGCTAATTGCCATCAGTTTTAGTTTTTAATCTCAACAGTGGCTATCCATTCCCTTAACCTCCAGGATCATGAGGGGCAGCTATGAAGAGATTCCTGCCGTCTGCAGCAGCTAGTGGGACCTAAAACAACCAGTAAGAACCCTGTCTTCAAATTTTGGAATCTGTGCTATGATCACTGATCACAGAGTCTGATCATGGGGTTGTGCAGGCATAAAACCTATCAGTTTGTTGTATACACCTTCTGTTCAGTGTCTCAGGTTCTTCTCATTCTCACAGGGCTACCCAGAGAAATCCTGGCCTCAGAAAACCGAGAAGAAAAGAAAAGAAAAGTCACAAGGAATACCGAGGAAACAAGGCTGATATGAAAGGAAAAAAAAAAAAAAAGTGAGCAGTTTCTTGATAATGCAGGTGGCAGATTTACAGGACAAAGACTTTAAAACAGGCTATAATGTCAACTGATAGAGGAACAAAATTAGAATTATAGATAAAGAGGGAGGAAAACCCACAAAGAGACTCAAATTCTAGAGCTAAAGTAAGAATTCTGCTAGGGAGACTCTGTCAAATGTGAGCAGGCAGAAGAATGAGCAAATTTTTTTATAAAAAAAGAAAGGAGGAGCTGCCTGTATTCCCAGCACTCAGGGAGACAGAGACAGGTGGATCTCTGTTTGAGGCCAGCCTGGTCTACACAGTGAGTCCAGGATAGCCCAGGCTACACAGAGAAATCCTGTCTCAAGAAAAAAAAAAAAAAAAGCGAGAAGAGATGAAGGCACTCTCCAAAGTTAAAATTAAAGGAGCTGAGACACAGCAGCTCAAAGCTCTATGAAAACATAAGAATAAAAACTAGTATTATTTAAATGTTTACAGTTTTTATTAATTTGTGTGTTTATTTGTGTGTGGTATATGGTGTGTGTGTGTGTGTGTGTTGTATGTGCCACGCGAGTGCATGCCTGCATGGAGGTTAGAGGACAACTTGTGGGATCACATAAGTCAGTTTATCTATCCCGTGGGCCCTAGGGATCGAACTCTGTTTGTTAGGCTTGTATGGCAAATGCTTTTACCTGCTGAGCCATCTGAATGGATCATAGACTTGTTTTTAACTCTACTTTTTGCCCTGTATATAATTTAGGTTATTAGTTCATGTTTTTGGTCACACAATGTGCAGACACATAAATTTGCAATCTCAATAGCCAAAAGAGGTTTGGATGGGCAAATAACTAAGCAGGAAATTTGCACGTTATTATGTTAAGTGGGTGTGGGTTCAAATTAATGTATTGTAAGTTCAGGAGTACAGGAGAAACAAGACCAAAGCAAACAAACACAAACCAGCAAAATGTCTTCCTAAGGCAAATAGAAAACAGAACAGCAGAACTAACAGAGAAACCCCTTCTTATGTAGGAGAATTAAGCAGGGTCACCCGGACCCTGACGATATTATAATTGTCTGCAGATGTCAAAACATCAAATTATTCCAGCGTGGTGGAGAATAATACCTTAAACCCCAGCACTTGGGAGGCAGAGGCAGGAGGATTTCTCTAAATCTGAGGCCAGGCTGTCTGCATAGTGAGTTTCAAGACAACAAGGGCTATACAAAGAAACCCTGTGTTGAAAAAACAAAATATAAAATTAAGTAAACAAAACAAATCAAAACAAAACAAAAAACAACCCACATCAAATTTTATGTGTTAAGTAGTTCTCATTTAGTACACTTCAAAAAGGTTGGAAAACCAAAGGCCAAATAGGATCATATCCACCATTAATTTAAATCAATACAGTGAGAATACACTTTCATATTCACATTTAATTTCTGTGCCATGATTTAATTTCCCTTTACATATACTCTTTCCTGTGTTCTCCCCGACCCACCCAAGACAGAGTTTTGCTATGTAGCCTTGGCTATCCTGGAATCACTTTGTAGACCAGGTTGGCCTCAAACTTAAAGAGATCCGCTTGCCTCTGCCTTCCAGAGTGCTGG
This sequence comes from Psammomys obesus, assembly GCF_907164565.1. Taxonomy (NCBI): domain Eukaryota; kingdom Metazoa; phylum Chordata; class Mammalia; order Rodentia; family Muridae; genus Psammomys; species Psammomys obesus. The sequence goes on along the minus strand of NW_026592890.1, from coordinate 21,553,776 downwards.
GATTACAGTTGTGTGCCACCACGCCTAGCTAATTTTTTTTCTGAGTGTTTATTTTTTTTCTTTACATGTACTCTTGATAGAATATCCCATATACTCTTCTTATATTGTTCATACCCTTTGTTAATACATATTCAAGTTGTTTTCAACTTTTCACTTTACAAACTACAGATAATGGCATTTTTAGTGGGAGATCATGGGCAGTTCTCAGTTGCTTCTACTAGTTACTCCTGAGCAGGGCCTGGTGACACAGACCTGTGAGCCCACTACTCAGGAGCCAAGACAGGAAAATGGTAAACTGAAGTCCTGCTTGGGCTATAGGGTTAGTTAAAGACCAGCCTAACCACAGTTAATGAAACACTGTCTCAAAATAAAAAAAAATGAAAGAGGGTTAGATATATAGGTCAATGATGGGGCACCTAGCATGCCCAGGTTCAATCCTCAGTAACTAAAACACACAAAGAAACAAAACAATTAACACATTCTACACATGAGGCAGGTCCAGCATGGAAATTCTGTCCCCCAGACACCAACGTGGACTGTTATGCTAAATATGTACACAATTGGAGCTTTCTGCCTCCTCAAAGTAAGGAAAACAGAAGTGCAGCCCTGTCTGAAGGAAAAGAAACTGGAAAAGAGCAGCTTAGCCCTGTTATCTCTAAACACAAAGATGCTCAATTAAAAACAAATGTGAAAAGGAACTGTTATTGCAGGTGTTCCGTGCAAATTTGGTGATTCAAGGGAAACGTACACGGATCTCCCCAAAATGTTCTACCCTCCCTGGGTACGCTGAATGCCGACCCTGTGTGCAGGAAGGTAAGTCCAGGGAAAGTCACAGCTGGCAGCTTACAGCAGCTCGTAGAAAAGGTCTGAGATCGTTGGTGGGAAATGCTGAGTGGTCAACCCAGCAGTCAAAGGGCATTTCAAATGGGTATCAAAGTAAAAAACAGAGACTATTTTCTTCCTTTTTTTTTTTTTTTCTCCTCCTTAAAAACAAAGGTATGCTTTCATCAGGAAGGCATTCCTAAATGATGAAATCCGAACTCCTGTTTTAGAATAAAGTATACATGATTCAGTATTTATCTGGCATCTTTAAGAAGAAGCCTTCAGCTGCTCCTCCCCACCCCACCCCCAGCCCCTCTTTGCCGGTCCCCATCACGATTTCTCCCCACAGTCTGTACTTTACAATTCTTTCTCTCCTTGCTGCTGCAGATCCCTCCTTCACAGCCAAACTGCCCTTTGAAGTCTGCCCTCTTTTTAGGGCTTTGGCGGAGGTATTCAGACTGATCACACAACCCTAAGCAGAGTTCCTGGACCATCCATGTTCTGTCGAATACAGTTGTTTCATGTGGCCTGTGATTTACTGTCTTAATTAATGCTCAAAGGAAGAAGAGCACATCTTTGGTGGAGTTTTTCCCCCTTCTTTCTACAAAACAGGACTCTTGGGGTTTCTGTGGACATTGTGCAGGATGGTTTTGCCAAATGGAACGAGGCATGGTTAATACTTTTCCTTTATACCCTTTGCCATAAATCAGCTGGCACTCTGTTTGCACAAGCTATTAAAGTCCTGCCCCACCCCCACCCCCCAGCACTTCCCGAATCTTAAACAAAGTAGGAATAAACTGAGGGTGAGCAGAGCCAGTGGGCCCACTAAGTCAGTTTAATGAGGTCTGAATAGATCACACAGGACATATTGTGGCAGCATGAGGTGGGTGGTGGGGATCCCATCTCAGAGATGTGGAAGTAGGGGGAACGAGGGAAAGAGAAGATGGAAGTTGTGGTAGGCGACACTCAAACTCTGACACATGTCTTTGGTAAAAAGATCGCATCTTACATTCTCTTTGCCGTTGGCTGAGGCTTGACTGCTGGGACATGTTTAGATTTAGCGCTGTTTCCTGTCTGTGGTTTTGCTCTTCCATGTTCCCCAACACATGGAAAGTTTATTGTTTGCTGCATGCCCATAACTGTCTTGATCTGTACTCATTTCAACTCTCCAGCCTCCGGCCTGCAAACAGACATCTCCATATGCCAAATAATTCACTACCGGAGAGAAGGACAATAAAGACCTGCCTATCTGAGGGCTGGACTCCTCAGAAACCAATTATTAGGTCTCATCCATTCAGCCACAGTCCCCTCCACCCACCCTTCACTTAAACTCATGCTCCTCCCTTCCCTCTACCTCATCAGAGAAAGGTATGTTGATTCCTTTTCTGCTGTCAGTCAAATGCATACATAGTATTGTGCCTTTAATGAAAACTATATGGCAAGGAAAAAGGAAACAGTCTTCTCCAAAGAAATCACCTCAGTAGGCACTCCTTGTGGCTAGGAGGGTGATGTGAGGTGTTGAGGAGTACCTGATCACTTGTTTCCCTAATGTCAGTCACACACTCACAAAGAGAAGCAGCCACCAGGAAGAAGTGATACTTTCAACAGTCTCTTGCATTGTAGACCCAGAGGGAAGATTGCTGAAGGAAATTCAAGAAAATACAAGTGTTTCTTAAGGTTTCACTGAACTTGTGAACTACGCACGGTCACGGTCTGTTTCAAAACTTTGAGTCCCTAGTATCTATGACCAACTTCTACTCATGTTTATCACTCTCCGTGACCATGTCCTGGAAGGTGTGAGTTTCATATGCTATAGATAGGCCTGTGGAGTCCAAGGAAACCTGAGCACACACCACTAACTGTCCAGAGCACCAAGTTGAACATAAGGGATGCCCAATAAGGCTGCGCTCTCTCTTTGAGGTGAAGAGAACACAGATCGGACCTTTTTTCTTTTCTAGAAGAAGAAGGAAACTGTTCTTACATTTATCTCTCATTTAAATTATGCCTAGCACTCCAAACAGCCACCCATCAAGCCAGGTCAAGTCCGTATGGCCTTAGAAAACCAACTCTCACCGGAATTGTTTCTCCTAAAAAGGGGATTCAACCTGAATGTTTCAAATCTGTGTTCCACTCAGAAAACAATGAGAAAGACAATACAGGCCCAAACTTGAACTGCTGAAAGTATTGTACATGGACTGAATGTGTTTTTTGTTTGTTTGTTTGTTTGTTTGTTTTTCCTTGCTTCTTTATTTATTTTTTTTAAGACAACGTTTTTTGTTGGTTTGTTTGTTTGTTTGTTTTTCCTTGCTTCTTTATTTATTTATTTTTAAGACAACGTTTTTTGTTGGTTTGTTTGTTTGGGTTTTTCAAGACAGGGTTTCTCTGTATATCCCTGGCTGTCCTGAACTCATTCTGTAGATCAGGCTGGCCTCGAGATCCCCCTGACTCTGCCTCCAAAGTGCTGGGATTTTAAGGTATATGCCACCACCACCATGGAGAATGACTACTTTTAAAAATAATTTGTTCATTTTTATTTTATATGTATTGGTGTTTTGCCTGCATGTGTGTATGTATGTCTGTGTGAGGGTTTTAGATTTTGGAGTTACAGAGCTCCCATGTGGGTTCTGGGAATTGAACCCCGGTCCTCTGGAAGAACAGTCAGTGCTCTTAACTGCTGAGCCATCTCTCTAGGCCCTGGATCGAATATTTGTCATACACATTTCCAGCATACTAAACCTGAACAATGGAACCAAGCTGAAAGCCGTGGATTGTCTAGGACAAATCCAAACCGTTTGTGCTTCTGGATCATTCTGTATTATGGATTATGTCAAGCACATGGCATAAAAGTTAATGCATTCAAGGGCACAAAGGAGACAGCTGTGGGAGAGCCTAAATTACATAGCAACAGTTTTGCATTTTAAGATTTAGGCCTGTGGTGCCTTTTCAAAGTTAGCATAAGGTCCTCATCACCACTGTTTCTTCCTTTTTTCTTAAATGTGAAAGCCAATCGATAACATATTTCAACTTCAGATAGCTCAGGCATGGTGTGCTTGCTTTAAAAGTCCCCATTATTTATTTTTCAAAGTTATTAATTACACACACATGTATCCACACATGCACATACATATATACATGCAGACACATGGACATATAACAGGAACTTCTATCCTCCTGTTTTAATCAATTGTTGTCTCCGAGGCTTGCTGCCTCCTTCTGCTATCCTAGGCCTTGTTCTAGGCTCCGTAAATCTAACCTCGGCCTAGAATGTTTCAGCCTCTGAGACTTACTGCTGAATAAGCTCACTCTTTCTAGTTCTTTCTGAGTTCTGGGCTGACTGGTTCAACTCAGCTGTTCTGGCTCAAACTCCTCTCCCAGCTAACTTTCTAAGAGAAAGTTAATCTGGTTTCCCTCTTGGCCTCTCAATTGCTCTGCTTGGCCTCAAACTATCTCCAGCAATCTTTTCTAGTCTCCTGGATCCTTCTCATTCTCTGGTTCACTTGCTTTTCATCTGAATTCTCTCTCTGCAACCTGTCTATTACTGTCCCAGTAAAACTTCCTCCTTTCTCTCTCTCTTTCTCCCCTCTCCTCCCTCTTTTTCTCTCCTTCTCTCCCTCTCTCTTCTACAAACAATTTTTCTATAAACAATTTCATTGTTTGAGATTAAAGACGTGTACCACCATGCCTGGACCTAAAGCTTTTCTTTACCTGAAACTTTCTCTATACCAGGCTGGCCTTGTTCTGAATTAAAATCTGTCTACACCCACACATGTACCCATACATAGACAGACAGACAGACACATACATAAAGGCACACATACACATACACACGGTTCAAGATGTAAAGATGTTGTTTTGCCTTACAGAGATAAGAAACGGAAAATTCTTCAGACTGGAGAGTGCTCATTTATTCCTAAGTGCTGCATTTCAACCAGCTCCACACTCTTCACAGAACCATTCACTTTTTGTTGTTTTAATGACACGGATATATTACTGTGGTACTTAACACACATCATAACTGCAGATCTAGCAGGTAAGAAGAACACTGAGTTCACTATGAGCTGAACACAAGTGTTGGTAGGTAACTATGTGTGAATCTATTTCCAAAGCACACAGACAGGCTGTGAGCATAGCTCAGGCATGGAATACTTGACTGGCTTCCGGCTCTTGCACAAACAAAGCCCACCAATCTACCAACCCAGTGCATTCATTTGTACTCTACTGAATAGATAGACTACAATTAGGTGAAAAAAAATTTACATTTATTTTGTGTGTGTGTGTGTGTGTGTGTGTGTGTGTGTGTATGTATTATGTGTGTATACACATGCCATCGTATATATGAAAGTCAGAAGTAAATCTCAACAGTTGGGTCTCTCCTTCTATCATGTAGGTTCTGGGGAATAAAGAAATATATAATTTAATTGTGGGGCTTCATGGCTATCCAGAGACCATCTCAAGAAATGAACGGTAGGGAGAGTTGGCGCTCCAGTACAGGAGACTCTGGTCACTCTCTTGGACGTGTGGGAACTGACTGGGTTTTCCTGACTCTTTTATTAGAGAGAAAGTAAGGATCCAGGTCATAGTTGAGACATAGTAGGAAAACAACTTGGAGTGAACCTCAGCCAACAGGATGTGTAGCTAGGAAAGGCGAGGAAAGGGTGACGTGGCACAGGATGCAGGTGTGACTGCCGGGAAGGGTCTCGGGAACGATACCCTCCACCTTCTGTCTCTACCTCCTCGGAAACAGATTCCGAGGTGAAGGGACTTGCCCATCTAACTAAGATCCAGCGCTGGGAATGTGGTTGTATGGACAATGCCAAGAGTGTGGCTCTGGGGATCTTGTTGGCTGGCTGGTTGGTTTTGGTCCCCTTTATCAGATACGCTGCGCAGGGCAGGAACAATAGGCTGCCGATGGTTGGATACATAGACACATCCAAGGGCGTGTTAGACTTAGAGCGGAGCCACATCAGCCTGTGTAAATTTGGGGCACACTGCTTAATCCCTTCGTGCAATGGCTTCCTTTTCCTCGACATGGGTTTTTCTCCTACATATGCTGAGTATATCCTCCATCCTTGATCTCTGTCCCTGGCCCTCTTCCATAACTTTAACACAGTTTAAAAATGATAAAGAAAAAAAAATTGAGTCATTGATAAACACAGTATATCATTTACTATTTAGGTGATGAATAACCAATGTATGGAATATTCACATCTACTGGCCTAACAACCCCATTTTGTTTTTAAAATGTGTGTGTGAGAGCGAGAGAGGGAGAAGAGAGGGAGAGAGAGAGATGAGAGTGTACATGCAGATATCAGAGGAAAACTTGTGGGAGCTGGTGATGGTTCCTTCCTACTATGTGGGTTCTAGGGAGTAAACTCAGGCCAGAGTTACTGGCAGCACAATTATTGCTTAACCATCACTGGCTCCTATTTTTAGTGGACATTTTTGTTTTCCTCTTGGCATGGATGAAAGAAACTCAAATTAATCGCATTTAACTTTATTTTTAATTTAATTCTGAGACGGGAGTCTCCCTGCGTAGCTTATGCTATCTCTGGGTTCAAGAGATCCTTCTGCCTCAGCCTTTTGTATATCTGGGAACACAGGAGTATACCCTCCTGCTGGCTTCTTCTTCTTTTTTAATCATAGAGGGAAGATAAAACCTAAAAGCTACAAACTTCATTCAGCACTTGTGATTTACTTACACTCTAATTAATCTTGTTTAGCTTATATTCTATCAACAAACTATATATAAGACTTATAAAAACCTATAGGAAATCCTAAGCATTTGTTAGGGTACAAAGCCGCTCTTTACCTGGTGATTCATATAGCTTCTTTGCTCAAGGAAGTGTCGTCACGTAACTACTTCCTTTGTGTGTACTGAATATAGCAACTTTCAAAATGGGCGGCACGGAAGGTGCACCAAGGAGTCACTTCGGTGAGGCGAAAGGCAACACAGACACAACTTCAGTTGTGCCACTGAGGTCCTGAGTGTTACACATTGACAGTGCGTACATGATGACATGACCTTTGACCTTTGTGGCTTCCTCCTTACAACCCATCACTCCAGCCTAGCCATAAAAAAAAAAAAAAAAAAAAATCAGACAACTTTTTACAAAACACTTGACCAGGTATTTTGACTTCATCCAAATTCTCATGGTTATGAAAAGGAAGCTCAGAGCCAGAGAAACTTTCCCAGGCCAGGAGTCCAAGGGACGTGATGTCTATCTGTGACGTCTATCTGGGAATGTGGTGTCTATCTGCTGCCCTGGGACTCAAAGAGGAAATCAGGTAAAAACTAGGGATGCATGCTGGAGAGGTGACTCAGGGGTTAAAAGCACTGGCTGCTCTTCAAGAGACATTGGCCTGGGGTTCAGTTCCCGGCACCCACAGCTCACAACTGTCTGTAACTCCAGTTTAAGGGGATTCAACACCCTCACACAGACACACATTAAGGCAAAAAAACACCAATGCACATAAAATAAAAATAAATAAAAATTAAAAAAAATAGGGATGTGTGAATGAAGTTTAGATCAGTTTCTAAAACTCTATCAATACTATTATATTAAATTAAAACTCATTAATTTATGGACTTTAAAAGCAGAGGCGACTATGTGGGGGACACATAAGTCCCCCCTTGTACAATCTCAATTTTTTCTAAAAATTTAAGCTGTTCTGAAATATATATACACACACATATAGTCTGTTTTTAAAAACACTATAAATCCTTGTATTGACAAAACAATTTTAATAACTGCCTTAGACTACTATCAAACCTATTTTTTCCTGAGTCAAATATTTGTCTTTATTACATTTTCTTTTTCAAGATAGGTATTTTACTGAAAGAAGAGCTATTATTGGAAAGTCAACTTGCTTCCCAGAAGCTGGGCAGTTCAGATGAGTGTCTTGGTACCTGTGTGACGATCTCTGCCAATCACTAAACATCGTAAGCATCTCTTGTGCTAAATTTCTCATCCCTAGATCCGAGAAGCTGGAGCAGCTTATCAGCAGTAGTCTTCACATGGTTTCTCCCAAAGCCAGAAGTACACACGCAAACCACAGAGAACTCGGCTCCCCCACCCAGAGCTTCCTTTCTTTCTTAACCTCCCACAGGGTTGATTTCTCACTCCTAAACGTGGGCCTGGCCTTTCAGTGGCCCTACTTCCGCTACTGTTGTGACTGACAGAGTCAACCGTGAGAGGACGCCACTAAATCAACATGCCTTTAGGGGCTCTTTCCAAAAAGGAAAGAAAATCTGGCAGCTGGCTTTGGACCCAAGATTACTTCGCTTGGTCAAAGTTGCTACACCATCCATCATGGAGAGATGAGGGGGACATTTGCCCAGGGTCAGTGGCCAAGCAACTGTGTGAACTTGTCCCAAATTGTCACTGCTTCCTTTTGCCCGGTTCTAAACTTGGTTGCTTTATTCTTAACATGGTGCCCTCCAGCAGGGAGAGGGCAAATTCTCTCAGGTCACCCTCTCTGGCCTGTTCATAGTAGAGCCACATAACACAAACTCAGCCACCAGTGTTTTCCATTAGCCCGTGTTCATTAATACTGCTGTCTAGCTGCCATGTCATGTTTGGAAAGTGGTTACATTTCGGCAGCTATTTCCTATAATCTAAACGTGTTTTAGCTCCAAACTAATTCCAGACAAAGGAGGATGTTGCTTGCAAACTGACAGTCAAAACTACCTTTGAAATCTGTTTTGCTCTTTATGAAGTAAACTAGAAACTTGTTTTGAACCTCAGAGAGCACTTGCAGGCTTAAAACTTTATTCACGATAGCCAACATGTTAAAAACAACCAAACTGCTCACTGAAAGTGGTAACACACGCTTCGTACATGCATATCATGGAACATTACTCAGTCATATAAGGCGTGAAGTTCTGACATATGTTTACACCACGCGTGAACCTCGAGAGCATCATGCTAGGAGATGTAAGACAGAAACAAAAGGCCCGCTGTTGTATGACTCCACTTACAAGAGAGCTGATGGAAGATAGCCAATAGGAAGGAAGAAGTATTGGGGCTGGAGGAGGTGGAGACCGTCTGCTTGGGGTGCAGAAGAGGTTCTGGAGGCAGATGTTGGTGATGGTGGACAGCACTGTGGACGAGCCTCGTGCTGCTAAACTGTGCTCTTAGAAATGGTTAAAATGGGGCTGGGAGGAGCTCTGTGGCAGAGTACACATCCAGCTAGCCTGAGCAAGGCCCTGGGTTCGATCCATAGCCCCAGCCAAACAAGGACATTAAAAATGGTGTGTTTTGTTGTGTACGTTTTACTACTTAAAAACAAATCAAATCAAAACAAAACAAAACCAAAAAGCAAACAGACAAACAGCAACAAAACAGGACACATAGACGAAGACAAAAGAGGATGGGAGTTGGGAACTTGGAAAGTTCTGACTTTCTGATTTGTTTTGTTTGGCTGTTGGTGATTCTGTAGAGATGGTGTAGGCCCTGATGACCTAAAACTCACTATGTAGCTGAGGCTGACCTTAAACCTACTCGCCTCTGCTTCCAGAGTGCAGGGATTAGAAAGAAGGGCGCCATCACATTCAGCCTTATTTTTTGTTTTCTGGGTAGATAATACACTACATGATTCAAAAGTCAGAATGATATAAGAAGATACACAGGAAGAAAGAAGAGTCAGCGCGGACGCTGTCTCCCATCTCCAGTCAGTACCCTGTGATACACCTTCCCTTTACGTTCCCAAGGGACCATCAGGGCCTACGGTTATTGCGCTCTTCTTTATCTTCCCAATTGTTTGGCAAACAGAAGTGAAAACATATTCTTCTCTTCCCATCTTTTTTACTTAAGAGGTGACAGACTATATTCACCTGTAAGCACCTTTGCTTAAACCTTGGAGAATTTTGAATTTTCAAAAGCCAACCCCAAACTGTTGATTTTACAGTTGTAGGGAGGACGCAGATGTATGTTCTTTACCCAAGTAAGACAATAGAGAGAAATTCACTTTCAACTTCATTTTTAACAGCAGTTGAAACAGAGAGAAAGAGAAAAAGAGAGAGTGGGAGGAAGGGAAAGAGGGAGGAGAAAGAGAGAGAGAGAGATTTAGAACATTAGGGCTAGCTGGCTTGCCCTGGGGGAAAAGTTTAACGTGTGTAAATATCCTCTTTCAAAGCACTTTATGTGCAGAGGCCACTTGGAGATTACCACCTTGTAAAAGAAAGGAAGAAAAGCAACCTCCCCACCCTTAGCATCCAGCAAGGAAAGAGAGGGGGTGGAGGTGGCCTCTAGTTGACCACTGCTCAAACTGGAAGGGCTAAGTGCTCTTTTTAAATTTAAGGAAACCCACCTGGCACCCTGCAGGACTGTATCTTGAACTCTATTACATATGACATCAGGCAGTCCACATGGCTCCTGTTACCAGAACTGGACTCGAAAAAAGACATAAGCAAACCCTAGCGGCTGGGAGAGGCTATCAGCTCCCTAAACTATTTTGGTCACAGTAACTCACAGCTTTGGCAATTTAAAAAGAGAAAGACACCTGTCACCAGAAAACCAACTGCTGTCTTTTAAAGTACTATAGAACAACAAAAGCCTCCAATACTTTCTATTTCTTTTAAGCCCAAACCCACAATTTTGTAATGTGATTATAGAGAGAAAGCAAATTTAAACTTCTAATCTATAATCTTCTATTGTCATTTATGCTCAGTCTATAATAAGTTTGTATTATAAGTTACATTTAGACTTATAAGCTAAGTCTAAAGATATTATTTATTAAAAACAATCTGATTACAGATTTTATTTTCCTTTTCTTTTCTTTTTGTTCTGGTTTTTTGAGACAGGGTTTCTGTGTGTAACCCTGGCTGTCTATAGAGCAGGCTGGCCTGGAACTCAGAGACCCACCAGCCTCTGCCTCCTGAGTGCTGGGACTAAAGGCCTGCACCATTCATGCATGGCTCTGACTTTTTTCCAAAAACCTTGACTACATTGACATTTGTATTCTAAGTCAATTAGTGATTTTTTAAGAAATTCATTTAAAAAGAAAACCTTTTATGTGCCCTGAGTTCTCCACTGACAGCTGAGACACAGCAGACAAACAAACCAATTCCTTGCCCGGTGAGTTAGCATTCTCACCAACAGTAAGAACAGTAAGGAAGGAAACAAACTGATAGACTCATTTGGAAAGTGACAAAGGCTATGAAATAGTTGACCAAAGCCAGATAAGGAGATAGGCAGGATGAAGCCCTTTTGATAGAAGCACCAGGAAGGATTAGTGCAGAGAAGCGGGAGGTGGGGGGAGGCGGCAGCTGAGGAATGAAAACTGCCTGAGGAAGAACCAGCCTCCCTGGGCAGGAAGCAAGAGAAGACAGTGTGAGCAAGGACTCCAGTGGCAAGAAGAGAGCAGGAACGCTGCCCTACAGCACAGGAGGGCCCTCAGAAACTCTGGGTGGCCCTGACCTTGTGAGGGTGGAATCTTGCTGAAAATGATCTTTAATGAACGAGAGAAGAAACACCAAGGTCAAAAGGCAATGACACACAAGGTAGAGATGAGCTTGGTCTGGGCAGGTGCATTTGTGTTTGAGGAGGATCCAGGAAGGTCCACTCTCAACTGTTCAATGGTAAGAGGTAAGAGAAAAACAAGGACACGGCAAATGTTATGTACCTGTCTTTTTGTAGGAGTCTAACAAACCAAGAATCAGAAAGCAATCAAATTCTGTTTTTTAACTTCTCACAGGACAAATGGACTCCAGATAAGCACAACAGTGTGTTTGTGTGAAGGTGGGATCTATTCTTTTTCCCGTGGTCCCGGGACCCACCCCCCTCCAACTACCAAGAACATGGGCCTAAAAGTCTCAAATGTATATTCTGCCACTAATATGTATGTTCCAGCATCCCGTTTCCTCAAGAGCTGCATCTAGAACTCAGGTGCTCTGGCCTAAACCTCACAGACGGCTCCAGCTGGGCCTGCAGTTTCCTAGCTGCAGATGGTCTCGCAGATCCTGGACAGCAAATACAACAGCCTGCTCTGATCTGACTTGGCCAACACTCTCACCTTTTGCTCCCCTGTGCCCCAAATCAACACCCCCTATGTCAGCCGGAAGTTGCCAAAAGATTATTTCTTCACCAGCTATCTATTTATTATCAACAGAAGGCTGGCCCTGCTGCAGGGTGTGGCTGGCCTACCCTGCCGTCTCTGCCTAGGGCTGGGCTTCCCCTCTCGCAGAGGCCCTTCACTATATAATCCAGACATTTTGCTTCCTCCCACCCTTTTGGCCTTTGCCCTTCCCTCTTTCTACCATCCCCTTCTCCCTGCCTCCCTCTCTCCTGCTCTGCTCTCTCTCTTTCTGTGTCTCTCCTTTTCCCCTCTCCTCTTTCTCTCTACTGGCACTTTGCCCCTCTCTCCCCCTCCCACTCCTACGCTGCTCCTAATAAACCTATATTTATATAATATAACTTCATCTTGACATTAGCTCATTCTATTTTAATCAACCAGAGACAAACTGATTAGATAAAAGTGACCAATCTATAGAGATTAAGTAAATGTCATGGCTGAAGTAAGGCTGTGACTGTCATGTATATCCATATATTATCTATCTATCTATCTATCTATCTATCTATCTATCTATCTATCTAT
>NW_026592890.1:21446180-21541349 GCF_907164565.1 Psammomys obesus | reverse complement strand
TATCTATCTATCTATCTATCTATCTATCTATCTATCTATCTATCTATCTAAAGTACTGCAGACTGGACCTTGGTTACCCACAGAGCTGGGTCCAGAAGCCTTTCAATTATCCTGAAAAGATTTTTGCTAAATTACCTCAAAATCCTGTGTACCTCAGGTAGGCTTTGAACTTGTAATCCCCCTGCCTCAGCATTTATCACCCTTTTCAGCATCATAATTGTATTCACAGGGGGTCAATCAGTGTTTAATTAATTTATCTCAGTAAGTAAATAAATGTCTTAAATGGAAATGTATAAAATAAAGAATTTAAATGTGTGATTGTGTGGTTTATAGCATTAAGCTGGAACCTAAATTTTTAAATTAATTTTTTTAAGTAAGCTTGCAAAATAATGGGTTTCGTCATGACATCATCATACATGGGTCAGAATGCTCTGATCTCCTTCATTCCCTCCCCATACCCTCTTCCTCTGCATCCTCTCTCTCTCTCTCTGTCCTGCTGATTTCCTCTCCCCCAGTTAGTCAGGTCTTTGTTTCCCTATTACATGTCTTCCATTATCTTAGTTGTCACCTCCTTAACATCTCCTCCCCAACCCCACTCCCATCCTTCACCCCACCCTGCTCATGATCTCCTTTCTGGATTAATGACTCACACATAAACTCACACATAAACACATAACTCACACATAAACACACACACACACACAATTTTAAATCTAGGTCCTGCACATGACAAAAAGCATGTGGTGATTGTTTTTATTTGTTTGTTTTCTGAGTCTGGCTTACTTTCCTGAACATAGTGATTTCTAGTTGTGTTCTGTTCTCCTTCAAGTGTCGTGATTTCATTTTCTCCATGGCTGCATAAGACTGCATTATATAATGTATATTTTTATACATCTGAGATTCTTAGCATTTGTTTGAAAAGGAGATGTGGGTGAGTTCTGTCCCTACAGGTTAAAGAATTAAAACAAGGCCTAGGGATGCCTGCAGGAATGCTCGGCTGGCTCCTCTGGGGTCCCAAGATGTGAGGCTTAACTAGACCAGCTAAACTAGACTGTAGAAGGTTAGACCAGCCTCCCCAGGCACCAGAGGAGGGGGGCTGACCGTATCTTGGGACCCCATAGCTCCTAGGGTCACCCAGAGGACTCTAACTTGCCACAGCAGAGTCTTCAATATTCAGGGTGGAGAATATTGTTACAGCACCTCGACTCAGATGCTCTGTGCCTCCTACTCTGGTTACCGCCTTTCTTCTTCATCTAGACTTTAGAGTCATTTGCCTGTGCTTTTTCATACAACTTTTCCTTCCACCTGTACACAAGTTGATGTGTCCCCTGGTCACCCCTTGTACCACCACTTTGAATAGGTGAGGATCTTGAAGTGAGCAAGTTCCTTTGAAATAATTTAAACACGACCCCAGGGAAACGGTCTGCCTAAAGAATGGTAATTACTGGAGTGAATTTACAACTTTCCTCAGTTTTTCTTGGGCCTACTGTGATTTCCCCCTTCTAACAGAAGGAAGAGAAAGTGATCCTTAGAAAGCCACATCAATGCTTGCCTCACTGGAAGTTGAAAGTTGAGCGAGTCCACTTTGAAGCACCTGAGGAACATTTTGAAGTCTGATTGTTACATATATGCTTTGAATGTCTTTCATTCGTTTGGAATTTGTCCAATTTCCCTGCTTCAAATATCTCATGTCAAAGTTAATTTACTTTACTGTGAAAGCAAAACCAAATGCCTGGCAGCCTCCGTGCAAGTGTTCTGGGAGGACAAGTGTCCATGACAGGAGCAGGGGCTAAAACCAAAGGGAAGACAGAAACTCCCAGGAGAACAGTAGCCCAGGAGTGCGAATGGTGCTCAGTCTCTTTGGTTTTATTCAGCAGACATCTCTAGTCCTGGACCTGCCCACAGCTGGCCTTTGCTCTGGATCTTTGGAAAGGGTGAGCTTCATCTAGACAGAAGCAGAAAGGATTCCCTGTACCAGAAAACAACTGAGAGAGACTAAGGCACTGCCAGTAATCAGGTTGCCTCAGAATAAGCCATGTGGGAACTGGGGTGAACACAGATGTGGTTTCTGCCTTTATTTCAGGTAAGGGCACCACCAACCATCCCCATACCCTCCTTACACAAAGATGTTACCTGACTAAGACCTACCTTCCCATAGTAGCTAGCTAGTGTGTGTGTGTGTGTATGAGAGAGAGAGAGACAGAGAGACAGAGAGAGACAGAGACCCCAGAAGGCAGTCACTGGCCTTGCATGGTCTGCATCAGGTATTTACCAAATGGCCAGTGTCCTAATTAAAGCTATACAAAGGGAGAAAGAATCAAAGAGTGTGCGTGGAACAGACTCCCTTGCAGTGAGGAGAGAGACGTCAGGCAATTTCCTAAAGGGATTTGAAAAGGATGTAGGATTAAGGTGCTTGAGGTCCTGTCTGTCTGTAAAACAAAGCTATTAGAACAGGGGTTCTCCACCTTCCCGATGCTGCAACCCTTTAATACAGTTCCTCACATTACAGTGAACCTCAACTATAAAAGTATTTTCACTGCTACTTCATAACTCTAATTTTACTACTGTTATGAATCATAAGTAATGCAGGATGGCCTTAGGCAACCCCTGTGAAAAGGTCATTTGACCCTCAGGAGGTTGTGACCCACAGGTTGAGAATCCCTGCATTAGAGGGTCCGGAGAGTCAAAGAGACTTCGTCAGAATGGATAAGCACTGAATAAGCAATACACAGTGTGGGGGCAGGGGACAAGGCTAGACTGCATTCTCATCCTATTCCCTAATGGTTAGGTAGCCTGAGCTGATGCTGGGAGAAAGGATTGACCTGGGGAAAGGCTGGCAAAGGAGAAAATCCTTAGGAGTTGCTTTTAGAAAAATAAAAAGACAGACCACTGGAGTGATGAGTGAGAGGAAGGGAGCACTCTTAAGACTAATGTGGGAGAAGAAGTCCATAGAGTGTGGGGAACATATTACCTCCTCTGCTTAAAAAACCTTAAGATATAACAAGATTAAATGTGACAAAACATGAATTTTAAAAATTATCTGTGTGAGAGTGGAAGAGACGACTCGGGTTTAAGAACACTTTCTGCTCTTACAGGAACCAAGGTTCAGTTCCCAGCACCCATATGAAGCAGCTCCAACTGTCTGGAATGCCAGGTTCAGGGGACCTGATACTTTCTTCTGGCCCCAAAGGGCACCTGCATGCCTGTGGTACTCATAGGCACACTTAACATACCCCTCCCCCACTAAGTAGGTCAATAAATGTTTTTTAAAAATGACTTGTTTCTTTGCCAACTCACCCCTGAAGGGCAGCATGCGACTTGGAGGACAGTAGAGTGGGTCATTTTACATGGTGATCTGCTCAGACAGCGTCACAAAATGACACCTGCTTCTGTTTCAGAGAAGTTTTGATATGCTAGCTCTTACACAGCTAGGAAGTAAAGGAGAGAAATGGCTAGGCGGCAGCCCAGACTCCGCTGTGACTCAGCCACAAAGGAACAATGTGGACACGACAAACAATCAACACTAACTAGAGTGTGCTTTCTATCATCTGGTGAGGAAATGGTACACGTTGCCAGGAGCGTGGCAGTCAGAGAAACCTTAGCATGTAAGGATGCTATGTGACACTTGGGCCCAGGACCCTCCAGGACAATACTCTGCTGTCAAAGTGGAGAAGCCACGAGGCTTCCTTCCTTCCCGCCATTGCACAGAGCCTGAGCAGCACGTGTTCAAGAGGAACGTGGGAGGATGATCTTCACATTTAACAACTGCCAAGGGACACCAATGGCTCAGATGTGCGTCCACCAGGCACAGGGAATACTTTGGTGTTATCTGGCAAAGGCTGGCTGTCTTGTTTATTATATGCTGTGCGAAGAGAAGGCTGGAAGACGGGAGAAGGTACTTCGTAAGTACAGGCAGAATTATAAAATGGTGCCTGAAGCAAATTGTGTTCTAAGAGAATCCCAAGCTTCCATTTAACCAGCCCTCCAAGGCCAGTCCTCAAGGGGGATGTTTATAAAATTCTCTTGATTACAAGGCCACGAAACGGCTCAATAAAGAAGCAAAGTAGATTCTCACCATGAAACCCTTCTCTCCACCTACAAAACTAAGGATTATGCTGTGCTCTAAGGAGCTGTCCCTGCCACAGACATAGGGGGTTGGAGGTGAGGCAAGACAAAGATACACAGACATTTTGGCTACATCTGCTTAAACAACTCAGTAACTGCAGAGAGTGCATTTGCCTCAGTGTAAGCAAAGGCCTACTCTCCTGACACACAGCGCTTTCTATGCTGGCAGGGCTCAACAGCTTTCATTGGAAGGAACGAATAGGAAGCAGCTGGTTCTGTTGGGACTATTGTTTTGAATTTAAGAAGCTGGAAGTGTAATTGGGCAATGGTGCCGCGTGCCTGAAATCCCAGCACTTAGGAGGCAGAGGCAGGAGGTTCTCTGTGTGTTGGAGGCCAGCCTGGTCTACAGCGTGAAGTCCAGGACAGCCAAAGCTACACAAAGAAACCCTATCTCAAACAAACAAAAAAGGAGCTAGAAGTATTTCTCTTTCAGGGGCTGGGGGAGTCACAAAACCAGTCTGTAACTGTCCAGCCTCAGAACTCTTCAGGTGGCAGAGAGATCTAGTGTCCAACAGAGAGCTACGCAAGAACACACAGAGCATGATCAAGACTTACGGTCAAATAGCATCTACTTTATCTGAAAGAATCTTACATTATTTTACTACAATGGACTGAGGATTCTTTAGCACTATACTTTCATTTCCAGACTAACTAGGCCAAGGAACATTTTCAAGAAGATCCTGACTCAGTCTGAAAACTCAGATCTGATTGGTGGTCAAGCTTTTTAACTCAAAGGCTGTTGCTCTGTCGCTCTATCACCAATTGAGCGGATCAGATCAGTGCCTCACTCAACCATCATCAGAGAAACTTTCTCCTGCAGCAAATGGGAACAAATACACAGCCAGACATTATGCAGAGAATAAGAGACCTTGGAACATTTAGTCCCAAACAGGATATCTTCATCAAACTCCTCCCCACCATGGCTCAGCACACAGTGAGAAAGAGGCAGAAAGAGTGTAAGAGCCAGAGGGGATGGAGGACACCAAGAAAACAAGACTCTAAACGAACTGGATTGATGTACCCTTGAGCTCACAGAGACTGAGCAACTTACACAGAACCTGCATGGGTCTGGGACCAGATGGGGTCCTAGACCTGAAAGGAGAAGTGGACACATGACCCATCCCTAACCTAGAAGCTACCTCCAATAGAAAGCCACTTGCTAATGAAGATTGCTTTTTCTCCAAAGAAGATTCACTGAAGAAACCTTCTGGTTTCTTCATCTGCTGCATGCCCAGCAGCAGATGCCAATAGAAGATGAACTCAAGGGTATCTTTGGAGGTGTTTCTTGTCTCACGATGTCATCAGGGTACTTCCTTTTTTATTTTTAATTTTTCTTATTTTTAATTTAAATTTTAATGTTCTCTCTCTCTTGTTCTCTTCCCCCTTTTCTCTCTCTCTCACCCACAGATCCTTTGCAGTTTAGTGAGGTTTTTTTTTGTTTGTTTTGTTTTGTTTGTTTTTCTGGTTTTTGTTTTTTTGGATGGGATTCCTGAATGTGAAAAAGAGTGGGTCTCTGTGTCTATATTTGTTTCTTGTGTCTTCTCTTAAGTACTTTTCTTTCTGTTTGTTTTGTCCTATCCCGGTGTGTCAGTCTTTGTTTTCTCTTAGTATGCTTTATTATTATTCCTTGGAAGCCTGTTTGTTTTCTAATGAGACAGAAAGGGAGTGGATCCAAATGAGGGGGAGGCCGGGAGGAACTGGGGGGAGTAGAGGGAGCAGAAACTGTAATAAGGACCTATTATGTGTGTGTGTGTAGGGGGGGGGGAATCTATTTAAAAAGAAAAAAATTTAAAAGGAAAAAAAAACCCTCAAAGTTTAAAATGGAAAGTTTTTCTTTTCTGACTTAAATGATTTTATTAAAAACAAACAAACAAAACCCCACAAATTCCCAAGGAGCAGTTGGGTTGGGGGTGGGGAACAGAAACCTGAACTTCATTGATTTTGCAACTTATTGGAAGATTTGTGCAAAACAAATTCTCTTGAAATTAAACACCTGGCTTGACAGCTTCACTGATCACAGCCCCCCCCCCCCCCCCCCAGAGCAAGGCCTTGCCCATGGCCTGGCAGACAGATTAGCCACTGTTGCTCAGTAAGACGACAATTTATTAGAGACAAACCCTGGGTGAGAAACTGCCTGCGCATATCCAAACAGGCTGCCTCGTGGCACCAAATCCCCTGAAGTCACCCTCAGCTTCATTAGCACATGAAAACAAGGCAATTGAACATCCCTCAGCCCTCCATCAAGAGCCCAAATCAATCATCCATGGAAATTAAGTTTTGATAAGAGGTGTTTAAATGTTGTCAGAGACTTTCCGAGTGTGTCATCCTTTCTGCCTAAGAGAATTCCTGCTGGCACTCTCTCAACCAGCACTCAGCTCTTCTGGGCAGCAAAGGTGAAAGAGCTAAAGCTGCAGACTGACTGGATAGCTAGAACCATGGGCCGGAAGTGGGAAGCCAGCAGGTGTGTTTCTGTAAGAATGCTGATTTTGGGAGAAGTTGTCTCCCACTTCTTCACAGGTACATCATTTGGACAGTTATTTGGATAAGCCTTATAGAAAATAGTATATTCTTAACTAAACTTGTATTCTAAGAAAAGATAAAAACATATGTATTTTGGTTTTGGGTACAAGGTCTTGCTATATAAACAGCCAGGACTGGCATCAAAACTATATCAATCCCCCTGAGCCTTCCCAGTGCTGGGCTTACAAGCTTGTCACTTTGTTGGGCTTATGCTGTCAGAATTTCTTAACTATAATGCCAAAATGTCTGACAATGTAAGTGAATATACCTCTTAAAGTATGTGTGTGTGTGTGTGTGTGTGTGTGTGTGTGTGTATGTGTATGAGTGTGCGTGCACACACACCTGAGCCATGGTACATTTGTTGACGTTAGAGGGCAAGGTTGGGGGCCTGGTCCTTTCCCTCCCATGGTGTGGGTCTCTGGAATTAAACTCAAGTCATCAACTTGAGGTTAAGTAGCCTTCCCTACTGAGCATCTCTCTAACGCTTGAATGCCCCTTTTGATGACAGTTTAAAATGTTTTAGTACATACACGTACTGGCTCACAACTGTAACGTTACCATAGAAGGCTGAGGCAGGAGAATAGCTAGGTGTTCCAGGCCACCCTGGGATATTGAAACCCATACATTAAAAATCGTGTCACACAGTTAACGTTGCCAGGATCCCCCCAAATTCATCTGGATTTCTTCCCCCAAATCTGAAAAAGTAACAAGACTGATATCCCCCCAAAGAAAATAATAAGACTGAAAAATTGATTCATAAGCCACCACTCCCTTTTTTTTCTAAATTTATAAGAAGACTAGAGAAAATGCTGCTAGGAAATAACTTGATTCTTTTCTCCACCTATATTTTTTTATCCTGCAAATTACTTGCAAATCGTCCAAAAGTTACTGGTGATATGCTTATCTTCGGTGCCACGAATACCACTCTTTTAAACAATATGGGTCAACACTACCCTTCAAGATCCTTAACCAAGAATAACCTGTTAACAATGAGTTTCAATATTTATGTGAATACATGTTACCACTTTTTCTTCAGTCTCTACCAGCTCAGATTTACCATGCCCGAACACATGCTCACACATTCCACACAGCCCAGAGTGGGTAGGGCAGGCCCCAGGCCGCAGCTTTCTCTCAGTCGCCTACTCAGAACTTGGCTACAATCAGAGGGTGGAGAGGTCAGGATGTGGCAGAAGACACCAGAGCTCCTTTCCCTTTCCAGGTGGTTTAACCCCTGTGGGAACCTTTGCTCTGTTGGTCAGCCAACTCCCGCTCCCATATTTTGTATTCCCAGGTATAGATTTCAGAAGGGCGGGGGGCCATGACCCACAAACCAAAAAAAGCCTCTTTACATAAACAGTCAGTGCACCCTCCTCAAAGAGAGGCAACCTCCTTTCCCACCTGTCACCTCCACACTGCCTCACACCACTCACTCTCCCCCTGGAAGAAGAAACAAACAAGTTAAAGCAACCTGGACCTACAAGGCTGCTCAGCTTTGAAAACCACATGCACTCACGTCCAAAAAACCGAGCAAGCTCTACGCTGACATGAAAGGCTTTTGCTACCTCGAACAAGTTTTGAGATAGGGTTTCATGTAGATCAGGCTAGCCTGGAAACTTGCTATGTAGCCAAGGATAGACACTTTGGGCCACCTGCTTCCCTCCTTCTTCTCCTGGTGCTGGTGCGGCTAGGATCATAGGTGTGTGCCACCATGCCTGGTTTATATGGTTTATGTTTAGCATAACACCTGGCCTCTCAGATTATAGTCAAGACCTGCAGCTTGTTTGGTCAAGAAAGCCAATACGAGGCCCTACCAGGACAATTTCTTGCCTAATCATCCAAAAAAAAAAAAAAGTAAATTAGTTTACCTAGATGAATAAAATTATTCCAACTATAAAACAAGAAAAAAAAATGGACGAAAGACTAGAGACAGAAATATATTACGTGACTTAGAGAAGAGAAATGCAGACTTTCAGGGTAATGTTTCTAAACGTCTGAGGATGACAAGGAGTTAATAAAGACACAACTCCCATAACCACTGGGCATGCAAATTCAAGGAGACTAACAGACAAGGTACACTTAACAGCCCCCCCCCCCCCAAATCAGGCAGTCTTCTGGTCTCCGTGTGTGTCTGATTAATATGTACAATGCCTACAGAGAAGCCTCCCTTCCTTCCAATCAGCTCTTTCCCTCCCTCTCTCATCCTGAGAGCTAAAACTTCTTGGCTGTAGGAATCATGACACACAGAAGTTAGAGCCTTATGACTTGCCAGGAAACATCCTGGCTTATGCTTATTTTACTGACAGTAATTGTTCCTAATGTCCCATTTCACTCTCAAAGTGTCCTGCCATGGACAGCGAATTACGTGATTGCTTTAGTCACATGTGGGCCTCTGCCAACAGTGGGTGAATAAATGAATGAGACACTAGTCTATGTCTAATGATGCATCTGTAAATGGCTTATCTTGACCTTTAACCAACTTGGAATATATGAATTAACTTAAAAATGAGGAAGGGGAAAAAAATAGCCCTAACCTAATAGCATCACTTGGAAATAACTTAGAATTCTGCCAAAGGTTCTCTCCTCTTTCCCTTGACCCAACCCAACCAAGTAAGTTTAGAACCAAAAAGGATGACAAAATCATCCTTTGCACCAGTTTGCAAAGATGCCTTTCAGACCAATGCAGAAGAAGACACAGGAGGGAACAGACTGCCTGCTCTAAGTACAATTTTTTTTTTAAACAAAAGGCAAACGCATTAAGTAAGAAAAAAAAAGATTCAGCAAATTATTAAATTATGATGGAAATTCACACTTGACACACTTGATAACGATGATCCAAAGATTTTTCTAAATTTGTGTAAAACAATATATATTTATTTGTTTTTTTTTTTTTAAAAAACCAAAGTTCTAGACATCTCAAATTTTAATACTAAAGCTTATTTCTCATACAAGATGTTTTAAGGAAGAAAGTATTCAAAAGAAATTTCCAGTTAAATTAATCTATGACAATTCTACATTTAATCATTTGTCCAAAATAAGCTTGTTATGAGGTATCTTATCTTTACCAATAGTCACCATTATCTAACTATTTCTCTGAAGCACCGGCAAAGGTAAATGTTTCTAAGCAATTCTCTCAGAAGTTAAACATTAAATTAAAAAAAAAATTGAAACACTGCTAAGAACCTTGTGATGACCTGGAGGCATGTTAGAAGTGGCAAAGGTGAGGGGGCAGGTCTCAAGTAACACCCATTGTTCTAGCCCCGATTAAGGACAAAGGGAGAAAAGAAAGCCATTACCTGTTCCTACATCCACATCTCAATTCAAATGCTACTTAAGAAAGCAAAACAAAACAAAATACCTTAATTTTTGCAACCCAATACTCCTGCGCTTAGTTAAACTTTTTTTTTTAAATGAAATGAACTTTCTTTGTTCATGTACCAAAACTCAGAAGAGCCAAAAGAAAGAACAGAATTAAGTTAGTGTTTATTATTTACTCTCTAATGTGTCTTAATTTCAATGAAGATCCAAAAACTATATACAGGACATGTTAAATTCTTTCAGCTTGAAATTCTGCAGAAAGTTATTTGTGGATATCAGAGTCCAAAATTTTTAAGAATGTATTCTTCACTTTGTAACAAGGATATATGCTGACCCAAACATCACAGGAAAGAATAAAAAATCATAGGATACATGACTTAGCCATACGTGAAGCTCTGGGTTTTGTCCCCAGTACTTCACAAACACATAACACAAACAAAAGACAGAGAGCTTTTAAGGCCACAGCAGGGGATTCACTCTACCAGATATTAAAGACAAAGAAGTTTACCCTGAAGCAGAAGTGCAGATAGCTGAAAGGAAAAAGGACATACACAGAAACATACAATATTGACAGGTGAAGGAGGCAGCTTAAAAAAAAAATCTCACTCATCTGTAGTGTGTCTCTGTGTTCCACATGTGCACAGTGTTCACTGATACCAGAAGAGGGTGCTGGCTCTGATGTGGGTGAGCCATCTGATGTGGGTGCTGGGAACCAAACTGGTGACCTCTGGAAGAGCAGCATGTGCTCTTGTGGTGGAGCCATTTTCTTTAGCCCAAGGACACAGCGTTTTTAAAGTACAAGGAAAGGATATGTGCTTCAATAAACAGTGTATAGCTATCCATTTGGTTTAAAAACTTAAAATGTATCATTGTACCTGGTTTTTGTTTTGTTTTGTTTTGTTTTGTTTTGAAGACAGGGTTTCTTTGGATAGCCCTGGCTATCCTTGGAATTCACTCTGTAGACCAGGCTGGACTTGAACTAAGCATGCTCCATCACTGTCCAGTTTTGTATCTGTGTTTTGTTTTATTTTCTTACTTTATTGGGGAGGAGGGGTAAGAGAGATTTCTTTATGTAGCTGGATTGGAATTCCCTGTATATACCTGAATGGTTTTGAACTCACAGAGATGTGCCTGCCTCTGCCTCCTGAGGGCTAAAATCAAAGGCATGCATTACCATGCCTGGTCTAACTGTACTTTTTAACAAACAGAGAAATATATTAAATAATTTAAAAGCAATCTCGGTATATTTCATTATATTAAAATGAAAACACTTTTGTCTGTGCATTTGTTTGGACAGAGTCTCAGGTAACCAAGCTGGCCTCCAAGTCTTTGGGCATGGCCTTCCTCCCTCTGCCATCCCAGTGTCTGGATTACAGGTTTTCAACATGTTTAAATTTGTGCAGTTTTAAAAAGACATCCTAAACAATGTAAAGCTAAGCTACAGATTAAAAAAAGAGTTTTATGACTACTAAAGGAATTTGAATCTAGAGCAGACTCAGAAGAAGATACTGGTAAAAAGAACAAGTCCTCCCAGTACAAGATGCAAGCTGTGCATGGAATCAGGCAAAGTGTAGCAGGGACCACCAATGTCCAGCAGAGCAAGGCACTCAAGCTCAACAGGAGTCAGAAAACAGACAACTCAAGTAGGAATCACTACTCTTCACCTGTCTTCAATGGGAAAACCTCTAAAAACCTGACCTTATCAGGTAGTAGTGACAACTTGTTTGCTGGGACATCTATACTCCTGTTGTGGGGCAAACTGGTGTAACTACTTTGAAAAACAATTTGGTGAAAATTTTCAAGGTTGAAACTATGCGTTATTCTATGACACCTCCATTCCATTTCTCTGTGGTACCTTAAAGAGACAGTTCTTGCGTTGTGTAAGGTGACACATCGGAGAATGTCATACAGCCTCATTTGCACAGCAAACATAGCAGAGAGATAAAGTAATAAAACCTCCATCAGTGGAACACTACACTACCATTAGTAAAACTGAGCACAGCAGAATAGACATGCCAAAAAACCCATAATGTTTAGTTAGAAATAGGTTAAGTCGAGCAAGCAGAGGTAGACTGACCTTCATGAGTTCAAAGCCAGTCTGCTATGCATAGTGAGTTCCAGACCAGCTAAGCTACGCAGTGAGAGCCTGTCTCCAGAAGAAATACACACACACACACACGCGCGCACACATACACACACACACACATATATACACACTCACTACCACCAACAACAACAAAGATAAAAAATAGCAGACATATATACATTCTCATTCTGTCAGATTTTCTAATCCAACAGTACTGTAAAAGCATTCAAATATAACAAAAGTCTAAAATCATACATAAAAATAACTGGTGGGAATAAGAAAAAATGAGATGGAAAGAGTACACAGAAGGCCTTAACACACACACACACATAAAATGTTTAAAATTTATTTCAATATACATATATATTTATAACATTAAATTTAAATATATTTAAATATTCATTATATTATATTTAAATATATGTGTATTTTAAATGTTAGGCAGAGATGGCTTTGATGTGTCTTGGAGGAAGGGCCATCAGAGGAAGATGCACTGAGACAGGGACTGGTTATATTCTATATGCTTCTTGGTTTTGTTAAAATACGTTGATAAAGAAAGCCATATCTTAACATAATTTAAAGAGAAATGTAGGGTTGGAGAAATGGCTCAGTGGTTAAGAATGCTTACTGTTCTTTTGGAGGCCGTGGGTTCGGTTCCCATTGCCCACAAGAGGTGGCTCACACAGCCTATAACTCCAGTTCTAGGGGCTCCAACACCCTCTTAGTTTTTGTGGGCGCCTTCATGTCCATGGTGTACATAACTCATGAAGGCGTACATATCTGCACATAATTAAAAATAAATCTTAAAAAACAACGTAAGCTAAAATGTTCGGAAATTGTTGAATTTTAGTGGGTTGTTTTTTCAAATATGTACAACTTCAATATCCTGTTCGACCCGTAGCGAAACCAAGGCACTGAAGCGAGATAACAGCAAAGGTTGCATGAGCTTGTTAGTAAACAGTACGACTTGGTTCGTTTTTTCTGTGTTGGAGGCTCTGAAGCAGCACCACGTCACCGAGGGCAGAGAACCCTGCTTTATCACCCCTGAGAAGCCTGAAAGGACTGTGTGCCAGCCCACACATCAGACTGCCACTCCAAGAAGGAGAGCTCCGGGCTGAGCAAAAGGCTTCCTGGGACACCGCAT
Source organism: Psammomys obesus (assembly GCF_907164565.1). NCBI lineage: Eukaryota > Metazoa > Chordata > Mammalia > Rodentia > Muridae > Psammomys > Psammomys obesus. The sequence goes on along the minus strand of NW_026592890.1, from coordinate 21,528,159 downwards.
CTACACTGAAGGGCAGGAGCACACAGCCTTGTAAGTGATCAGCAAAGCTGGGGGAGAGAGAGGCCAGAGCATGGATGAGAAAGCATTTGGAAGAGATGAGTAACACTTTATCTGATATTCCGACAATCAGAAACTGCTATCTTGTTCTAGTTTAATATGAATAAATGGAATTTTACATCACTTTTTTATAAAGTTTCTTATTCTAATTCATTACAATGTGTCTTCCAAATTTGAATGAAAAAGATACAACTGTAAAAAAGATAAGACAAAAATCTTAGCCAGGTTGGCTATAACGATCGAATAAGGGAAGATGGATGTTACCAGCTTAGCAGAAGCAGAATCATAAACAAACAAACAAAAAATTATTATCTTGTTATGAGGCGAGGATAAATCCTCGAGGATAAAACCCTGGGCCTGGTACATAGTTGGAAGGTGCTCTGACTAGTGCCAGCCCAAGTTAACTTGTAACACAAATTGGCTACTAGTCTGAAGGCTAACAACATATGGGAAAAAAGGAAACGTGATACCTAGAAAAACTGGAAATCAGTGTCATGACTTAAAACCAGGAGGAATTATCATTTGGAGTCTGATTCAGGAAAAGAGACTAATCCTGGGAGGGATGATTCTATAGCACAGGCTTGCCTGGAACTTTCAAAGTAGCTCATAGTAAATTGATGTAATCCTCTTGCTTCTGCCTCTCAAGAGTTAGAATTACAGATGGGTTCTATTGCCCTCATTTTTCTTTCTCCTTCCCTCTCTCCCTTTATCGACCCTTCCTCCCTCTCTTCATCCTCTACTCCTTCTGTCCCACCTCCTACTTCGCTCCCTTTCTCTTTCCCTCCCTCCTTCCCATTTGTGCTGAGGATTGGACCCAGGGCCTTCCATGTGTTAGGAAGTGCTCTAAAGTACTGAGGTATATTCCCAGTCCTACAAATCTTACCAAAGCACATCCCCCCCCCCAGTCAAATAGGTGGCAGAAAAATGAGTGTGTCCACCTGACTTAGTGGTTTCTGTCGAGTCAGGATTTCCCACTACCAAAGCCTTTCAGGTTCTGTCAGGTACAGAGCATACTGTTAAATGCAGGGTAGTTTTGCAAAGCTTTTTTTTTTTTTTTAAATATGTGTCATATTTAAAGTATCTTTCTAACTAACAACTGAAGGAAAGGGTTAATATTTAGCCACAAACACCCACTTTGATGAATTCAGAACACCATCCTCAGACATTTCAAGTGTGAAATGCTCAGAAGCAGCTGTGAAAATCTGTAAGAGCAAAGTTGTTGGACGTCTCCACCAGAAAAAAAATCGAATTTGTGATAAAGCTACTTAAAACTCATAGGTCCAAGCTACTTGCATTCTGCCGTTACACGAATTAATGTGAAAGAGAAACTACCTAGACAAACAAACTTCTAAAAGAAAGTTTCTAAACTCTGACAACCGGTTCAGTTTGTAAGTTCTGTCTGAGCATACAATAACATTTTAGCTCTGCTGTTAGATGTGAACTAGATCCTTTCTTTTGAGAGATGACCCCACCATTACTAAATCTGGAAGTGTCCTTCCAGTTAAGAGAAGCAAAGTATTTTTCTTTTACAGTAGTAAACTCATGCATTGTTTCCTATATCATCCACACGTTGCATTAGGAGTCACAGAACCATAGTTACATTTTCATTAGGGGAAAACCCCACACATATTCTACTCAGGCAACTCTTGAAAGACAGGATGCTTTCTGCACAGAGCCTCCTACTGCAGCTTTGTTTCTAGAACTCTGTAAAGGCCACAAGTAGATGTGGCTAAATTTTTAGGAGAAAAGTCACCTCCAAATTAATTACATTTTGGAGATCATGAACTGTAACATTGTAAGATTTCAGAATAAGGATCTACTGAAATAGAGGCTTTATAGTCCTTTAAAAAAATAATCAGAAACTTTCACCTGAAATATTCATTATAAAGCCCAGAAATCTCTTTTCCAACAGTTGCTAGTAAATTGTAATGCCGCTGATGACTTCACAATTCCCAACAAGGCAGGAAAGAATCCAAAGTTCCTTTTGGAAATGTGCAGGCCAGGGACTTTTGAGGGCAGCCTCTCCAGCCTACTTCCTTCTAAGAGGTCTGCAGGTCAGTCACTGACAATAGAACCCAGAGAACTTTCATGTCATCACCTGCAGCCACCAGGAGATCCGCCTGGAGTGATTCCTAAATATAGACCAGCCCAGAAATGCCAGTAGAGGACCAGTGAACATTCATTTATAACTGACTGAAATCATGTTATCAATTAAGCCTGCACCCTGGGATAAGACTGAGAGAGCAAACAGACAGAACCAACCTAAGACAAATTTAACCCTGGTCGGTCTAGCCTCCACGTTGCTCAGGATGCATGAGGAACCTTGAGGATAATTTAGATGGTTAGGACTTTTTTGTGAATGGTGAGTACCTTACGTTTATCAGTGAGACTTATTTTTGAGTGCTGAGTCCCTTGTCTTTGCTCCTATGCTCAAATTACATGTGTCACGTATACTGTCTTGTGCACTCGGGAAGAAAGTAATGCTCAGACCTCTAGCAGCTGTCAGTGGACAGTATGGGGTAGAGTTAAAGAAATCTAAAACAAGCAGTAGCTTTTGTAGCCGACATTTGTTTTCTTGCTAATCTAAAGAAGACAAATCAAAACCACAGTGCTGTGACTCCAAGGCAAGAAGGTAATCTATTTGGTTAAAATAATGTTTACTTTGTGTCAGAAACAAAGGATTCTAGTTTCTGTTTGCCACAGGGGGTAATTTTAACTCTACCTGTCCTGCTAAGAGACATTGTCACTAGAGAATAAGGAAGAATCAAGAGGCTCAAATGGAGATGGGATCTTAAGGAGGAACAGCATGTAAATGTAATATTCTTTTGGCCTTTAATGTTTAAAAACATTTAAAACGGGCACAGAGATCCCCAAAAGGGCAATAGGCTATTCTTATACAGAAACTTGTTTTTTGCTAAACACCAAATAGATTTTGAAACATGGCGTTAAAACCCTGTTCAAGCCGTAAGAATTTCTGGCAGTGGATTTGTTGAGTACTGTAGAGCACTTCTTGACTTCCTGTATCTTCCAGTGTCTGGGAAATGGGTAATTTATAAAGACAAATCTGTACCAAGCAGCTTCAGTCTAGAAGACAAGAAGCTGTTAGAGACAGGCACTAGAAGCAGAACATCCTGCTTAGTTTATCTTGATGTTGTATATTGATATTCAAATTAGAAAGGCCCAATTGTTAGCTTTACCACATCCAAGCAAAGCTAGCAAACATCTCACTTGTCTGCCAATTGCTACAGAAAATCCTGTCTCTATATTTCATACACAAAAGGTTTGGTAACATTAATTCAGATTAAGTTGTCTGTGTTTAAAAAAAAAAAAAAAACTATAGTTAGCCAAAAAGCTGTTTAATATTCTCTAGAACACTCAAGTTATCATAAAGAAACAAATTTCAACTAACTGGGAACATGCTGTGTTTTAAGGATTTCACTTTTTTTTAAAATCAGAAAATATTTTGAAAATTGAATTTCCTAAAACCTGAGAGAAATTTAAAGAGGTACTAGAATGAATGAGAAGGGCCGCATACATTTTACTGGAAGCTTTTTTCAAGGCAGAACAAGGAAGTGGCGCTACTACCAGTCTCTGGAACAAATGTTCCCCGTGGTTTTGTACCACAATGTTTAAAAACATCATATTTTAATTTCAGGCCTTATAAACTAAAGATGTCCCCCCAAAACTAATTACACTATTATTTTGGATCAGAGTTTGTGGCTGACAACATCTGTTAGAAACTCAATTGTGCTTCCTAATTAAAGAACCAAGTCTAGTTGATGAAAAAAAAAAAAGTTTAATTCAAAGGGAGCTGTAATACTGTGAAAATAACCAAATAATTTTCCTCCGCAAATATTCTCCCTGGGAGAAAGAGGCTTTCAATTAGAAGCCAGCTTCCCAAAGGTCTGTATCATGTATCTACTGTACATTTTAGCATTTTTCCCCATTTACTGGGTCTTTCCTGTTACTTTACAGCTGAGGACTCACTTAAACAATTGTTTTCTTGCAATTCTCCGCCCCCCCCCCCTTCGCTGTTTTATCCAACAATGACAAAGCTAAGCAGTTTCAAGTCAGGCCTTTCCCTTTTGTTCTGTTTGTAATTGCCCGCTGCATCAAAACATTTAAAACTTTAAATAGTAATCCCTGAAGGTTCCTTTTAAAAAGAAAAAAAAAATAATTAAACCTTCACAGAAAACGCCCAGCCTGCTTGTGAAAGAGGCAGCGCGTGGTTCATTGACCCCATCGCGAACGTGACCACACGTCGGGTAGGTACTCAGCGCTGGCACCTGCCCAAACCCTCCTCTGCCTGTGTGCTTAACTCCTCTGCACCAGGAACCTAAAGAGCTGCTGGTGAGGTGAGACTTAACCAGGAGTATCACTGTGGGTTGGACTCATCTCTCTTGAATTTCAAAACCGGGAGGGAGGCGCGGCTGCTCCGGACGCCACGGCGCCCTGCACCCCACCCCCGCCCCTCCAGCCGGGGCGCCCTCAAGCTCCGCACCTCGGGGACGTTCGCAGGTAGCTAGTGAAGGCGCGAAGGCGCGAAGGCTGCGGTGGCCCTGACTCCTGGGGGCTCGGCTCGCTCACCATTGCAAGCCCAGCCGTCCCCGCGGCGGAATCTGCTCCAAGGCAGGCGCGCTTAGAAGTGACAAGCAGCACCTTGGCCGGTGACAGCGGGAGGGCCCCGCCAGGAGTTCCCGGAGCACCCCTTCCTCCCTCCGGGGTCCTCGGGGTCTCCGCCGGCACCCTCGGTTCTCCCCATCCCACCAGAACGAATGCAACCCGCGGGCCGCCCTCACCCTCCCCCCTTTGGTGACAGGACTTTAAAGGAAGGGACCCCAGCTCGAGGAAGGCGCACAGACGGTGTCTCCGCTCCCTCCCTGGGCTCCGGGAACCCCGGCGTTCTGGCGGGTCAGTCGCCTGCCTCCCCCTTTTACAAACACATTGCGCAATCTAGCAGCGCGCGCGGTCTAATTGCGAGCCGCTGGGTCCGAACTCCCTCTCCAGCTTGTTTCTCTAACAACTGGCGAGGAGGGCTGGTCCTGAGTCTCCCCACTCTGGGTCTTACCTTGTCCCCTCGCCTCCCACAGGGTCCCGGCGTCCTAACGGCGGCGTCTGGGACGCGACGGGCCCGCAGCCCTATCCCCGGAGTCGCTCTGCTCTCCGCCTCCCTCGTCCCGCTCCCAGCGCCTAAAACTTCGGGTGGTTCCCCCCCGCTCAGTTGACCCAGGCCTTTTCAGAAATTCGGACACGGTGTCACGTTCACGTTACAAAACAAGGTGTATGCGACCCTGCGTTTTATTAGGCAACGAGTGACACGGAACGCGACGCGCTCTTTGGAGAGGCTAAAGGGAACAAACGCTCAAAGTCACCCCTTCTACCCCCCTTTTAAAAACTTTAAACGAGGAATGCGGTCGGAGGGATGGAGCGACGGGAGGATCCCGCTGGCTTGCTGTCCCAACGTGGAACGGCCTCCCCCACCCCCACCCCCCACCCCGGGCTAATATCCCGGTGTAAACGCCTCCCCGGCTCGATTCTTGGAGAACCTGCTTCCTAAGGTAGGGAGGGTAACGTTTTCGAGACCTGCCGCCGTCCCGCTGCTCTCCGCAGTCTCAGGAGGCACACCTGCGCAAGCCGGGGCAGCTCCCGAAGACCTCCGGCGGCGAGCCGCGGGCCTCCGAGGGGCGCGTTTCCGCGCCTCGGTCGACTCCCAAAACGAGCAGCTTAGGCGAACGCGAACTAGGCTTTCTGCGGAGAAACGTCAGGGCCGCTACGATTCCGTCTCTGATTACACAAACACACCTAAGGGCAGATTGCAGAGTTGACCAGGGCTTTGGGGGGTGGGAGTGGGGTGTTGTCTTCTCAGAGGTGGCTGAATCCAGTTTTCCCATTGTTATTTAGCTGGGAAAAGCTAGCTTTTGTTTTTTGTGGTAGATATTGGGGGGGGGGGGGTGAAAACGCAGACTCCACAGTTCCCAGGAGTCTTTGAGATCAGGGCAAAACCTAACCTCAAGACAGGACTTTGGTTCTTTTAAATTACAACACCGAACCAAGCGTTAAGATTTTGCGAGGAAAAAAAAAAATGATCTAGCCACTCAAAAATATTCTAGAATGGGCTGGAAGGACGGTTCAGTGGGTAGAGGTGCTTGCTGCCAAGTTGGGTGACCTGGGTTCGACCCCACGTCTTGGAGGGAGAGAGCTGACTCTCCTAAGTTCTCGCCGTGGAACACTCCGCGCCCACAAAACTAAACAGAGTTTAACAATATTCCCTGCATCCTGCTCCCTGCCCTGTATTTCGGTAGCTCAGTTCCCCTCTGGCCGTCTGTTGACGTGGGGAAAGTGACACAGCAGGACTCATTGGGTCTTGTCCTGGAAAGCCACGTTTCAGATTCCCCCCCAGTGATCACCGCATATTTGCTGTAAGGAGAAGGGGACGGACAGCCGCGGTTCCCTCCCTAGCCTGCAGAACAGGGTGAGAAACTGAGGCCCCATCTTTCCTGGGCCCATCGAGAGACACACTTTCCCACGCAAGCAGCTACAGCCGCCGATGGAAGGTGGCCCTCCCTCCCCAGGAGCCTCGGGCTTGACGGTCCCACAGTGGAAGCGTGGGGAGCCTGGTGTGCGTGCCGGGGGCGGCTGGAGCGCACGGAGCCGCGAACCCCTCTGCGCTCGATTCCCGCAGCACCAGCCCAGACAGCCCTCCTTCACCCTGCGAGCGGGGCTCCCGAGGACCCGGTCTGGTTGCAACCGGGGGTCTCCGGGATTGGGCAGCCTCGGGCCACGTGACCGGCTGGCGGCTCCCGCTCCCTCTGCCCGTCTCTCCACTCCCCCTCCCCCTACCCAACCCCGAGCGTTCTGCAGAGCACCGAGTTCTGCAGTGCCTCGAGCTGGCTTTCACTTTACGCACGGATCATAACTTTCTGGTTTCTTGTTTTAGATTTTTTTTTTCTTTTTTGAGGCAAAAAGTGCACGAGGGAGACGTCAAGGCACGAGTCACACACGTCTGTGCGTGGGGCAGCGTGCTCGATTTACGAAAGCACAGCTGTCGGAGCCTGTGTGTCCCTGAAGTGTCCTGGGAAGTGACAGGACACCGGCTACCAGGGCTTAGCAAGCAAAAGTCCAAAACAAGTGGGGGCTACCTTCTTCAAGGCCGGATTTAGGCTTTTGTTTATGAGGAGGAAAACCTGCCAGAGAGTTTGCTAGGTTAGCGGAAGTTAAGGGCCACGTGGAGGCCTTGGTTGGTACTGGTACAGCAGATAGGCAAAGAGTGGTCTCTTCTGGCTCCGGGGTCAGCTGGTAACTCAGAAGCAATCTAGAATGTATGCCCACGCTTACCTCCTATCTATGCTAAAATCTCTCTTCCGCATCCTGTGGAAAATCATCTTCAATAGTCCAGGCCATTCTTTTTATTATACAGGAGTTATTTTACGTTTTACCCTTGACGTTCTGGGACATGGCATCCGACTGCCTCTCGACCTTCTCCATTCCCGCTCCCCCCCCCCCCCCCCCCCTTTTTTTTTTTTTCTGAGGGTTTCTCTGTTAACAGAGCCCTGCCTGTCTTGGACTCACATTGTAGACCAGGCTGGCCTCGAACTCAAAAAAACTCCTCCTGCCTCTGCCATCTGCCACCACATCAGGCCCATTTCCCCCTATATAGAAAGCCAGGGGAGTTGTAACAAAAGATTGGGTTTTAGGAAGAAAGTAGTTTTTTTTCTTCTTTCAAAAGATGTCTTCACCAGTTGACGATAAAGTGACATTTAACAAGTTCTGAATTATTATTATTGAGAGTGGGTTCCACTTCCTCCTATGGAGTTTTGAGTGACTGCAGTAGCACCCCTTTTTATTTTTACGTAGAAGTATGGAGAAAGCAAAGCTCATAAAGCAATTTGCTTCAATCATAGGCTGTGAGAAGTAACTCCCACTGACTAATTACATGTCATTTTGAAAGTATTTCCTTAAACTTGTTTTGACTATGTAGCGTTGCCTTTGAATTTCTTTAACTTCACCCATGTACTTTTACAAAATGAAAGAGTCTAGGCTAGTACTACCAGATATTTCATAAACAAACATGGTGACATTTTTGGGGAAGACATTATTTTCTCTGGGTGGTTAGCTGAAAGCTTACCATAAAGAGAAGTTTAGAATAAGATCTAATTACATACAGAAAAGTCATATTCTGTTTTGCGATCTGGGAAAAAAAATCATATAGAATGTATATAAATTCTTAATTTAAAAACAGCTGTGTTTTGGTCCCTGGTTTTGGGACCCAGCGCATGGGGAGGCTTGAAATGAAAGTTGTTTCTTTTTAAAACTAGTGTAATTACTGCTTGCTAGAAAAAGCCAGAATCTCTGGGCTGGGGATGTAGTTCAGTGTTAGAGTCCCTGCTGGCTAGCCTGCAGATTGCAATCCCCCAGTTGGATCCCTGCAAGAAGCTGGAGTGGGAGGGGGATGGGAGAGCTGAGTTCCAAATTCTGTCTTCTTCATGTTTGCATACACACACACTACATATTATTATATATTTTATTTATATATATTTATTTTTAATATATTTATCAAATATATATATATATACATATATATATATATGTAAAAACTCATCACCTTTTTGACTACCCCATTCCATAGTCTAGTTCCCAGTTACCTATTGGGCAATTCTGGGAATTATCCCAGGAGTTCTCTTGCCTTGTCCACTGTGGCCATCATCAAGACATGCCTAGTTTATCCTAGCACACTTCAGCTGTCTCTTTCCTTCTTCTTCACTGTTTCCTGTCTTGTTCCTGCCCTCTCTGCAGCAGCATCTTCACTGTAAGGCTCTGCCATTACCATTCTCATCAATCCTTTCCTTGAATGATTTATCTGAAAGGCAGATCTGAACATGCCACTTGCCTTTAAAGCTTCCCATTACTTACCAGATAAAAATCTAAGCTCTTTGGCCCAGCATTCAAATCCTCTTTAGCTCTCTGCAGCTTTACCTCTCTCTACTTCCTGCCCTGACTACATTCCAGCCACACTTCATTCATTCCATACTCGTGTGTACCAGCTGCTCTACCAGGCACTCAGGATACCTGTGGAACAAACGGACCTTTGTTCTCAAAATTATATGGACGGCGATAATGGAGGGTTGTTGGCAAACAAACAAAAACAAACAAACAAACAAAACCTAACAAATTAGTATATTTTATAGGGCGTATGTAGGGTAATTTTAGATCGTCTGTTTAGGATTGGCTTTATTGCAAATAGGACATTTCAGCAAAGACATGAGGCTATGAGCTGTGCTGATAAACAGAAAGGATATCTAGGCCCAGGGGAGCCAGAGCAAAGCCCTGAGATGGGCGAGGGTGCCCCTGCCCCAGCAAGAACAGGAAAAGAGAGGAATGAGTGAAGGGCTAAGGCTGCCCATGCCTAATCTCCAAATACAAAATCTGAAACACTTACCTTCGAAAACTTTAAATGTCAACACCGAAACACAGGTGGGAAATTCTGAACCTGACCTAATAATATGAGATAGGTAGTAACAAAAAGGTAACCAAACTGAAAAGATTATATAAAGTTATCTTCAGTGTTATAAGCCATTATGAAATAGAAAAAAAAATACCAGGTGTGACAGCATAGGCCTTTAAACCCAAAACTAGGAAGGCAGAGAAAGAAAGAAAGAAGGAAAGAAAGAAAGAAAGAAAGAAAGAAAGAAAGAAAGAAAGAAAGGAAGGAAGGAAGGAAGGAAGGAAGGAAAGAAAAAAAGGAAGGAAGGAAGGAAGGAAAGGAAGGAAGGAGGGTAGAAGGGAAGTGAGGAAAAGAAAAAAAAGAATACTGTGTTTAGATTTTACCCCACTCTAAACTAGGCATTCAAAATTTTCCAAAGCCCAAAGAGTTTCTTATTCCAGATATTTAACTTATAAGTAAGAGATGAGGCCGAAGAGAAAATAGGAGATGAGTGTGCTTTGAGGCAGGTTCTCACTAGTTCTTGTAATAAACTAGGGCTCAGTTTGCATTACATTTGGGGGTCAACCACTTGTGGCCACAGTCTCCCACACAAACCATCCTGTTCAGACTTCCAGTCTTTAATCGTGTAACTTTCTGTTTAAATTGTATCTCTGTTTCTAGCTCTGTTGCTACTGGGTGCTGCTCTGCTCTGCTCTGTATTCACCACATTATATAGGAGACACAGGTATTGAAAAGGTTTGGGTTTATTTGTCTTAGCATCTGTTAGTACCCATACCAGGTCCTCAAATACATTGTGAGTGAATGTCAAGTAAACGTTCATTTGTAGAGGAGCTATGTATGTTAGATGTGCATATTTAATCCTAAGACAACCCTAAAAGGAGGTTTGCTATACCTCTTCTTTTTTTAAAACAGGAAACGAAATGAGGTTTATTTCACACAGCTAGCTCTTGACCTGGGTGTCAAAGTCAGGTGTCCACTTGGGAGCCCTCCCTCAGAAGACTGAATAAAAGAGAGAGAATTTGTTTTTGGCGTTGTTACTTATCAAATTTACCAAGTCCACTTCTTACTTTATTCCATTTTTACTAAGAAGCTAGTGCTTGCCTGCTTGCCGGGCACTTAGAATACAGTGCTGAGCGAAGCAGAGTGGGTTCTCCCCCTCGGGAAAGGTGATGAAGGCAGGAGGAAGGCACATTTCTAAGCACACCATTCCCAGTGCAGTAGCTCTGACCCAGCCTGGGAAGGCCTTATATGAGAAGGCATTTACCAGGAGAAGATGATTTTAAGTGGAATGTGCCACTGCCGTAGGACACCAAAGTTCAGAAAAATAGTGAACGAACGACGAATTCTCCACAAACTTGTGTATGTGGCAGATGTTATGAAAAAATAAAAGAATTCTGTTAGAACTTCACTCTGTTCAGTTTTTCAACTTTGACCAATATTAGTGCCATCCCTCCCTCCCCAGTTTGATTATAGTCTTTGGGTGCACAATTGAAAGCGTGAGCTTTTAAACCTTTGTTTTTATCTCTTTTGGTAAGTCATGTGACCTGTTTATGAAATCTGTCTGTTTTAGGAATAAAATTCCAAAACTATGAAGTCTGAGGGTTTATTCAAATTATTTTGCTTCATTGGAATTTTGGTGGTGTATTGTGTCATTGGCTGGAGTTTCAGGACTTATTACAGATTTTTTTTAAACTATGCTGTTTTAAAAACTATGCTGATGGGAATGAAGTTTAATGCTTGCTAATTCTTAATTACTATCAATGGAAGAAATAGCTCAGCAAATCATGGAAGGTGGTGTGCTTGAGACAGGAAGAGACCAGGCTGGGAAACCAAAGATCTAAATTCAGAAAGTAGCATTTTAGTCCTTTCTAGCTGGTGGGAAATTAATAGGTTGTTCTCTACTGATTTCCCCTGGTTTTCAAGTGAGGATATTTCATTTGCCACCATAATAGCTCTAATATATGACTTGATTTTCAAAATTGAAAATTTCAGGATGAAAATAGTTACTCAGACAACTTGAAACTGGCCGTGGTGGGGACAAGCGAGCAGTTGTTTCTAATAAGAAAATGATGGGGAAGATCAAAGACAAACAGGGATCAGGATGTGGGAGGGAGTTCTCTTTATTGTGAGCTGCTTTGGAGGGAGGTGAGAGATGGAGATTAGAGATGAAGAAGCCCTTTCCTTTGGTTTCTCTGATCTAGCCTTGGGTGATGAGAGTCCTGCTGGACAAGCGTCAAAGAAAAGACGCGGTTAACTGGGTAGTAAAAAGTAAAATCAAGGGCCCATAAAGGCTAAGTGTTCTAAGCTTACATTTCTCCTAGATTTAAAAAAGAAAGAAGAAAGGAAGAAAGGAAGGACAGAGGGAAGGAAGGACAGAGGGGAGGAAGGAAGGAAGGGAAGGAGGGAGGGAGGGAAGGAAGGAGGAAGGAAGAAGTCTTTTGCTATTGAAGTTGTCCTCTGCAGCTTGAAAAACACAAGTTTCCCTAATGGAGCAAGTGCAGCATGTATTCATTGCAGTGATAGGAAGACAATATTGTGATAATTCAAAGACTTCTGGCAAATGGATGTTTTAAGGTTTTTAAAAAGTGCCCCAGAGGAGGAGAAAATATGCTGGAAAAAATAGTCATAAAGTTCCTTTTTATGGTAAGAACAAAAAAAAAAAAAAGACAGGAAATGCGTTTCCCTCTCCAAATATTGTTGTGTTTTCTCCATCTGGTGTAATAAAACAAGGCAGATATGTTATATTCCACTGCTATACAAAATTCCAACAGGGTACTTAGATGCAAGGAAGCAACAGTCCCTGCGCAGTAGACATGATACTGCTGCCCTCCCCCGACAATGCATGTTCTCCTCCCAGGCCTTTAAACCTTATTGGCTTTTCACATAGAAATGTTTTTGGTTAATGGAATTTCAAAATTACAGAACTGTCATAGTTAACGTCTAAGGAAGCCCTTCTCCGTTTGCTAACTTCCTTCCAAAACATTTTTGCCCTAATTACGTTTTTGTTGGCAGTTTGAAGAGCCTAGGACAACCCAAGGGAATGATTTCATTCTAATTGCATCTTTCCTTTCCCACGAGGGCTGTGTCCCTTTCATATCTACCATATTTTCTTGATCCCTCGATTAACTGTTTTCTACTTTTTAGTGAGGGGGGAAAAGCAAGCAAGCAAGCAAAACAAAAGCTTGCCGAATACCTGCCTGGCTGTTGCTGCTCCTCCTCTTCCTCTTCCTCCACCTCTTCTCTCTTTCCTTGAAGAGGTATTAGAGTTTGTGTATGTAGCCTTTCAAACAGGTCCTGGTTTTGTTTTTGTTTTTCGAGACAGGGTTTCTCTGTGTAGCCTTGGCTGTCCTGGACTCACTTTGTAGACCAGGCTGGCCTCAAACTCACAGAGACTCGCCTGCCTCTGCCTCGTAGTGCTGGAATTACAGAAGTGAAGGCCTCAGTCCTTATTCAGGGCTGCAAGTGTGTGATTCAGGAAGGCTGTGTGTATGTTTGGTAGGTGGTGATGCCAAACTTTGGCATTCAGTGTTGGGTGTCTTTGAGGCTAGGATCTTTAGTTTGTACTCAGTTTTGAAATGACTAGAGATTTCTGAAAGGTGAAAAGCTACTGTCCACAACAGCTACGTTAATTTCTCCATTGCAGGGAGGCCTGGCCTTTGAGCCGGGATTGGGCGATGAATTTCTACATGGTCCAGGTTTGCCTTCCCAGCATCCCCTTGCCACTCCAACTTTCCGGCATTGGCATTTCCAAAGTTGTCTTCCTTGGGTGAGAAGACAAACTCTGTGCTCATTATTTTCCCCACCTCTCAGAAATCTGAGCAGCGACAGCGACAGTAAATGGGAACAGGAACGCTTTCCTTTGAGCCTGTGACTGGAGGAAGGCGTGTTCCCGAGCAGGAGTTGCATCTTCCTCTCCTGCGCGTCCGGGGCAGCCCCTGGAATCCGGCCCACTGGAGATGCAGGTTCGTGGCCATCCAGGCTGGGCTGGGAGTGGCAGGCGAGCTAAGGGCAGGTGCTAAGGGAACGCATGCCCTTTTCCCTACCACCTTTCTGCAGGGTTACTCAGTAGGGGCCGCCCTGTGAGGCAGGGTGGAGTGACCAGGCCTAGCTCTCCCAGGCCTCTTCTCATCCCGTGCCGTGCCCTCACCTCACCAGCCTGCCTCAGACCTCTGTTCCTCAGGTCTGAATACTTTCTGTCCAAACTCCCCTAAGGCACGCCTCCAGTTCCGGTTAGTTGGTGGCCCACTTGGGCTGGACATGGTGGCTCGGGTTCATAATCCCCAGGACTCAGGAGGCTGAAGCAGGAGGATGGGGAGTTCAAGATATGCCTGAGATGCCCTGTGAGACCTTGTTTTAAACAAACAAAAACAACAACAGAAGAGAGAAAACACCACCCCAAAACAAATAATAAAAGCAAGTAAACAAAACCCCCAGGTCCCTCACAGAACCACCATTTAACTTCCTAATCGATTGGTCATCTACACTTCAATATTTAAAGCCCCTTCCAGGACAGCATTTCCTGTGCAGATTTTCAAGAGCCGTGTTGGATCCAAAATCGTGTAGCCGTGAGGACTTCCTGATACCTTAACTCACACTCCAAATGGTCCCAACCTCCTCCATGTTTATTCCATCCCGAGAGAGTGTTCCTTATGCTTCCTGCTTCTATGGCTTGGGGCTTGCGCTGTGTCCTCTCTCACACAGGTGATTACGGATCTTCCTGGTGGCTATGCAGCACAGCCTAGGGATACTGTTATACATCAGGGAGTTTAGGGGGGCCCCTGTATCCCCAGAGTCTAAGCTGGCCTCTCCACTCTGGTCCCTCCCAGTTTTCCAGACTCCTCTTAGGTGTCTCAAAGAAGAGCCTGAAACTCAGCTTGTTTGAAGCTTTGCCTAATCTCATTCTCCTCTGCCATCACTGACCTCCCTGCTGCTCCTGCCTTGGGGGTCTGCGCCTTGCTGCTCCCTCTGCCTGGAGCACTGTTCCCTGGACGCGACTTAGCTCCAGTTCTTTAATCATAAGCCGTGTCCTGGGCGAAGCGTCCCCTGGCTCCCTCCTTTCCTACTTTCTCTTCTCTGTTTTTCTTCTTGGTGTTTAACTTCTCACACACAAAATGACTTTCCCCTCGTTTACCGCTTCTGTCTCTCCTTAAGAGTGCAAATAATCTGAGAGCAGAATTTTTTTTGTTTTGTTTTGTTTTTCTTTTAAACTCTCTGTCTTCCATTACCCGATGCATGGAAATAAAGGTTTATTTTTAATAAAATTAGGGAAAAGGATTGGCTTTGGTTATATTCTATGACGTTAGGAAAACTATTTAATTGCTTTAAACACAGTTTTATCACCTGTAAAATTCTGGCATCTTCTATGTTACAGGGTTATCAAAAAGAGTTAAATAATATATAACATGCATATAGGAACATAGTACTTGTAGTGACATAAAATATTGATACGTATGCAGGCCTGACTCTTGTTATATATTTCATGTATCTGTAGATTTTTGATAATGTATGGAAATATACCTAGCACCTTGCCTATGTAGCTTAGTCTTTTCTAATGTCATATGTAACAGCTAGCTCAGGTTTTCTTTGTCATTGCTGTTTCCTGGAAGTGTGTCGTTAATATTATTGTGGATGCTGAGAAGAAAACTTCATTCATCAGGCCTGAAAAGCCTCCTTTTGCTTGGCCTACATCAAATGTCTTATGATGATTTCCATCTCTTTCAAGGAAGAAAGAAAAGAAGGAAGGAAGGAAGGAAGGAAGGAAGGAAGGAAGGAAGGAAGAAAGGAAGGAAAAGGAAGTTGACTCCTTGATAGATCCGAGTTTCCCCCTTTCTAACTCCATCGTTTATAAATAATATTTATTATTTTTATTTTATGTATGTGAGTGTTTTACCTTAACATATTAAATGTACTACATGTATGTCTGAAGTCCTTGGAGGGCAGAAGATGGTATTGGATCTCTTAGAACTGGAGTTATAGATAGTTGTAAGATGCCTTGTAACTGCTGGGAATTCAGCCTGGGTCCTCTGGAAGAGCAAATACAAGCTGAGCCACTACCCCACCCTACTTTTCCTGTTTTTGGTTTCGTATCTGGGGTGAGTAGACACTCATTCACATCTTCCCAGAAACATTGTCACACCACAATGAGAGAGGAACAGGCTATATCCTGAACAACAACAACAAAAAAGAGGCCCTCGGCAGGAACCTACTAGCTACTGAGGCTGTCCCCATTGTCCTTCCATAAAGCCCGGTATCACTGGACCAGACAAGGAAGACCCACAGGCCAGGATGGACACCGGGTTCTACAAATTTCCCATTTTAAAATTTGAGTTAAACAGCAGAAGTTAAGTTTCTCCCTATTCTGGAGGTTGGGAGTCTCCAACCAAGGCCAACAGATTTGCTCTTGCCCCTAGGCCTTTCTCTGGCTTTCAGATGTGCTCACTGTGTCTGATGTGTTTCCTCTGTGTATTCCCCTCCTGTCTTTACAGGGGAAGACTTCTGTAGACCTAAGGCAAAGGGGCCACAGGGGTTGGAAGAGGGGACCCTTGACTTAAACTTCCGTAGGCTGAAAAGATCCTATCCGGACTCCCATCCACTGTCCGGCCTGCTTCTTATGCAAATCCCCCTGAAGTAGACTCTCGCTCTGATAGGTTCGTGTGTGGGAGTGTGGCTGGACTTGGTCAGCCCCTCCCCGTGGCGCTTTTTCCTTTTGTCTTCACCACCCTCCCTTAGCTTGCTCTCTCGCCTGGCTTTACTCATTAGGTGACATGCCCCCCCCCCCCCCCCCCCCCCCCCCCCCCCCCTTCTCCTTAGGGTCGAATGCCCCCCCCCCCCCCCCACACACACACACCTGAACCACGAAAGTAGGTCAGCAGTTTTTCTTTGATTCCTTTCCAGTTCCTAGTAGGGTCTGGTGAACTCGGTCACCTTCCTATTGATGCGACACTGAGCTTCTTTCCGCCGAGTAGTGCTTACGGTGATCAGTGATCAGGAAACATTAAAAGTATCCTCTCACTTTCACAACAGTCTCTAGAGGAAGGTGTGTCTCTAATTCCCATTTCACAAATTAGGAAGGCAAAGAACAGCGAGGCCAGATGATTTGCGCAGTCACGCAGCAGCTTAAAAAAAAAAAAAAAAAAATGGAGACCTAAATATAGAATCCACATTCAGGGCCCAGGGCGCAGGGTCCCAGACTTCTTCCAAAAGACAGCAATGGACAGACTCCAGATCCCGAAAGGTCAGGAGTTGAGGGGTCAGAGACTGCCCTGCCCCATCTGAACCTCCTTCAAGGCTTTCTCTGTGGGTGTGGCCTCGGTCCGACTCTACTGCCCCAAGACAGCCCCAGGTCTGGCATTTTAAACGCCATCCCTCAGCGTCTAAGCTGGTACCTAAGGAACTCACACAATCAGCAGCTAAAGCAGAGGAGCCACCAAAGGTCGGACCCAGGAGGGCCACGGGTTTCCCCGGCCCAGTCCTGGGATCCCCTTGGAAGATCCCCACATAGCTATCACATCTGTTAAGGAAACTAGCAATTGGGAACTGGGGCTTTGGAAACTGAGAATCCCAAGTGCATTGGCCACAGGCCTGTGGTGTGGGCCCCCTCACACAGGGAGACTTACAGGGCTGTGAGGGGCTCCAGGCTGGCCTGGCCTGGCCCTGGGACTGCGCATCTGCAGAACTCAGCTTGCAAACCTGGGATTCCTGATTGCTGTCCTCCCTGCCTCCAGCCCACAGCAAAGAACGCGACTCACCCTGACTTCTGGTCCCACGCCACGCTTTTAAAAATAGGGAAGCTGGGTGGTAAACGGTTTTACTGTGTGGAATCACGAATTCTCGGGAAGGTTTGGTCATTATTTCAGCTTATTACAGTGATCCTGAAACGCAACTGCTCATCTTGTAGGCTTCTAGGAAAACGCGAAGGTTAAAATACTTGAAAATTCTGATGATTTTCTTTTTCTTTTTTTTTTTTTTTTTTACCCCGGTGAGTCAGTGAAAGGACTTCCTTGCCAGTCGCCACTAGTACAATAATGAGACGAGTCAATGAAGAAGCATGCTTTCTATGGTTCTGTTTTGGAAATCCAAAACCAAGCAGCTTGTACTCCTCAGTCACAAATTAGACTTCAAATTTGAGTCTACCTTAATCATCTTAAAAATGTAGACATTTTCTCATGATGAAGTTGTTTCTCAAGCAAGACTTTTTTTTTTTTCCCCTCTAGACATGTTAATTCATAGATTCATTAAGACAAGCAAAAATCCCATTTTTTTTCTTATCAACTAACTCACTTTTGCTGATTTTCTTTTTTAAAGGAGGAATTCTTTTCTTTTCTTTTTTTTTTTTAAACGAATTCTGAAGAAAAAGTAATTAAGATGTTTGGCAACCCCATGATAAAATATAATAAGGCGCTGAAGACAAAGGTAGATTTTAGCTCCCTTTCTTGCTCCATTACTCACTCACTTGATGTGGCCTCTGACAAGCCCCTTCAGTATCCCGAGCCTCAGGCCCTCTCAGTCTGTAACAGGGGGCATCGCCTTGCCATCTCCGTGCCCCCTGGGGCTGTTGTAAGGGTTAATGAGGTATGCGGTGAGGCACTTTGATTCTAGGGTGAATGACCCCGTGCAAATAAAGCATGATTATATATCAGATTCATCTTTGATTCATCTGAATAAGTGGGCCTTTCCTTGTTAAGCGTCTTCCTCTTAAAATTTCAAAATCGGGCTGTCTGGCTTCAAATATGCAGCGCCGTGGCATTCAGTCCCTGACAATACCCTGTGTAAAAGTCCTCTGCCAGTTATATTCCCACATGGAGGGGAACTTCTGTCTGTTCCCAGACACTGGATCACTTCTTTTTCTCAGCATGCTACCCAATGTAACTCTTCGACAAATGTTTAACATATATGTTCTTTTTCCAGAGAGCCAAAGGGGTGCAGCGGGAGCATGCCGACTTGCATTAATTACGTCACGGTTTCGTCTAATGCTTATAATGACTCCCTGAGATGTCTCCAGCCTCATTGCCGTATGCACAGAACGCAGGCGGAGGAATTTCCACGGAATCAATGGGCGAACCACCAAAGACATAAAGCCAAAGAAGTGGCACCAGAGCCTTGTAGATTTTGAGGTCATTTACAGCAAGATGGGGGTGCTTCTTTGAAACTTTGGTCAGAGAGTGTTTTAGAAATAAGATTTTTGCCAACCTTGTCTAGCAGGTGTGGAATTTGAATGCCTGGATTGTTGGATACCTTAACTAGGTCATCCTGGAATTGAGATGACGGAGAAATTTTATATATTAGCACACTACAGGGACTCAGAATTTGCCAAACACTAAAAATCCTTACTACTTCACTCCAAAAGAAAAGAACCCACAGGAGCTTTTGTGTAGCCACTACCTGATTTTAGGAAGTTTCTCCAGAGACAATTTTCAAAAAAATATCTATCTATCTATCTATCTATCTATCTATCTATCTATCTATCTATCTATCTATTTATTCTGCGATAGGGTTTCTCTGTGAAGCCTTGGCTGTCCTGGACTAGCTTTGCACACCAAGCTGGTCTTGAACTCACAGCAATTTGCCTACCTCTGCCTCCCTGAGTGCTGAGATTAAAGGTGTGTGCCACTGTGCCCAGCTAAGAGACAAAATCTTAAGGAGTATAAGTAATTGACTTAAACTTGGCTCATTTTAAATGGTGTCTGATAACTTCCAATAGGCACTATCTTGCTATACTGACATTTTGACTTTTTCTTTGTTTCTTTGTTTCTTCCTTTTGGGGGGGGAGGTTTCGAGACAGGGTCTCTCTGTGTAGCCTTGGCTGTGCTGGACTCACTCTGTAGACCAGGCTGGCCTCGAACTCACAGAGATCTGTCTGTCTCTGCCTCCCAAGTGCTGGGACTAACGGTGTGAGCCACCACGCCTGGCTATACTGACATTATCTAAAGTATGCTCTATTTGAATAACAATCCTGCAGATTTTAGACAAGATTGCAGAGGGAAGTGGTTTATAGTCTTCATATAACAAAGAGATCATACACCCTTATTAGTGAGGGGGAAAGAGAAAATTTGTGGGATTAGGCCTCTTTGGCATGAAACAAATGAAAAGAAAGATCCTGTGTTCATCCCTAGAAATATTATTTACCAAATTATAATTCGTAATGCTGGACAGAAAGAAAAGAAACAAACCAGAGAATGCTTGTGGACAGATAGGCCAGCGGCGGTAGACTGCTTTAGAATTTACTGCACATGCTGAGGATTACGGTACTGGACATTTGCTGCGTGTTGACAGTGTGCTGGGTCATCTGTTTAAAGCCATCTCTCCTGAGGCTGCGTTGATAGTGTCCTGGTTGATGGTTCTATGCATCCAACACCAACACACGTGGCAAGTAGCAGGAGCCAATGCAGAGAGTGAGCACACCAAGTTGTTGAGTGATTTAGGTACCAGAGACTAGAAAGCGAGGCCTGTAAGTCAAGTACTCAGAGAGAGTATCCGTAGGAGTGTTAGAGAAGCCAGGCCTTATTTACAGTTACTTAGTTGGGAAAATATTTTTTTTAATGTTTTCTTTGTCTTTAAAGGTATGAGTGTTTTGCTTGCATGTATGTCCCTACCATGCGCACAGTGCCCGCAGAAGCCAGAAGGAGGTGTCAGACCCACTGGAGCTGGAATTACAGTGGCTGCTGGGAACCAAGTTCAGGTCCTCTCCAGGAGAGGCAAAGCGCTCTGAAGGATTTTTTAAAAACCACTGGTGGGCATTGTAGAGTAACAGAGGCTCAGTATGTTAGAATGAGAAAAGCCATCAATGGCCCAAATTCAACTGGTCACTTTAGGAGTCAAGAAACAGGCCCAGAGTTCTAGTGCCAAGTGCCACGTTGGTAGCAGGTGTGGAAATATAAAGTGCACACTGGTGCTCCATTGTTCTGCTCTGACAAAATACGCCTTTGTTCACTCACTTTGGTAAAATTTGTTTTACTTGTTATTATAGAAATTTTCAAACACATACAGAAAATAAAGCAGTATAATGAGCACCTGTCCATCTCTATGCTATAGTTTATGCTATTCTTACTTTATTCCCATGTTTTTCATCATCATCATCATCATCATCATCATCATCATCATCATCATCATCATCATCATCATTTTATTAAGGCAGTCTCTGGTAGCCAGGGAACACTTTGATCATCCTCCTGTCTCCACCTCTCAAGTTTTAGCATTACAAGCATATCCCATTATGCCCGCCTTATTTTTATTAATTAATTAATTTACTAGAGTATCTCAAAACAAACCCTGATCTCCGCATTGTTTCACCAGCGGTGCTATCTTAAAGATAAACACTCAAAGAGACAACGATCATGCTGTCGACAAATCTAACAGAATCAATCAACCTTTTGATTTGGTTTCTTCGATTTTTGAGACAGGGACTCAGGCAGCCTATGGTGACCTCAAACCTCATCTGTGGTTCAGGGTAAACCTTGAGCTGCCGATACTTCTGTGTGCACCTCCTGAGTGCTACGGTGGGCTGCCATGCCTACTTTATGTCGTGCTGGGGGTTAAAGCCAGGGCTTCGGGCCAGCTGGAGGAGCACTCTACCAACTGAGCTACGACCCTCGGTACAGCATTGCTACCCCTTGGTACCGTAGAGTACTTACTTCTCACCGGCCATTGATTGAAGTCTTTAGGACATCTTTTTACTGTTGGGGTGACTGACATGACCTTCCGTGCCTGACAAGCTATTGTTTAACAGGTACAGGGCTTTAGCTTCTTGAGGTGAAAGGGATTCGGGGCGGATGGCTGTACAACCACTAAAGCTTATAATACCTAAACGTTGTTAGGACGGTATTTTTCTGTGGGTGTTTTATCGAAATTTCAAAAAGTTCTCAGGATGCCAGGTGTAGTGGCACCCACTACAACCCGGAAGCTAAGGCAGGAGGTCAAGGCCAGCCTGCATTGTCCACCCTACCTCACAAAAAACAAAAACAAACGTTGTGGGGATTGATACAATTTCTTGTTACTTTATATTCAGTCATATAACGTGAAGGAGAGAGAGGAATAGAGGGGAAAACACACAAAGGCTTCTCTTCTACGTCCCAATAAATAATTTTTTTCTTCAGTTAAAAAATGTTAAGTATGTACAAATTATGAAGCCAGACGAAGAAATATTCTACAATAGAGGAGGCCAAAAAGATAGAGTCGTCCATTATAAAATATTATCCTGGATTGGATATCAAACACAGGAAAAAAAAACATAAAAGACATAATTGGAAATTGGAACAACTGGCAAAGTCTGGCTCTCGACAATGAGTATTGTATTTATCGTTTCGGTAAGTGTTCTGTGGTAAGTGTTCAGCCTTCATTCTTAGAAAGTACACATTACCCTGAAGGCAGCTTTGATACAGAGACACTATGTCTGAAATCACTCTCAAATGATGCAGGGAAAAATAAGGAGCAAGCAGAGGGGGAAGCAAATGTTAGCAACTGATGACGGAATAAAGAGGAAATTCTAGGTATTATTCTTTTTTAGTTTTTTTTTTTTTTTTTTTTTTGAGATAGGGTCTTGCTTTGTACCGTTGAATATTAGTGGGCCTGGAACTTACTCTGTAGACCAGGTCTGGCCTCTGCCTTCTTGAGTGCTGGGGTTAAAGGCTTGCACCACCACGCCTGGCCTACTGTTCATGAAACTTCTCTATAGCAGTACTATCATGCAGAGCTGCTCTAACCGACAGTAGAGCTGAAAACAGTTAACGGGGGTGGGGGGGTGGAAGACAGGGTGAATCAATAATACATTGACTCCTTGATTGGATAAGTTTAAGGCTCTATGACCCACACTTTCCCTATGGGGAAGTAACTGAGGGTTGACCTCATAAAGAACTAATCCACATTTTTATATTGGTCCTCCACACGCTGACATTTGTTACCAGTGAGCACCCTCCAAATACAGGGGAAATCCACAAAGGTGCTAGGAATTGAGGTCATTTTCGTGTTGCAAGATCAATGAACAGCGTTTGATCTGTGGCTTGTATTAAAAGTTGGGTCTCTTGTTTGAACAGTCAGATATTCAACTCAAACTTGCTTTATTGGTCAAGTATTTGTCAAGTGGTTATAGTGTCACACCTGTTTTATTGGTTTTAGGCACATACAGAAGACAAAACAGGGAAGAATACCGCTCTGCTATTTAAAAACATACAAGCACAAAAAAGAGAGGGCAAAAGGCAGGAGTAGTCCACCAGCTTCCCGCTGGGGTGCCTCTTGGCAACTCCATGTTTAGCTCATAGTCTGTGGGCAACAGGACTAGCTATGCTGGTCTCAGTGGAGATGGCTCACAGATCAGCTCAGGAGGTGAGGCCACGGAGCTGCAGGTCTGTTCCAGAAGTTTCTTGTCTCCCTTGGGCCCGCAGATATGCTAAGGCATGTTGTTCTTTTAACTACAAAGCTAGCAAAACTGTTGTTTATGTCATGCCTGTCATGTCCGTGGTTAGTCAGTCATCTGGCTACGCCCCAAAGAAGGAAGGGAGTGAGGCAATGCACTCTTTTCACAGAAGGGAGGGAAAATGCAAAGCCTTGAGACAAACATTTTGAATATGGAAAGAGATGAAATTTGGGGCCAGCACTGGTAAATTCACCCACTAGATACAATTCTTTAATCCCCTTATCTGACTTTGAGTTTTTGATACATGTTACTATGTTGAGCATATATCCTCTCATGGTCTAGGATCCAAACACAGCAGCCCGTACCCCCAAAGGGGGAAAAAAAGAAATAAAAAGAAACAGAGCAATACCTTTCCTCCTGGCTTTCATCTTAGGGGAGGACTTTGGGAGGCAGCAGGGGTCCTTGCCTGTCATTAAGGGTGAGTTTGTAGTATTACGGTTAGGGGACTGGAATGTCCCAGTGCTAGTCTTCAGGCTGTATGTCCACCTCTGTAGTGGACACTGCAGTTGGCAGATTTATAAGGATTTACAAAGGACTACTTCTAAAAGCTTTCAGAAGGAGAGTGCTGGGTAGACAGCAAGGTGGCTGTGGAACTTAACTTCCATCCGTATTTTCTCAATGATTAGCCTATGCAGTCTTGGACTATTTTCAGATAGCTTTGGGGAATGTTACGTGGAAAACTGTCATATTACTCACTTAGAACAAGCTATGATGGCAAATATAGCTCTGTTTAACATACCCCCCTCAAGAAAGGGAGTATCAAACTAGGGAAAATGATGGAAACTCCCCATTGTGTACCTGGGAGGTTCAGGTAGGATTTTATTGTTATGCCTTGTAGCAATTTAGCATGCACGGAATGGTTCATCCTGAGGAGGATTGTCCTCCTTGGTCCACTCCTGGATGGAGAGACGCCAGGCCCAAGACCATGTCACCGAGCCACTGAATTAATCAACTCTGGAACAATTTTCCTCTGGACTTTTATTATGCAATGAAACAAATTTCCTTCAAGTTAATGCTGTTTTTACTGCTTAAAAAATTTGATAAAAGCTGTGGAGAAACTATTGAACCTTTTCAAAACTGTTCTTTCCCCTCTCTGACATTGTCTCTTTCAAGAGGGAGAGCAACAGAGAATGTGTCTTTCCTCCTCTTCATCCCTTATTGGTTCTACCGTTGATGGAAGAGTGTCTGGCATGATGGAGCAATCTTATGGGGGGAACGGGGTGGGTGAGAAGAACAAACAAAAGGCCCAACCAAACAAGAGTTGGTATAATTTTAGTCTGCGTAGTTGTGCTTTAGTTTCCTCCAAGTAATTAGCTTTCAGGATCTTGCTGTTTTGGAGACACGAGCAATTTTCTTATTGACAAGGCTAGGATACTGAAATGGAAGTCTCATGGTGTCCCATGCTGATGTTAATGGGCTCTGGCGTTCATTTTAGCCAGGGCCCATTAACATCAAGAGGGCTGTTCACTTTAGCCTTGCCAAATGAAAGCTCCTAAGAACAAAAGTGAATCAGCTATGTCCAGCTCTCCTTGGACCAAAGAAACATGTTAGATTTTTTTTTACTCGTAGCTTATTGTCTGTCTCAGTTACACTCTTCATCTTTAAAAAAATAACTTAAAAAATTATTTTTCTCAAACCTTGTCTGTTTCAATATTGATTGCATTGATTGACTCATTGACATATGTTCCATAGTTAGTGAATAGAAAAGTCAAGTTTCTTTATTTTTAAAAATAAAGCAGTTGGCCCCTTTATAGGTTGTTGGCCAGAAGGAATCTGATACATCATTCATCAATTAATTTCTGAGCAAATAGAAGATAATAGGGAAGGGAAGGTCAACAGAGGAGGTAGAAATAGAAAGCATCCTATTTGGATGTGGATAGCTATCCTAGCCCCAAGGCAGCCACTCTTCATCCAGACCTTCCAAGGAGGAGGGAGTGAGGTGATTGGAATGATGAAGAGTATAATAGTGATTTCTCTAACTCTTGAGACATCCATAGTGGATCAGGCTACAGCTGGACCAGCAGAAATCAAGACACTATGTTTGTTATAGAATAAGGGTTTGACTGACAGGGCTCGATTTATTTATTTATTTATTTATTTATTTATTTATTTATTTATTTATTTATTTATTTATTTCTTTCTTTCTTTATTTCTTTATTTATTTATTTAATGTATATATAATGTATACAATATTCTGTCTACATGTAACATCTTCATATCAGAAAGGGGCACCAGATCTCATTATACATGGGGGGTTATGAGCCCCCATGTGGTTGCTGGGAATTGAACTCAGGACCTCTGGAAGAGTGGACAGTGCTCTTAACCTCTGAGCCATCTCTCCAGCCCTACAGGGATTTAATTTAAGCAACTCTGGTGAGGACTGTTTGTTTGGTGCCTATTGCTGGAGCCTGAAGTCAGCCGGACATGTGGCCAGGAAGAAACGATAGATGTGAAAAGCGAAGCCCTGTGCCTCACTACTTCCAAGATTCATGTTGAGGACAGGAATAACTTGTAGGACAGACTGATGCCCTTGTCTGAGATCTGCACATGTACCTGGTGTGGAAGGTAGACAAGCTGGCAGAGAGATGAAGGTACCGGGAGCCCCAGGCCGAGCAGCTGCCTTGTTCCACCCCTCACTCCTGAGTTGATGGGAACCAAGAACAATGGGGAAAATGTGGTCCAGCTTAGCTAAGGTGAGGGGGTACAACTGCACCACACTTCTGTGCAGTTACACGAAAACAGGTGATGTTCGTAGCATCACCTAGAGTGAACCTAGGAAACAACCTTAACGTTCATAGGATGGGCCAAAGGTGTGGATCATAATCCACAATGCCTTAAGAAGTGTGAACCAGATCTTATATAAAAAGATCTCAGAAACGTGAAATTAAGAGAGAAAACAGCAAACTGTGCAATGATATGAATAATATACAGTTTACATAAATTAAAAGCCAGAAAACAATACAATTCACCATTTATTGGAGAGGAAAAAAAATGATATTCTTCATATTCCTAAGATCTCCATTTCTGGGGTGCATTAAAATATTTGTCTTTAGGATGATAATACTGCATTGTAAAACTATATAATTTTCTTCTCTTCTCCATGTCTGCATTTCTTCTAACTCACCTTCCATTTCCTCCCTCCCTGATCTGATATAATGCAGAGAGTCATCATTTTTATTGCGTGAGGGCTTGCTTTCTTTCAAAGGGGATGCAAGTACCTCTTCTATCTAGTGCAGACCTTTATTCCAGGCAATAAGGGACTCAATGCTTTTCTATGCCTGTCTTGGGTCAGGGCAATAAACTTTAACTTCTTCTCAGTTAGGATTTTGCCTCTTGATAGCAATCTTCTATAAAAGGTTGCTTCTAAAAAGAAATCACTGTATACTGCACTGTGAAATCTGGTCTTGTCTAAGCCCCTCTCCTCCCCCCTCCTTCCACTTCTTTCTGTCCTCCATAAAAAATACTCTGTCACAAACATTTCCCAAAAACCCTGGACAAGACAAAACTTGGGACCCTTAGGCTATCATTTGGTGTCATCCTCTTGCCAGCCATCTTAGCCTCAAACCAATGAAGTACAAGATGGATTCAAATATAGGACTTCAGATACGGGTGGAATAATAAGTCAAAAACAAAAGCTAGCAAGAGCAGGTTTGTGCTTTTGAGGAGAAAATGTTTATCTATAGATATACCCTGAACAATTACTTAAGACTGAACAATTCTATGTAGAATTTAGGCCAGGCATAAGTCATCAAGCATTTCTCTCCTTGTGTCATCTAAAAGAAATAAAGCCAAATCGAAGCTATAAGTATTAGCACAATTCAAATCTGACGTCTAGCATTTTTTCATCTTGAGGTTTAACTATTGTAAAATGTAACCTGATGTACATGCCATTGGGTTAGCGCTGTTGCTTTCCCAGAGAGGTTCTGCTCTGGGTACGAGAGCCCCTAAGTCCTGTCACAAGAGTGTGCCTTTTGGTCAGTGCTAGTATTCCTTCCATCTGAGTTCCTCATACATTTCTGTTAAAAGAGTGTTTTGTTTCATTTCAGTCAGATGGTGTTAAAGTTATTTTTTATAAAACTGTGTTTCTCAGTTTCTCTCTTAACCCAGATATCACACAAATAACCTAGACTCTATTATTATATTACTTTAGCAAGTTTCACAACACATTAACTGAGCCGTTATTATTCTATTATTAACCCTCAGAACTAATCTGGTTTCCTCCCAGCATACAACCCAAAGATACTTATACTTTATAGCTTTCCTGCTCCAGGTCCTCTCTTAATGTTACCTGGACTTCGGCCTATGGCTCAATCCTCCACGTCCTCCTCTAACTCCTCCTACCCTGGCTGGCAGGAAGTCCAGCCCTATTCTCCCCTTTGCTCAGCGATTGACTGTAATGTGCTTTATTAGCATATCAGGGGACAATTGGGGAGCACTGTTTACACAACATTGAGTGAGGAAATTCTCAGAACAAGAATTGCAACCAGATAAGAAGTTGGGGTTCAGAAATCAGCATTTGAATTACACAATAGTCTGATGCCTACAAGACTGGGCTGGAAGAAATTCTGGGCTTAAGGATTTATAGGAACACTATTTATAGAGAACCTCAGTTCCATTTCTAGAACCGGAAATAACAGTAGCTACGTTATAGCACCATGAAAACTTAATAAACTAAAACACACCATTCAAACTCTCTAATTATGAACTTGAAGTTTTCATGATCTGGCTCCAGTATTCTCTCTTTATTCCCCTCGTTCACAGGACTGGGATCCTAGCCACTGATGTGTACAGGCAGGCTCCATTCAGCTAACTCGGTGCTGTTCATTGACAATCCCACTCCAGTTGAGGCATTGTTTACAAGAAGCGCGGAGCCGACAAATCCGTACTAGATCTTTAGGAGTTTTCATTCCAGCTGGGAATGAAATAACTATGGTTCACAGGTTTGTGCCGTGGAGGCACCTGGGTGCCAGAGGCCTCTGGGGAGTCACAGAAGACTTGTGGGGTCTGCTGTGCTTTTGGGCCCATTCTTTCTGGAGTCCGTTTCTTTGCTGTGCTCTGCCTTTCTCTTGAGTCTGCTTTCCTTTCAGCTGCTGCCTATTGTAAACCTTGCAGTAATAGCTAACTCATCTCACCCAACTGAGAAGCCCTACAACTTTTGCTATTGCTATATAGTTTATTCCTTTCATCTTTATACACAAGAGGATCTCCATGAATTATTTTGTAACAGGCATCCTTTGCCACACAACTTCTGCACTTCCAATTGCATTTTTCGAAGGTAGGCAGAGAGAAAAAAAAATCGACCTCAGTTAGTCCTCCCCTAAACACACATACAGGGTTTCTCTTGGAACTCACTCTCTAGACCAGACTGGCCTCAGACTCATAGATATCTGCCTGCCTCTGCCTCCTGAGTTCTAGGATTAAAGGTGTATGCCTCTACCACCTGGCTTGTTGTTGTTTTAAAAGACTCTCACTATGTAGCCTTGGCTGTTTCCCAAGTGCTGGGGTGAAAGTTGCGGGCTTCAGTTACTTCTTCCATAAACCTCATCTATTGGAAAGGTATGGTAGTCCTAGAGCTCATGGGAAGTGGAGGGAAGGGGGCAGTGCTCTCCTCCGGGTACCTGACTCAGAGTCGAAAGAACACCTTTAGTTTCCCCCTCTCAGATGAAAACTCTTGCTGGCTTCAAGTAAATATGCTTATAAATAATATTTGTGTCTTTAAGGATTCCATCAGGCCTGGCCTAGTGTTGTATACCTTTAATTCTAGTCCATAGGAGGAGGAGGCAGGAGGATTGTGAGTCTGAGCTCAGCCTAGGCTATATAGTGAGAGCCTGTCTCTAAATTTTAAAAACAGCAAAAGCAACAAAACCCTGCCTATAAGTATTTCCCACACATCCAGAAACGTGTGTACATACGTCATTTGTTGTACTCACCTTGTGGGCTACAGACCGACCAGCTAAACTACAAAAGGAAAAAAAACCACTTTGTTCTAGTTTCTCTTCCTATTGCTGTGACAACATCCCCCGACAAGCACACTTCAAGGGGAAAAGGGTTGATTTTGCTCACAGTTCCAGGTTATGGCACACCATGGCAGGGAAGACAGAGAAGCAAGAGCTTGAGAGAACTGTTCATACTGCAACCATGGTTGAGAGGTGCAGGTTCTCTGCTTTCTCCATCCTTCTGCTCCAGATCCCCTGTCTAGGCAATGACGCTCCCCGTGGTGGGCTGGCTTCTCCACCTGAATTAATGCAATAGAGACAGGCCAATGCGCTGGAACTCCTTTCCCACGTGACTCTGGATTGGCAAGTCAACAAGTAAAACTACCACATACTTTTTATTAGTTTAAAGTTTTGGGGCCATTTAAAAACATTTTTTAGTTAATTTTTTTGCATTATTTGTTTATTTATTTTTTTTACTGAATACATTTATTATGCATTGTCCTGTACCACACATCACATTTCATACAAGTTGTATGTTGAGCATGTTGCCTCATGCTCCAGCTACAGAAAATTATATTTTCTAAGATGGATAGGCCAGATAGGTTAAGATGCTGCAGGAGAGATGGATGGGCCATTACCAGTCAGACACATGGCACTATCCCAAAGAGCCCTGGCCAAAATGCCATCTCCTGCTTGTTCTAAGGTGACACGCTTCTATGTAGAAGGGACCTCTCAGAGGCACAATAACTTCCACTACTGTCTAATAAACCTCCAGTCAGTCAACAACTTTTTTTTTTTTTTAACGAGAGCACAAATCCACTTTTTATTTATTTGTTTTTCATTAGTTTAAATCCCAGAGGGATTCAGCATTACATGGATTCTGGGACTCTGTGTTCAGAGGCCTTTGCAGGCAGATTGTTTTGAACTTGGCACAAACAATGCCACTGTTTCCATGGGCCCAAATTATCTTCCCTAGGTCACTCTCTCTTTTTTTTTTTTTTTTTTTTAACACATAACTTGCTTAAGGAGAATCCAAGTTTTGTCTTGGGCATAAGCACCTTCAATTTGAAGAAGAGCCATGTGGTCTCTTTAGTTGCTTATAGTCAGAAAGAATAGCCTTATACCACAGCCTTCCAGACATTACTTGCCTTTCAGAAGTCCTGTTTCCAGCAGACCTCCACAGGCGCCAGGAGAGCAGAAAGAGAATCAACAACTCAACAACCCTCATATTCCTTCTTTCCCATCTCCCTTTCTCAAGTCCTTGTAATTTTTGTTAGATTTATGCAACAGCTTAAGTGTTTTCTTATTTTATTTTGTTTTGTGTGAGACAGGGTCGACAGGGTCTCATTATGTAATTCTGGCTGGTCTAAAACTATGTAGATCAGGCTGGTTGGAAACCACAGAGATAGGTCTGCCTTTGCCTCTGAATTCTGGGATTAAAGGTGTGCACCACCACACCCAGCTCTCAACACTTTCCAAATGTTTCATCCCTTGTGTTGCCACAGTATGTTTTTTTCGAGAAGCTTATTGAATAACAATGCTGTTCTGTCACTTCTAGTTGCCCAATAGCTCTTGACTATGGCTAGGATGAAAGACCCTTATTGTTTGGCTCAAGTCTGTTCCTATGCGGCTGTGGTCACCCTTCTGTTCTACTCTACCCTGTCATGCTGGGCTGCGCTCTCCTGCATTTCTCTGTTGTTGTACCCATTGCTCTCTTTTTGGATGTCTTCTTTCTCTGTCTTGTCCAGGGTTGTTCCTCAAGATCAAATCCAAGAGCCATTGATATTTGCTATGAAAGAAATGACTTCACGGAAATAAGATGTTTAAATACATTAAAAAAAAAAATCTCTATAATGTGGCAAAGGCATTCTTTCTGGATTCCTTCCTTTGCTTCAACTCAGCCTAATAAACAGCTTCTTACTCGTAGGTAAAGTTCGATGTCAGGATTCTATAACAACTGGGTCAGACACACTTTTATGCGTTAAACTCTAAGCTTTTCTTACATTAACATTCATATACTAGTATTTGGCAACATGCCAGGTAATTTTAGCATTCTTGGTTGGACCTTGGACACACACTGGTAAACCCTCAAGTAAACGAGACAGCCCAGGAATGGCGTACGCAGGTCAGGCACGCACCTTTCTCCTCCCCGCCAGCTGCTTACAGGGTGAGATGTCAAGTTTTCTCTACATTTTCAGTTCCTTCTTACTCCATTACAGCATGAGGGAGAAAGAAGTATAGTCGCTGGTTATTTCACATTATGTTTCGAAGTAGAGCAGGGTCGGGTTAGCGAATTCACTGTCTCATTATTGTCTGGGATGCCTACAGCTCTTTGTTTTCAATTGGTACCTTCCCTAGGAGGGACAAGGTGGCTGTCCTGAATTCCCGATCCCTTGTAGAGACCATAATAGTAGGGGGCAGGAATGGAACCTTATTGCTAGACCTGGCTAAGCAGCCTCTTCTTAATTCATCATTCATTATACTCAAGGTTCCTGGACATGGAAACCAACACTTTAGCTTCCCTACTTCAAGAAAGTGATAAAGGAACATTTGATAAAGAAAAATGGGGTTTGTTTATAGCTTGGCCAAATAGGAAAGAGAAAGATCCCTGCTTTCTCTGAAGCCTTTCCTGTAATGGTGTTAAAAGTTTATTTAAAGGGGACAAAAAGAAAACAAACAAAAAAACCCAAAAAACAAAAACAAAACCTCACACACACCAAATAAGAAAACATGCATATGTTGATTTAGCCAGGAGATAAACTGTCAGGACTGTGTGAAATCTCTGCTTTTGAGGCAAGGGCCTCCTTTGATTCCAAAGTACTCTCACCCCCAGCATGGAGTTCCTGGGGTAATTTTAAATCTTTAGCGCCCATTGTTTTAAAGTGCTTATTACACAGTACAACCATTTTCACACACTAACCAAAACTTACTCTTTGTCCATGGGCCACACTGTCCTCAACTCCTTAGGTAGAGTATAAATCTCCAGAGAAGATTGCGGTTTTGTTAGCAAGAAACAATGTCACCATCAAGGCTGTTTTGCACTTTCCCCAAGTATAACATCAACAAGAACAACAACAAACATTTGCTTTCAGTTGGAAACCGGGTAAGAAGCTGTCTTTGTTAAGTGTATTGTTTCATTTTCTTTTTAGGATTTATTATTCTATTTTACATACATGAATGTTCTGTCTGCATGAAGGCAAAGCATCCACACACATGAAATAAATCTACTTAAAGAACACATAGCAGTAGATTCAATACATGCAGTAGAGGGAATTTTATTTCATTATTATTTTTAATTAATTAATGATTTCACTTTACAACCTGATAGTAGACCCCTCTCTGCTCTCCTCCAGGTCCCACCCTGTCTCCCTCTTTTCCCTTCCTGCTCTCCCCTTCCCTATTCCTCAGAAAAGCGAAGCCACCCTACCAACCCACCCAGGCTCAGCAAGTTACATCAGGTGTGAGTGTGTCCTCTTCCCCTGTGGTCTGGTAAGGCAGTTTCACCAGGAGGAAGTGATAAAAAATCGAGTCCATGTTGGAGACAGCCCCGGCTCCCCTTACTAGGAATTCCAAACTGCGCATAGGCTACATCTGTGTAGGCAGCTGAGGCCCAGTCAGGCACCGTCCTTGGTTGGTGCTTCAGTCTCCACAAGCCCCTCTGGGCCCTGGTTAGTTGGCCCTGTTGGTCTTCTTGTGAATCTCCTGTCACGGCAAGGTCCTTCTATCCCTCCCTTCCAACTTTTCCACAAGACTTCTGTGCTTTCTCCAAGGTTTGGCTGGGTGGAACCTCTCCAAGGGTAGCTAGGCTAGGCTCCTGTCTGTGAGCACAGCAGGATATTGTCAGCATTTGAATGAACATGGGTAAATTGTGTGCATTCCACAAGAACATTATACCAGCATGTGTCTTTCTAGGTCTTGGTTACCTCACTCAGGGTGATCTTTTTTCCAGTTCCATACATTTACCTGCAAATTCCATGGAGTCCTTGTTTTTAATAGCAGAGTACTATTTCATTGTGTAAATGTAGCAATTTCTTTATCCATTTTTCAGTTGAGGGGCATCTAGGTTGTTTCCAGATTCTGCTATTATGAATAAAGCTGCCATGAACATGGTTGAGCAAGTGTCTTTGTTGTATGGTAGAGCATGGGTATATGACCAGGAGAGGTATTGCTGGGTCATGAGGTAGAGCTATTCCCAATTTCTTGAGAAAGCACCAGATTGATTTCCAAAGTGGTTGTACAAGTTTGCACTTCCACCAGCAATGGAGGAGTGTTCTCTGTTCTCCATAACCTCACCAGCATGTGATATCACTTGAGTTTTTTATCTTAGCCATGCTGACAGGTGTAAGATAGAATCCCAGAGTCATTTTGATTTGCATTTCCCTGTTGACAAAGGACACTGAGCATTCCTTAAGTGCCTGTTGGGCATTAGAGATTCCTCTGTTGAGAATTCTCTGTTTAGTTCTGTATGCCATTCTTTAATTAGATTATTTTGTTTGTTGGTGTTTAATTTTTTGAGTTTTTAAATATATTTTGGATATATATCTTTTCCCAATCTATAGACTGCCATTTTGTTCTATTGACAGTGTCCTTTGCCTCAGCTTCATGAGATCCCATTATCAATTGTTGATCTTAGAGCCTGAGCTATTGGTGTTCTGTTCAGGAAGTTGTCTCCTGAACAACTTTCTCCTGAGAAAGTGAGGCTCTTCCCCACTTTCTCTTATAATAGAGTTAGTGTGTCTGGTTTTATGTTGAGATCTTTGATCCACTTGGACTTGAGTTTTGTGCAGGGTGATGAATATGGATCTATTTGCATTTTTCTACATGTAGATGTCCAGTTAGACCAGCACCATTTGTTGAAGATGCTTTCTTTTTTCCATTGCACGATTTTGGCTCTTTTGTGCAAAATCAAGTATCCATAGGTGTGTGGGTTTGTTCAATTCCATTGATTAACTAGTTTATTTCTATGCCAGTACCATGCCGTTTGTATTACCATTGTTCTGTAATATAGCTTGAAGTCAGGGATGGAGATACCTCCAGAAGTACTTTGATTGCATAGGATGTTTTAGCTATTCTGGGTTTTTTGTTTTTCCATAGGAATTTTAGAAGTGTTCTTTTAAGATCTGTAAAGAATTGTGTTGGTATTTTGATGGGAGTTGCGCTGAATCTGTAGATTGCTTTTGGTAGGATGGTCATTTTCACTATGGTAATCCTACCAATCCATGAGCATGGGAGATCTTTCCATCTTCTGATATCTTCTTCAATGCCATTTTTGAAAGACTTGAAGTTCTTGTCACAGGTCTTTGACTTGCTTGGTTAGAGTTACACCAAGATACTTTCTATTATTTGTGGCTATTGTAAAGGGCATGGTGTTCTAAATTTAACAGAGGAAATTTTAATTAAAAGCAGAGCAGGGCTAGAGTTTAGCTCAGTAGGTAGAGTGCTTGCCTCACATACATGAAGCCATGCAATCTGTCTCCAGTGCTAAATCAACTGGACATGGTGGCACACACTTATGATCTGAGCGTGCATAGGCTAGAGGAGGATCTGAAATTTAAGATCATCCTTGGCTATAATAAGTTTGAGGCTGCAAGAGACTCTGTCTCTAAAACAAACAAGAAGCAAACTAAACTGAAGACCAACCAACCCAACACCTGCTCTGTAAATCCCCAGCCAAAGTAAACCAAAGGAAACCAAGCCAAATGTTCCGGCTTATTAGGAAGCCTGTTTACTTGTCTCTAATCCGTTAAAATTAGAGTGCTTTTTGCTTTCACTTTCATCTTGCAGACAAGACCAACTGAGACTTTAAAAGATAATGAATGATTCGTATGTCTGATTCATTACGTCCTGGGATAAAATCGTATATTATTTCTGGAATCTTGTGCTCATATGGAGCACATTAGAGGCCACTGTTTATAATGTCACGTGTAGAGTAGGAAATATATGACATTTAGAAAATGTGTGGCTCTGAAAACTGTGCTACTAGAGAAAGCATAGTCACGGATTCAACTCTAAGTGTTTGATGGAGTCTTGGGTAGTGACAGACCTAAATGGTTGGTTATCTTTATCTCCTACTGCAGTGGTCTAGATGGGATTGTGGAAGAGGGAAACGGCAGCTTTCATGGCTGCTGTTTTTAGCAAGAACTTCAGTTTTGCTTTTCCATGAGCACCTGAGAAGGCACCTTGACTCTGTGTCTATGGGCTTATTGTTCAGAACAAAGGATCCAAAAAGTTAGAGATAAAACCCAGTTTCTGCCCTCTAGGGTGTTTATAAAGACAGTTGCAGACAAGAAATACAAGAAGACAAACGTCGAGCTTTATTTGTGATAGTAAGTGGCTTCTTAAAAGAGAATATAGGAAACACATTAACATAGACTATTACCATTTGATTCCTCTCAAAAGGATGTATGAAAATTAATTTTCATAAATGAACTGCTGATGTTGAAAACAGTTGTAAGAAAAAAAAATCAGTATCATAAGA
This sequence comes from Psammomys obesus, assembly GCF_907164565.1. Lineage (NCBI taxonomy): Eukaryota > Metazoa > Chordata > Mammalia > Rodentia > Muridae > Psammomys > Psammomys obesus. The sequence goes on along the minus strand of NW_026592890.1, from coordinate 21,492,838 downwards.
GATGAAGACACTCAGCAGTTTGAATTGCTTTGTGGGAGGCCGTGGCTCTCTCTTCTAAAGCAGTGCTTCCCAAACGTTAGCATATAACTATTTGCGATCTTGTTAAAAAGACAGTGAAAAATCTGCACTGTGAAAGGAACCCAGGTAATGTTGGTACTCCTGGCCTGGGACCCGCGTTGCATATAGCTGGGGCCAGACGATGGCTTCTTAAAGTGTTGGCTGACCGCCTGTGGGGCTGTGTGACTATGTGGGGGTTGTGAAAAGCTTGGCCACAGCCCGAGGTTTCCGAGGGCACAACTACAAGTTCACCCAAACTCAAACCTAGACTGAAGGTGAGAGGCACTTGCCGAGCTCACCGGTGCTGATTTCGCTGCTGTCCTGGTTTGAAGCTCCGCAACCCTGGGCCCGTAGGGAGTGCTCCTTCTGGGGGATACAAACGTATCCAGAGAAGCTCAGATTCTACATGGTTCTATGTTATCAATTGTAAATTTTTTTTTTCAAGCTTTTCTGTCCTTATAGGAACATTATGAAAAACATAATCCCAATACTTCCCTGCTGTCGTTCCTTAGCGTAAATAACCAATTATTGTGTCCGTGGGCTGCCTTATGTTGGAGTGTTTGATTTTTAAAATTACTGTTTTGTTTCCTGACGTGAGTCTCACAACAACAAAACTGTTAAATGAATATTTCTTGGTATTAGAACAGAGTTTCTGAAATTATCCTAAACATTTTTTTTTTTTTTTTTTTTGCCATTCTGTACTCTGAATTTATGGGAAGTGAGGGTTCTCAGAATTGATGATTATGAAAAAAAAATTGATCGATTTGTAAAGCACTGACAATGCTGTACACCTGCAGTGTCAAATATACAGGTAATACTTAGTTCTTTATGAAAATAAATAATCTATTTCATTAGAATGCAAATTTTTCTCTTTAATAAATGACAAAATGCCATGTATACCAAAAAATAATCATGAAATAAGATTTTTCATTTTATTTACAACTTATTAGTAAATATTTTATTTATATGTCTTTAAAAATAATTTGTTTAATTTTATTTTATGTGCATTAGTGTGAAGGTGTCAGATCTTTTGGAATTGGCATTATAGACAGTTGTGAGCTGCCATGTGGGTGTTGGGAACTGAACCCTGGTCCTTTGGAAGAGCAGACAGTGCTCTTACCCACTGAGCCATCTCTCCAGACCTGCATATGTTTAAAAAAAAATTTTTTTTTTTTGAGACAGTGTCCCACACAGCCCAGTCTGGTCTTGAACTTGCTGTGTAATTGAAGCTGGCCTTGAGCTCTTCTTGCTCTTTCTCTATATAACCTTGTTCTTATTCTCTATATAACCCATTTTATATAGCTGTGTATTTGGGTGTCATGTAAGTCACTCTTGGGTGAAAAGCCATTGTGAGGAGAAAGAATTGCAGAAGCCCTGGGCTTGATGTCACTGAAGGAAGACGCTCCAGACAGAAATCATCAGGCCTACGTCCAAGGTAAGTCTGTTAGATTCTTGAATTTTTTTTTTCTGATGTAGCTATTTAAATTGTCATACCGAATAGTAAGTTTTAATATTAAATTTAAATATTAGAATTTGTTTTTGTTGGTCTTTCTCCACCTCCTCTTCCACAGCCCTGGTCTCCCTTGTCCCTTCCACTCCCACCAGCCTCTTTCCCACTTCCAGAGCACTGTGTGCTGCCCCGCCACTTTCTCAGCTCTTCTCTTCTCCTGTGGTCCCTTTCTGGTTACGTGACTTGTACCCATACCCACATCCACACATATACATCATTTAAACCTCAGTTCTGCATATGACAGAAAACAAACCGTATTTTTCTTTCTGAACCTGCATTGCCTGCCTCACTTAATGTAATATTTTTCAAATCCGTTCATTTTCCTCTAAGTATCACAATTTCATTTTTCCTTACAGCTGAATAAATTTTTCATTTTGTGCCTATGCCTCTATATTCCCCATCTGTTGTGGGACATCTTCATTTGGTTCCATTTCCTTGATGTTGTAAACACAGCAGCAATAAGCGTGGTTGTGTGTGTGCATCTTTGTAGTGGCATATAGAGCCCTTTGGGTATATGCCCAGTGTGATATATGGCACTTCTGTTTTAAATTTTTTGAGAAACCTCCATACTGATTTCCATAATGACTACACTGGTTTATACTCTCACCAGCAGGGAAAAGGGCTTTATTTTACCCCACATCCTCACCAGCATTTTTTGTTCTTTGTTTTCTTGATCATAATCAATCTTTCTGACTAGGGTGAGATGGGATCTCCAAGTAATTTTAATTTGCATTTTCCTAATTGCTAAGAATGTTGAACTTTAAAGAGTATTTATTGGCCATTTGAGTTTCTCCTTTTGAGGACTGTCTGTTCGTTTCATCAGCCCATTTATTGATTGGGGATTTTTTTTTCTTTTAGTTTTTAATCTTTGCAGTCTTTTGTTTAGTCTAGATGTTAACTCCCTGCCTGGCAAAGAGTGTCCCCATTTATCAGTTCTTGGGCTTATTTCTTGTGCTATTGAATTCCTGTTCAGGCTGCTTTGTCTATGCCCATATCTTAAAATTATTTTTATTATTATTATTATATTCCATTTTGTATGGGAGCATGTGCATGCCATGGTAGGGGTCAGAGGACAACCTGCTGGAGATCTTTTTCATGCTGTACATCTGAGAATCAAACACAAGTCATCAGGATTGGCATCAAGAACCTTAACTTACTGGACCATGCCAATATGTCTTGAAGTCTGTGTGTCTTTTTCTCACATTTTTCTCTAGGAGTTTCAGCATCTCAGATTTTAATTTAAGATTGTTGATATATTATTGAGTTGTGCAGGGTGAGAGATAGAGATCTAACCTCATTCTTCTATGAGTAAACAGTTTTGTCAGAGCACTGTTTGTTATCTTTTCTCCCCACTGTTTGTCTTTGACATCTTTGTCAAATACTGGGTGGCCATATCTAGGTGTTTTTATTTCTGGGTCTTCTATTCTGCTCCATTAGTCTACTTGTCTTTTCTTTTTTTCCCTCTCCTCCTCTTCTTCTTTTGCCAGTACCATTTATCTTTGTCACTATAGCTCTGTAGTATATTTTGACATCAGGAATTATGGTTCCTCACTTGATGTTCTTTGACTATTTGTGCTTCCATCTGAGTTTTTGGATTTCCCCACCTAGCTTTGTGAAGAATGTCATTGGAATTTTGATCAGTATTGCATTGAGTATATAGTTTATGTTTAGTAATGTAGCTATTTTTACAATATTAATTCTAGTCCAAGAGCATGGGAAATCTTTACATCATCTACTATCTTCCTTTTCAATTAGGCTCTTACATTCTTGCACCAAAGGAGTTGAAAATTTTGAACTAGGGATACAGTTGCAAAGAAACAAAATTTGCCAAGAAGGATTAAAGAAATTAATAAAATGTAGAATAAACAAACCTGAAGTGTAGATAATAAATGCATAGCTAATAAAGACAAGCTAGTGAGAGAAGAATGCATTGAACAATACAATCTTGAGTAGAAACAAAATTTAAGAATATTTAACTAAAGTAGTTTCACCCTTCTCGGTTTTAACAGTGTGCCTTTTTCAGTAGATTTTAAATACTTTACTTTTGGGAACAACTAGTATTTCATATTTCTTCTTCCTCTAGGATTTGAGATTGAACTAAGGGCTTCATGCACGCTAGTCAGGTCCTCTACCACTGGTCTATGTTCCTAGTCCTATTTTAAAATTTTTGTTTTGAGATAGGATCTCACTAAGCATTGGATGGCCCCAAACGTGATCTTCCTGCCTCCACTTCCAGAGTAGTTGTTGGGAAGTAGTAGGCATGTCCCACTATTCCCATATATAATTTTTCTATATAATTTAGTAATAATAATCAGGTCTTCGTAAGTCTATATTCCTTTAATTTACCACACATTTGGCTCCATTTACGTTAACTAATTAATTTACCTAATCAGACTTATTCATTAAGTGTTTATAGTATAGTAGAAACTATTATGCTGTATTCTAAGAATATAATTTGCTCATAATTCATACTTTTCTTATGATTGTTTTTAAAATTCCATCAATTCAAGGCATGAAAGCAAATGAGTATTTCCTGCTGGTTGACTGGTTCCCAAAAGAAAGAAGAGATGGATATGAGCAGAACATGCTTATCTCTTCCTTTCAAAGTAATAAATCCTGCAGACAAGGCCCAGGAATACTGTTCTTTGGAAGTTTGATGAATATATGACACTCTGGTGGTTTGAATAAAAATGCCCCCATAGTATCACACTTAGGAGATGTGGCCTTGTTGGAGCAGGTGTGTCTTTTCTGGACAAAGTGTGTCACTGGAGGTGAGTTTTGAAGTCTCAGATGCTCAATCCAGGCCCAGGGTCTCACTCTCTTCCTGCTGCCTGCTGATCCAGATGTAATACTCCCATCTGCCTCTCTGGCACCATGTCTGCCTGCTCTCTGTCCTGCCATGCTTCTCACCATCATGACAATGGACTAAGCCTCTGACCTCAAGCCAGCCACAATTAAATGCTTTCCTTTACAAGAGTCACCATGCTCACGGTGTCTTTTTGCATCAGTAGAAACCCTAACTAAGACAGGCACTTTCACCTCCTAACTTTTTAAATTTAGCTATTTTGGCTTAACTGCTCAGGCTTCCATCATGAAGGAATTGGCTTTGAGAAAGAACAACATTTTTTTTTTTTTGGCAGTATGCAAATGCTTATCTGTAAGAGGCAATATACATTTCCTTAGAGATACATTTTAAATTAATTGAAATAGGTAATATTAAATGAACATAATTAAATAATAGGTCCATTATTAACATTAAATAATTCGTTTATTATTAAAATTAAATAATAATAATAACTGCAACTAAAGCAGGAGATCACTTGAGCCTAGGCATTGCCAGTTTGGCAACAGAGTGAGATCTTGTTTTTTTTTTTTTGTTTTTTTTTTTTTTAAATAAAACCCTCTTTATTATTAATTTAGAAGAAAGAAATATAGCCAGTTGTTGGTGGCACACACCTTTAATCCCAGGACTTGGGAGGCAGAGGCAGGTGGATCTCTGAGTTCAAGGTCAGCCTAGTCTACAGAGCAAATTCCAGGACAGTCAGGGCTACATGAAGAAACCCTTTCTCAAAAAACAAAAACAAGCAAGCAAGCAAACAAACAAACAAACAAACAAACAAAAAAACCCAAAAGAATGAAAAGAAAAGAAAGGAAGGAAGGAAGAAAGGAAGAAAGATGATTTCATATTTGAAATATCCTTAGAGGCTTAGAAAAATGTATGAGGAAAATTGTTAATTATCAATTCCTTGAAGAAAGAATGACTAATGTAATGTTCTAGTTCCTTTTGTGTCATTTTCAGCAGTTTTCTCAACGTTATTTCATTATTTCATTTACAAGTTCAAGTTAATTAGTACATTTTTTTTTTTAAACATTGTCTCCTTCCTTTTTCACCTTTTTTTTTTTTTTTTTTGTAGAACTGAGGATTCAACCTAGGGCTCAAGTGACCTGAGTAAGGCTATGTCAGGGACCCCTATGTCTCAGACTCATAGGAATCACAAAGCCTTTCTCAGGTCAGGCTGGGGGGGGGGGATGGCAAGGCCTTTCCATGGCTGTGTAAGGGTGTTGACAGTGTGTACAGAATGTATCAGCCACAGCTTCCTCTTCCCAGATGACTGCATCCTGAGACTGCTCCCCTACAGAGATCCCCTACTGAGATAAACTAACTCATCTCCTCGTGCAGCTGCACACAATAAGCTCAGTGAGTTTCTCCCTTGTTACTGCATCTCCTTACGACTGCATGGCTCATGGATCCGAGCTCTACCTGTGACTCTTCACTCTCAGTAGCCTCAGTCAGGACAGTCAAAGTCTTTCAGATTGTAGTCATTATTACCTATTCCTAATTGAACTCAGTCTGGTCTGTGGTAAACTGCTTCTGTTATGTTGGGGTATGTCCCTTGTATCCCTAATCTTTCCAGGATTATAGTCATGAAGGGATTGTTGATGATTATTAATATTTAATATTGATTTATGTTTTAGTTAAACAGTGGTTATTCCTAAACCAGCTGTATACCCAAATTACCACACAGAGACTAGGATTTATTTAATTAACCTAGAGCACAATGCTGGGCAATGATTACGCCATTCCAAACATCCAAGTCCTTATAGCTTCCTCCCATTCAGATTTTCCACATTATACTTGTTTTTTAGTCTTATCTTAGGTCCAATTCATTTTTCCTGATGTTTCCAGGTCCTCTCCTCTCGGATCTCTCCTCCGACTCTCTCTTTCTCCTCCCATCTGGACCAGGATGTCCCACCCTATTCTCTCCATTGCTCAGCATTGACTTGTCGTTTTTATTGGAAATACAGAGAACAAATGGTAGCATGTTCACACAAACTTGAGACAGGTGATGCTTAGAATAAGCATCACAATGCAATGTCTCCGGATTGAAACCAGATACTGAGGTAGAGAAATCAGCATTTGATGAATGTACAAGGGTAAATTGTATACATTCCACAAAATATCATACTAATAAGGGATGTTGGATTTTGTCCAAGGCCTTTTCTGTATCTAATGAGATAATCATGTGTTTTGTTTTGTTTTGTTTTGTCTTGTCTTTCAGTCTGTTTATGTGATGGATTACATTTATTGATTTATGTAAGTTGACCCATTCTTACATCTCTGGGATGAAGCCTACTTGATCACGATCAATTACCTTTGTGGTGTGTTATTGGATTTGGTTTGCAAATATTTTATAGAGAATTTTTGCTTCTGTGTTCATAAGTGATATTATGCTAGTCTATAATTCTCTGTCTCTTTCAGTTTTTATTTTCCATGAGTTTGTATTTCTGCTGTTTTTGTTGTTGTTGATACCCAACTTTAATTCATGTTGGTCAGGTAGTATTCAGGGTGTTATTTCAATTTTCTTCTATTTTTTGAGATGTGTTTTGTGTCTTGTATGGTCAACTTTGGAGAGAGCATCAGGATCTGCTAAGGTGGAATGTTCTGTAGATGTCTGCTAGGTCCGTTTGGTTTATGATGTTATTTAACTTGATCATTTTTCTGTTTTTTGTCTGTCTATTGTTAAGACCTTGTCATTGAAGTCAACCATTATCAGTGCATGAGGGTCAATAATTTTTTAGTGTTCCTTTTATGAACTTGGGTGCCCTTGTGTTTGGTGCATAAATGTTTAAAATTGCAACATCCTCTTGGAGAATGTTTTCTTTAATGACCATGTATTGTTCCTCTTTATCTCTTCTAATTAGTTTTGATTTGAAGTCTATTTTGTCAGATATTAAAATAGTTATATGTGCTTGATTCTTGCATCTATATGCTTGGAATACCCTTTTCCATCATTTTACCTTAAGGTAATATTTATTTTTGATGGTGGTGAAGGGTGTTTCCTGGCTGCAGCAGAAAGAGGGATACTGTTTTCTAATCTAATGTGTTAGTCTGTGTCTTTTTATTGGAGCAATAAGACCTTTAAGATTGAGAGTTATTAATGAACAATGTTTTTTGTCCTGTTATTTCGTTGTTGTGGATTGGCTGTTTTTCTCCCTTCTTTTGATTTACTGCTCTTGGATTATTTATTATCTTCTGTCTGCTTTGGTGTAGTTAACTTCCTCAGACTGAAGTTTTTCTTTGAGTGCCTTTTGTAGAGTTAGATTTGTAGATAGAAATTGCTTTAATTTGGTTTTATTGTGGAATGTTTTTCTTTCTCTGTTGATGGTGACTGTGATTTTGCTAGCTATAGTAGTCTGGGCTGGCATCTGTAGTCCCTTAGAATTTGTATACATCCCATCCAGACCTTTCTGGCTTTTAATGTCTCCATTGAAAAGTCAGGTGTTATTCAATGGGCCTGCCTTTATATATGACGTGGTCTATTTCCCTTGTGGCTTTTAATACCCTTTCTTTGTTTCAAACATTTAGTGTTTTGATTATTATGTGTTGTAGAGAGTTTCTTTTCTGGTCTGTCTATTTGGTATTCTGTATGCTTCTTGTATGTTGAAAGACATATCTTTCTTTAATTGGGCAGTTTTTTTCCTCTGACTTTGCTAAAAATATTTTCTGTGCTTTGACCAGAGTTTCTTCTTCTTCTCTTTCTTCTATACCAGCATCTCTCAACCTGTGGATTATGACCCCACAGGAGTCCCATACTAGACATCTGCATATCAGATATTTACAGTATGATTCATAACAGGAGCAAAATTACAGTTATGAAGTAGAAAAAAATAATTTTATGGTTGGGGGTCACAACAACATGAGGAACTGTATGAAAGGGTGACAGCATCAGGAAGGTTGAAAACCACTGTTGTATACTTATTATTTGTAGATTTTGTTAATTTTCTTCATGTTTTGTGACTGGATTTTTTTTTTTTTTTTTTGAGTTAACATTTTCTTTCTACCTTGTCTTCAAGATCTGAGATTCTCACTTCCATGTCTTGTAATTTGTTTGTGAGGCTTACATCTGAGGTTTTTTTTTTTTTTTTTTTTTTGTTTGACATCCTAAGTTTTTCAGTTCCAGTTTTAATTTCAGTTTCGGTTTTCTTTAGTGATTCTCTCTCTCTCTTTTTGATGTGATATTTGCATTTTAATATTTTATTTTAAGTTTTATTAATTACATTTTGCTCACTTTGTAACCCCCTGTAACCCCCACCCTCCTCCCCTCCTCCCCTCCCAACCCCCTCCCTCCCAGTGGTTCTCTTTTCTTTGTTAAATTCTACTTTTGTGTCTTGCGATGTTTTGTTTCGTTCAACTGTTTGTATTTTCACAGTATTTATTTATATCTTTTTTAAGGTTCTTGAACATGTTCATACTTGCTATTTTGAGGCTCTTTTCTTGTGTTTCAGCTAAATAAATTGCTTTTCTCAGGACCTATGCAATAGGGTTGCTAGACTCTAGAAGGTATTGCCTTGGTTGTTCACATTAGCATTTTGGGTTTTTGTTGTTGTTGTTGTTGTTCAGGGATCTAGGCATCTGGAGTTAGGATGCTGAAGTGTCTGTTGGGTGGGTGTTCTGTTTTTCACTTGCTGTAGCCCCCTCTGGGGAGTAGGCGAGTGTGGTGGCTGTAGAGTTCCTGGTAATTTCCGTGGGTCAGAGGTTAACACAAAATACTGGAGCTATGAGAGGCAGCAGGAAAGAGGTGAGGAGATCCTGATTCTGCACCAAGAGGTAGAATCCCCGGGCAATGGTGTTGGGTTAAGAGGTGGGGCTCCTGCTGGCAGGCCATAGCAGGACTCACTACAGTGTTTTGTTTTTTGTTTTTTGTTTTTTTCCCCAAGCGTTTCCGCCGTGAAATTGATTTTCTCCTTTTACATAATTTTTCTTAGAACAAGTGTTTTCACATTGGGAACTGAAGCTTCACGCTCTTGAGTCTGTATCTTCAAGGCCATATTGCCTACCTGTATGATTTAGTACCCATAACCCTTCCTTTCAGAGTTTTCCTGTATTCCCATGTTGTGCCTTAGTATATTGTAATTAAAGTTATTTCAGCAATTTATTTTTTTTCTGCAGTGAAGGTAAAGATAGATCTAGATAGCCTTACAGAAATAATAATATTGAGATAAAATATGATGAACATAAAATATGATGAAATATTTCTTTTAGTGTCATAACAAAGTTTAAATTCTACTTTATGATGAAGATTTTTTTTAAAATCCCCACCATATTAGCAAAGAGAAGGTAAAGACTGAGGGTCTAATGTCATGTGAACCTCTTGGACACGTTGTCATCTCAACATTTTGGTGCTCATATGTATTTGGAGAGGCGGGTCCTGCCTGCGCTGCAACTGTGGTAGATTGAACGAGAATGGCACCCATAAGCCCATATAGTTGAATATTTGGTCTTCAGTTGCTGGCTCTCTGGGGAAGAGTAGGAGATGTGTGTGATGTTGCTGGCGGAACTTTGAGGGTTCAGGAATTCGTGCCGGTTGAGTCAGCTTTCTCTGCCTCCTACTTAAATATCAAGATGTGAGCTCTCAGCTGTTCTTGTCATCATGCCTTTGCTCCACCATCGCGGACTCTAACCCTCTAAAACTATTAGCCTAGTTAAAAGTTTGTTTAATAAGTTGCCTTAGTCACGGTGTTTTGTCACAGAAATAGAAAAGCAACAAAGACAATGATGATTCTAAATTTTTAGGTCTCATCTTATTTTAGAAGATCAAAAGGGGCTGGGTGATGCTAGCAGGGGCCTTTAATCCCAGCATTTGAGAAGCAGAGACATAGGAGGTAGAGCTCTGAGCTTCAGGCCAGCCTGGTCTACAGAGCTAGTTCCAGGAGAGCATGACACACACACACCCACCCACACACACACACACACACACACACACACACACACACACCATCTTAAAAAACAAAAACAAAGCAACACAAAGCAAAACAAACAAAATTTAAAAACCACTTACTTACTAATTAGTAGTTTTTGAGACAGGCTTTCTTTGTGTAGCCCAGGCTGTCTTGGAACTCACTTTGTTAACCAGCCTGGCCTCGAACTCACAGATATCATGCTACTTCTGCCTCCCCAGTGCTGGGACTACCATGGCTAGCTTTCAAGAGGAATTTTAAGCAGATATTTTGACTACATAATTGCTATTTTCCCATGGTGTTTTTGTGGATTCACTCCCTATTACCAAAATAGTTTTTTTAATTAAATTTTTATTTTTCATATTAATTACAATTTATTCATTTTGATTCACCAGAACAGTTTAATATGTGGAGACTTTTTTTTTCTTTCCCAGCCAGCATATTACTTTTGTTTGTTGCCAGTCTAGACAGCTAGCTTGGCTCCCAACTGAGAGGGCATAGCACAAAAGGGGGAAAAAAAAAAAGAAACAAAAACTCACTTGGCACTTTTAGGAAGAAAACATTGGAAGGGGAAAAATGCTAGAATACATGTTCTCTGTAACCAGTAACAGTGCTGGGGCTTTCCCCCTTTCTCTTCGCTTTCTCAACAGCACTATGCATAATTGATCCTCTATGCTGGAAATGAGAACCGAGGCTCTTGACAGAACATATAGTTCCAATTCTTGCGGTGTAAGAATGATGCCATTCTTTTTGTGGTTTGGCGAAAGAAGCAAATGATAGTTCTCACCTCAAATTTCAGAAAGCAAAAGGAATTGTTCCCAAGAAGAACTTGTCATTTCCGTGGCGTGATTATGAAACCTGTCTGTGGTTGTGAACATTTTGTTTCTCTTCTTCTCCAGACTAAAGTCATGAAAATTCAGAATTTTCCAGACTTGAGAAATGAAATAGTTTATTAATGAAAATTGGAGCCTCTTTGATTGGTTCAGCTTTTTTGACATGGTTCAAATTTTACATGCCTGTGGTGCAGATGGGGGAAATGAGAGACAAACAGCAGCATTTAAACATGAACTCGTTACCTTTATTTATTTGTGTGTGAGTGATGGTAGCGGTGTGGGTGAGTGCTGTTGTGTATGTGTGAGGATCACAGCACAGCTGTGGCAGCCAAATCTCCTTCCACCGTCTGGGCACCAGGGAGCGAAACAATGATCACCAGACGCGGTGGTAAGTGTCTTGACCCCCTGAGCCACCTCTCTTACCCCCATCATTTTAAAATAAAAGTTTCGTTGTGCCAGTGTGCCATACATGGATATTTCTCATTTTTGGAAGCAGAAAGATGGAAGAGAAGAAGCATGGAGACCACATTAATTTGTTATATATGTATGTCAGCATTTTGCAGGCACTTAGACATTAAGAATTTTTATTTAATGACTATAGTGCTATGGATGAAAACAGGAAGAAGATGCATTTGTGTCGCTGGGGAGATGGCTTAGTGACTAAGAGCACTTGCACAAGCATGAAGAACTGAAGTCAAATCCCCAGCGATGACGTAACCCTAGTGCTGCGGGAAATGAAGACCGGAGGATTGCTGGGCTTGTTGACTTCAAGCCAGCTCCGGACTTAGTGATAGACCTTGTCTCAAGGGAATAAGGCAGAGAGTGACAGAGCAGAACACCCAACATCTTCCTCTGACTTCCACACACACTCACACAGACCAGTGCATAAATGCACACACTGCCTGAACACAAACCACACACATTTGCCACCACACCCACGCGAAAGGAAAAGGAAAGAAAATCTATTAAACATCTCCACTGAAATGCCTTGCAGAGTTGTGAAATTGTCTCTTTAAGAATCCTCACATTACAGACCTACGGTAGTGTATCAGACAGGTTTTTCTAGGGGAACGGAGCGCGCGCGCGCACGCATGCACACACACACACACACACACACACACACACACACACACACCAGTCACAATCTGGTTCTGAAAGCCTGGAAATTGGCTGGTATTGAGCCCCTGTTGGAAGGCTGAAGAAGCTGGTTGGCAGGGAGGGGTGGCTGGAGCAACAAGAGGAAAGCTTGCTTAGGCAGAGGAGGCAGCGCTGGAAAGTGCTTCCCATGCTGAGACTAGCCCTCTCCCCTCTGTTGGAAACAGAGGTACCTTGCCTGGGTAACTCTAGATCTGATCAGGTTGGTGACAATGGACGAGCTCTCACAGGCAGCTTGGAGTCCAGACCTTATTAGCATGGCTTCCTTCTACAACCAGGTCAACCTTCAGGCAAAACTTTTTACTTCGTCAGGTGACCTAACAGGTAAAAACCAAGAACAAGAATCAAAAACCGAAACCACTTTCTGAAAAATGTCCTAAAGGAGACTTCATGGTAGCACCAGGCTCCAGATTAGTGAACGCGGCTGATGGTTGCGTTGTTTAAAAACTGTTAACTTGTCATTTCTGAGATGAAAAAAAAAAAAAAATCACTGGATTCTAGACTCACTTAGAAAAAAAATGTTGCTTTTCTAATGTCAATACTGCTGCAATTTTGGAAAGAAAGCTAATCTCTCTTGTCCATTATTTTGTTACTAGGTCATGTGTTAAAAAGCATAGTATATGAGCCATGTCTTCCTTCTTTGTGCCTGGTACTGACAGGCCAGGAGACTCACCCAAGAGCATCTATTCCTGTCTGAAATGGGTGCATCTATAAAAGAAATAAATGGAATAATTTTATCAACAGTAAACGGGAAAGTTGGTCCTAAATTTACTCCATGCAAACATGTAAACATAGGGTTTTTAACTTAGGTGAAAAGATTTCATTTGTGTTTTCACTTCTTTGTTTTACTTTAACTGCAGTCAGCTCTCTCTCTCTCACTGTGTGTGTGTGTTCCTGTGTGAATGCGGAGGCTTGATGTCAATATCAGCTGTCAATAACTTTCTGCCTTATTGTTTGTCTTTTTAAGATTAAGATGTACTAGTTATGCATTATGTATTCTGACATCAGCAAGGATAGCAACCATAGTGATATCAGAAGATGCATTCAGCAGCGAGGAGGAAAATCAGGCAGGCAAAAAGCAGTAGCTTTCTCCTCAGACTCTAGATCTAGGCCACCATTGGAAAGTGTTGCCTGTTTTGGGAGAAGGTTTTCCTCCCATGTCTGGTCAGATGAGCTGATCCCAGATCAGTCAAGTTGACAAGCAGGATTAACCACCGTCTATTTGATAGCCTCTGAAAGAAGCCTTAGGCTTGTGACATCCCAGAGAGAGAGAGAGAGAGAGAGAGAGAGAGAGAGAGAGAGAGAGAGAGAAGTGAAAAAAAGCAAGAAGCTGGACAGCATTCACTGTACTTCAGTAAAATTCACTGGGCTGGAGTTACCAAAACGTAAATCAACTGAGCAAGAGTACATGATTGTACGTTATCGTTATTCTAGTCATCTGGGGATTTTTAGAGTTCTGAAGAATGTGAAATTTTGATTTCTAATTGGGTTTTGGACCTGTAGTTTCAAGTAAATGATGTGATATGTGTACATATGCTAGATGTGTTTCTACTGATTATATCTTCACTTAAACTAGGCTCTTGAAACCTAGTGATATCTCTAGATTCCGGTCAAAACAACAGTTTACAGGACACTTCCCTGTCATTCCTTTTCATTAAATTTCCACTACTTATGTCTTAAAAAAGTATCTATATTTCTTTTCTTTTTATGCATTTTCGAGAATCTCATACATGCTCACTCTATCCCCCCAACTGCTCCCATGTATACTCCTACTTCCCTCCTCACTCAAGATTGCACTATCTTTTAAAGCTCACTGAATCCAAGATGGATTGCTCAGTGACCCTTGGGTGTGGAGCTGCCCTGGAGAATCGTTAACTTACCTGTGGTTACACTATTATTAATGAAAAATAACTCTCCCTCTCCCAGCAGCTATTAAATGCCCATAGCTCCTCAGCCCACGGTGAGACTTTGTGCTCAGCTCACCCTCTCTGTGCTGGGGTTTTGTGTGGCTTGAGCTTGCTCAGGTCTTTCTGTATTCAGTCACAGTTGCTGTGAGTTCATAGGTGCAGTTGCTCTGTTGTATAGGGAAAAGATGGTTTCCTTGAAGTCATCCACCACCTCTGGCTCTTAGAGTCTTTTCACGAAGATCCATGAGCCACGTGGGGTATAGGCACCCCACTTAGGGCTGAGCACTTCAGTCTCTCATTGTCTGCATGTTGATCAGTTAAGGGTCTCCGTGTTAATTGCCATCCACTACAAGACAGATTGTCTGATGAGGCTTGAGAGATGCACTGATCCATAGGTCTATCAATAGTCACTATCATAGGAGTGACTTTAATACTGTGTCTTGTTAGCGCTCTAACCACAGGTGCTTGACGTCATTAACAGTGCCAGGTGTGAGTTATAGCCCACGGAGCATACCATAGAGCCAATCGTGAAGCAGTTGGTTACTCTCATAGCATTCATGCCAATAGTGCACCCATCAGCACACCCTGTTAGGCCAGTCACTAACATAGGGTTCATGGTTGGGTAAGAATGATGTTTATGTCTCTCCTCCGGTAGCATACATAGCAGCTCCCAGCATTTTGAAAGCTAGCCCCTAGGCTAGCTTTGAAGCTTCCAGGTGAGTACCAGTGTGATTTCTCCAGGTTCTATGACTCGAGTATGTGTTATCTTCAGCAACAGGGTTTTACTATCAAATTCTAGAGGGTGACTAAGAGCATTGGCATAACCAATAACATCTGGAGGTCTGTATGAGCCCATTGGCCAACAACTCAAAAAAAAAAAAAAGGTAACCCATTCCTGGAACTGGAGCTTTTATTTGCTAGCATGTGGTGTCCAGTTTCGGTATTGTCCCCTCAATGATTCTCCCCGAAATCACTGTAGAGTATCTCTTTTTAAACTATTTTTATATATGTATATATTTTCTGGATGTTCCAAGTACTAGGTTTCCAAATGGCTTTTTTTTTTTAAACCATCAACAAATATTTATTGAGATAACTAATTCCTTTGAGTTGAGGATGTCATCAAGCTCTTTTACTTTATTTTTTATTTTACTTTATTTTCCACAATGACTGGAGGCTTCTTTTTCAAATTTAAATTTATTTTTTTAATTTATTCACTTTACATCTGGATTGTAGACCCCTCCTTCATCTCCTCTCAGTTCCATCCTACTTCCTTCTTTCCCTCCACCCTCCCATCCTTTTCCCCTCTTCCTCATCCCCTAGTCCTCAGAAAGGGGGAGCCCTCATCCCCTACCAACTGACCCCAACCTATAAAGTCTCATCAGGACTGCCTGCATCCTTTTCCTCTGTCTGCTAGAGGGAAGTGATTTAAGAACAGGCAACAAAGTCCATGTCAGAGACAATCCCTGCTCCCCTTACTAGGGAAACCCACATGGAGACTGAGCTGCCTATTGGCTACTTTTGAGCAGGTGGTGTAGATCCTCTCCATGATACATCAGTCTTCGTAGGGCCCTCTGGGCCAGATTTGTTGGCTTTGTTGGTCTTCTTGTGGAGCACTGTCACCTCTGGGTCCTTCTATCTCCCTACTCTTCCATAAGACTTCCTGTGCTCTGTCCAAAGTTTGGCTGTGAGTCACAGTATCTGCTGGGTGGAGTCTTTCAGAGGACTTCTATGGAAGGCTCCCATCCTGTTTCTTCTCTTTAATCGATTCCAGTGTCTAATCTATCCAGTGCCCTTCTGAATGAAAACTATACATCCTCCCTAGAGTCCTCCTTGTTACTTAGCTTCTTTAGGTCTGTGGACAGTAGTATGTTATCCTGTAGTATATGGCTAATATCTGCTTATAAGTGAGCATATACCATGTATGCCTTTCTGAGTCTCGATTACCTCACTCAGGATAATCTTTTCCAGATCTATCCATTTGCCTGCAAATTTCGTGATGCCCTTGTTTTTAACAGCTGAAGTAATCCATTGTACAGATGCACCACAGTTTCTTTATTCATTCTTCGGTTGAGGGACATGTGGGTTGTTTCTGGTTTCTGGCTGTTACCAATAAAGCTACTATGAATATAGTCGAGCAAATGTTCTTGTTGTAGCATAGAACATCTTTTGGGTATATGCCCAGGAGTGGTATAGGTGTGTCTTGAGGTAGAGTTATTTCCAATTTTCTGAGAAAGTGTCAGATTGATTTCCAAAGTGGTTGTACAAGTTTGCACTACCACCAGCAATGGAGGAGTGTTCCCCCTTTTTCACAATCTTGTCAACATGTGCTGTCCCTTGAGTTTTTGATCTTAGCCGTTCTCATAGCTGTAATACGAAATCTCAGAGTCATTTTGATTTGCATTTCCCCGATGACTAAGGATGTTGAGCATTTCTTTAAGTGTTTCTCTGCCATTGAGATTCATCATCATTCAAACTGCCACCATGAATATATAGTGTCCTTCTCTCCCTCTTTTGCCTAGTTTTGGTTTGAAGTCTGTTTTGTCAGATATTAAAATAGCTATGTCTGTTTCTTAGTTCATTTTGTTTGGAATACCCTTTTCCTTCCTTTGACTCTGAGGTGATATCTATTGTTTACTGTAATCTGTGTTTCTTGGTGGAAGCAAAAAGATGGATTCTGATCTAATCCAATTTGTTACTTTGTGTCTTTTAATTGAGAACTTGGCATGATTAATATTGAGAGATATCATTGAACAATGTTTGTTAATTACTGCTATTTTGCTGTTGTGGGGTTGTTTTTTAGACCTTTTCCAGTTAATTGTCCTGGTATTATTTCTTGTGTCCTCTTGGGTATGTTTAAGCTTCTCTTTAGACTGAAGTATTCCTTCTAGTTGGCTTTAGTGGACATAAAGTTTTTGTTTTGCTTTGTTTGAGACAGGGTTTCTCTCTGTAGCCTTGGCTATAATGGGCTTGCTTTGTAGAACAGGCTGGCCTCAAACTCAGAGTTCTACCCTCTTCTACCTCCCTAAATTCTGTGATTAAAGGCATGTGCCACCATCATGCCTGGCTGACATAATTTTTTTTTAATCTGTTTTTACTGTGTGGAATTTTTATTTCTTCTTTGGTTACAACTAGTAGTTTTGCTGTATATAATAGTCTGGTGGTCTTTTCAGACTTGAAGTGTATCAGTATAGGACTTTGTGGGTTTCAGTGTTGTCACTGAAAATTCAGGCTGTATTTTGATGGGCCTGCTTTTATATCTGACTTAGTTTTCCTCTCCTGACATGTTCAGTACCCTTTCTTTGTTCTGTGCACTAAGTGTTTTGATTATTATATGGAACTTTTATCATCCAGTTCTTTTCATTTTCTGTATGCCTCTTGTACTTTAATAGATATGTCTTTCCTTAGATTTGGGAAATTTTCTTCTATTTTTATTGAAAATAAATCTGGGTTTTTTTTCTTTCATTCCTTCCTTCTTTCCTTCTTTTCTTTCTTCTTCTTTCCCTCCTTCCTTTTTTTCCTCCCTCCTCCCCTTCTCTCCTCTCTTTCTCTCTCTCTCTTTCTTTTTTCTTTTTCTTCTTTCCTTGTTTCCTTCTTTTCTCAAGACAGGGTTCTTTGGCTATCCTGGAACTTGTGCTGTAGACCAGGCTGGCACTGAATTCAAAGATCTTCCTACCTCTGCATCCAAGTGCTGGGTTTAAAGATGCACATCGCCACCACCCAGCATTTTGATCTAGGTTTCTTCTCTTTCTTCTATGCCTATTATTAATAGAGTTGGTCTTTTCATTGTGTCCCCAGAATTCCTTTCTGTTTTTTGCTTGTTTAGTTTTTCACTTCAGTGTTTTTTTTTTTTAACTGAGTGATCATTTCCTCTATTTCTCCTACCTTACCTTTGAGACTTAATATTTTCTCTTCCCCATGATAAAATTTATTGGTGAAACTTTCCTCTGAGGTTTTTCTTTGACTTTGCGAGTTTTTAGTTTTCAGTTTTATTTTATTTATGCTTTTTTTCAGAGAGTCTTTCTTTAGATGGTTGTGCAGACTGGGTCTGGGGGTCCCTAGGTTCTGGGTCATGAAGTCTTGACTCATCAAGTGATGGGTTAGTTGCCTGATAGGCAGGTGGGCAGGTGGATAGTATCTGTGAATTCTTACTAGTGGTTCTATGTTGGAGTCTTTGTGATGCTGGAGGGGCATTGTGGCTGATAGTTATTGTTAATCTTTATATGGCTTTTATGGTTGTTATTTTTTTTGGTAAGTTGTGACCCCAGCCCCAATATGATCTTTCTCTTATTGGGACCAGGAGTTCCTTGTGTCATTCATAGGAAATAGACATGCATCTTTGAACAATCTGCCTCATTTAGTGCTAGAGAAGTTACAGGTTTAGTGTGACCTGCAACTGCGTACAAGGAGAGACCAGAGCTGAATCAATACTACAGTTTGCAAATCAGCTGTAATGTTCTCTATGATAGTGCGATTAGAAAAAAAATGTGTTCTGGATGAAGTCACTTTGGTTCATGACAGCCTTCATGACGTCATTCCTTGGTTTGCAAATTCAGATAGTTTCCTCTTTGAAGGCTCTGTGTGATCAAGTTAGGGTAATGAAACTCACAGGAAACTCATAGGATGTACAAGCTGGAATGTTAACATTATGCTGGTGACTGTTCCTTTCTGGTGCCCAAGATGCTTTGCTCACTAATAAGGGTTCCAGAGAATCGAGATTCCTCATCAGATAATTTCCTGGGATTGATGTAATTGGAGAAAGGTTAATGTGGACAGTCCCCTGTACGTGTTACATTTGCTGTGATGAATCTAACAGACTCCCCTTGTGCAACTATAAATTATATCCTCAGAATGAGGAGACAATAGGCGCTCAACAACCCAGTGTGCTTTGGTTCTCTGTCCAGTGCTGTAGCATGAGAACATAGCCTCGTTTTTCTTGATGAATATCTCATAAACAGGGAGAATGATAACACTTCTTTCGGGAGTTTTGTGAAGATTAGTGAGTTAGACACTCCTAACACCATCCTAGCTCTATGTACCAACACGCAAGCAGTCCTTGGACCCTCAGCCTGTGACCCACACTTCTGCAACCCCTCCAGCTCCTGGGACAGTCAGGCAAGGAATCTCTGGATTCTATGTGCTATGCAGGTACTTCTGCCTGCCTTCCTGATATAGACAGGTGAGAAGTCCCAGGACCCCCTTTTACTTTGGCCACTCAGTATGCTCAGCCTTGTCATGCAGATGAGAGGCAGAGATTTCCAGATAACCCTTCTCTACCACAATATTTCCCCACTAGTGAATAAGAAGGTTGGTGAAGCCAGTGGCATGTGGCACCCTCATTTGTTCCAGGATACATCTTCCCTACATGAAATTAGAAGTCTCTGAACCTAATGAACAGTCCCAGAACACCTTTTGACCCAGGCTTCCATGATCAGACAATTTATCAAACAGCTTCCCTGGGGTGATACTACCTACCCCTGCACTGACTCTGGTTTAAGAGAACAGAAACTATGCCTCAGGTCCCCACTCTCCCCAAGCCAAGATCACCTTCAACTACTCCATTCATGGATCAATAACAAATGAACTTCAGTGGACACCGAGCCAGCCAAGATTTTAATTAATTAATTAATTAATTATTTTTATTAATTACAGTTTATTCACTTTGTATCCCCCTCATACCTCCCTCCATCCTCCCCTCCCAATCACACCCTTTCTCTTCCCCACCCATGTCCCTCTCCCAGTCCACTGAAAAAGGAGGTTCTCCTCCCCTTCCCTCTGATCCTAGTCTATCAGGTCTCATCAGGAGTGGCTGGGTTGTCTTCTTTTGTGGCCTGGTAAGGCTGCTCCCCCATCAGGGGGAGGTGATCAAAGAGCAGGCCAATCATTTCATGTCAGAGACAGTTCCTGTCCCCATTACTATGGAGGCCACTTGGATACTGAACTGCCATAGGCTACCTCTGTGCAAGGGTTCCAGGCCATCTCCATGAGTGGTCCTTGGCTGGAGTATCAGTTTCAGAAAAGACCCCTGTACCCAGACTTTTTGGATCTGTCTCTGTCCTTGTGGAGCTCCTGTCCTCTCCGGGTCTTACTATCTCCCACTTCATTAATAAGATTCCCTGTACTCTGCCCAAAGTTTGGCTATGAGTCTCAGCATCTGCCTCGATACCCTGCAGGGAAGAGCCTTTCAGAGGCCCACTGTGGTAGGCTCCTGTCCTGTTCCCAAATGTCAAATAGTCTCAATAAATTATCTCAAGATAGACAAATCCTAATGTGAAAATGTCAGTAACATGACAAGTCAAGACAAAATGTCTCTTCAAAAAGGTGAAAATCCCTTATGAATGGTGGCCAAGGACAGTAACTTAGGCAAAATTTCACACAAATAAGGCAAACAAACAAACAAAAGTGGTTTAAAATATATTCTAAGATTTAAAGAAGACATAAACATGTGAATAAATTCAAAGAGGCTACATTCTACTAAATAAACTCAATGAAAACATAGCCAACTAAATAAAACAAGGAAGTGAATTCAAGATATAAAATATATAAAATAGAATTTACCATTGAGATAGAAATACTAAAGAAAAACCAAACCAAAACAATACAAGAAATGAAAATTTCAAGAAGATAAAACAACAACAACAACAACAACAAAAAACCTCCGTGAAAGCTTCATATATAGAATGGATCACAAAAGACAGAATATCAGGGTTTGAAGACAAAGTAGAGGGAATTAGATCATTTAATTAAGCTCAGTGACAGGTTAAAAAAATGCAAGAAACTTATGAACAAGGCACCAAATCTGTAGGACAGTATAAAAGGATAAAACTTACAAATTCATAGATAATATTTTCAATCAAATCATAGAAGAAAAGTTCTCAAATCTAGAGAAAGAAATGCTCATCCAAGTACAAGACGTAGAGAGAGTACTAAATACACAGGACCAGAACAGAAATTCCCAGTACTATAGTACAGTCAGAACACCAAATATATAGACTAAATGGTACTGAAATCTTAAAGCGAGGTGTAAATCACACATAATAATCAGGCCTATCAGAATAACTACAGATTGCTCAATGGAAACTTTTAAAGTTGGAAGAACTCAGAGAAGTGTACTTCAAGTCCTTAGACCACCTGAAAGTTACCCCTATTATTATACCCAGAAAAACTATCCATTATAGAAATCAAGGTAGTGACCCAGAAGCTTCCTCTCTACTGCTTAGCTTTCATAGTATGAAACCTGCTATGTAGACTGCTGAGGGAGAAAACCCGTCAACAATCTTACTCAGCTGTGAATCCTGTAAGCTGCAATAATGACCAGCATTGATTGAACATGATGTGTTATTTTATTTAGTTACTTTTTAAATAGTTTTTCAAGATAGGGTTTCTCTGTGTAGTCTTGGCTGTTCCGGACTTTGTAGATCAGGCTGGCCTCAAACTCACAGAGGTCTGCCTGCCTCTGCCTCTTATGATGTGTTATTAAAATAAAAAGAGAGAATACATAAAGTTGGGAGGAGGACATAATGATGAAGGTCTGGGTGGAGTTGGAAAAGCTAATATATGCTGAGTAATTGGAATAATGCCTGTTGCATAGTGAACACTCAAGTTATTGTTACTGTTCTTGTCATTATTTCCTCAGATTATACAGACAGTTTTCCTTTTACTGTAATATCCTTTCTGGAGGCTCTTAAATACAATTATTTAGGTTTCAAATTTCTTTATTGTATTCTTATTCTTAATTTCCCTAAGGTTATACTATAATCCCTTTCCATAAGTATTCCCTAATCATATATTACGTATACAATGTATATGTTAGAATTCCTTAAGCACTTGCTGCTTGCTCCCCTCTTCTGTATCCTCCATTCTTATAACACCCACTCCTTTCTAGTTGTATTCTTGGATTTGCTAGGTAGGTGAAAGTTTTCACGCCTTCTCTTTTATTTCTCTGACTGAGAAAGTATAAGCTCAACTTCATTTCAGGCACATGAATAAAGCCCAAAACACTCTGAGAAAATTTATATCACATTCTCGTCTTAGCAGTGAGAGCGTCAATATACCCAGTCTCTGTTCTACTGCACAGTGCTAGGCTCTGAACTTTATTTTCCCCTATATTCTGGCTGTCAGTTGCCTTTTGATTCCTCTTTCCAAGGAGTACTGTTGCCCTTAAATTGTTGTCCTAGCTACTCATGGCAATACCCTTGTTTTCGTTCTATGTCAATCTTTTTCTTTTTAGCACTCCTGCCTACCTTACATTCACCTTACTAGACTCTCTCTACCTCTGGCTTTTTCTCCCCTGTAAGCTAGTACTTAGACATTTATAAGATGTGTTATATACTCAGAGCAAGCTAATAGACCTTTGTGTAAATAAAACTGCCTTTCATCTCAGTACTCATTGGTGGATTGTAACTAGGAAGAGGGAAGGAGGAAAAGGACCTGGAAGGTGAGTAAAGCATTTAGGACGTATTAGCATATTGACACTTCAGTTGTATGGTTCTTTCCAAGTCACTGTGTTTGTATGTGTAGCAATTATTGGGTGTCATGACGATTAGGATGTAGGGGAAAAACCCATCAACAATGATTAATAAGTTGCACAAACTAATGGCAGTGAGATGAATACTGAATCTGATATTGTACTATGGAATTTCCGGTTTCAGAAACAGTCTGATATTATTTCCACAGAACCTATATAACCTGTTTGTTAGTCTGACTTATCACAGTCTGACTTTACTATCAAACTGTATATACTTAAAATGATGAAGTAGATTCATCCTTTCTAAAAATAGTTCTGTTATCAGTTAATATAGTGTGGATATGTTGTATAGGAATAGTTTTTTGTGTGCTATTTTCTTAATTTTTAGAAGTACCTATTCTTGTTTTAAAAGTAACCAGTATTTCTAAAATCCTTACCAACTAAGTAGCAACCCTGAACAACATGCAAAAGTATGTACTGAATGTCCTCAGCAAGACTGACACGTCTCAGTGAATTTTTCAGACTTGACCTTGATAGAAGTTTCAATTTGATAATACATTTCATTGATACATTGATAATTTTTCAAAATACTTGGCTTTTCCTTCCCTTTTAATATGCAACTATTAATGAAAAGCTGGTCTCACTGTCCCTGGAATTTGACAAATTATCTTAAGTCATTCTATCCCATTCTACCCTCCCACCAGGAGCTTACCACCTTAAAACTTTGGCACCTAATGTAAACCCTGAAAGCCTGGCTCCAGTCCAGCGCCAGCAGCGTTTCCTTAAAAAATAAGATTACATTTGGCTAAGTGTAGGAATTCACAAGAAGTACATTTTCCTCAGATGTGGAATGTTTGCCTCAATTCATCATCAGTTTTATGTTTGTTTTAAGTGAGTGCTAAGTTTATGTTGAAAACTGGTGGTTTTCCTGGGCAGTGGTGATAGATACCTTTAATCCCAACACTCAGATGGCAAAGGCAGGAAAATCTCTGAGTTGGGACCAGCCAAGGGAACCCTGCCTCAAAGAAAACAAAAAACAAAACAAAACCAACAACAACAAAAACAGAAAAGAAAAGTGGTTTTAATTTTAATTAAACATGTTAAAAATAACTTGTTTTTCTAGAGGGTTTATAATATAAAAAATTTTAATTCATCCTAAATACTGTAGTTTTAAATTAGTAGATAGATAGAGTTGGTCTCTCTGAGTTACTAATTTGATATAGATTTCTTTGTTGTATGATGCTTCAAAAATCCAAAATGTGAAAATATTTGTATTTCTTAAATAAGATTGACAGTTAAAGGTTAAAAAAAAAAAGTCATTGTTTTGAGGCAGGACAAGTTTGGGGAGTCATTGTTTAATGAGTATGAAATTTCATTCTGGGATGATGAACAAAGTTCTGAAGTTGAGTATCAGCGATGGCCACATGGCAATATAAATGGATTTAATGCTGTTAAACTGTATGCTTCAAAATGGTTGAATGGTAAGTTTCAAAGAAATGAAAAAAAAAGTCATTCTTGCTCATGATAAAAGACTATAATACCTGTCATTCTGACTTTTCGTCAATTCACCTTTCAATTCCTTAGAAGGAACTACAGCTAACATCTTCATAAAGTTTTTACGTAGGAAGAGTGCACACATGAACCTATTTGCGTGAATATATGTCCATTTCATTTGGTACTGGGAGTCGACACAGAGGCCTTGCATAGGTAAGCGCTCTAACCCTCTGCTTCCAACCAAGCCCCCAAAATGAGCTCACACAGGGCTATGCTACATTTCTTGAATAGTATTTGGCATTTGCATTTATTACTTAATATAACTTGAACACATACGTATGTATGCGTAAAAAGTATTTTCTTTATATCAATGTGTCTCCTAAAGTTGGACATTGTCTTCTCTTGCAAGGTAAGCTGCTGTGCTTCAGTTAAAATAAACACCCTTGTTCTTTTTTATGATGTCTGATTTCACTGTTTCTGCAGCGTTGTTCATTCATTCATTCATAGAATCTTTGATTTGGTTTTACTGTCAGATATATGATATCCTGCATTATCTTAAGTAAACAGTTGTCCTTTAGTGCAGCATGGAGTTTGATAGCAAGTACAACAGGTCAGGTCCAAGGAAACTCCATTTCCCTAAATTCCAGCAGCTAGACAAAAGCCAGCATTCCTTAGGAACTTGTAAGGCTGGTTTCCCTTTCTCACAGGAGCCATTTCCCCCCACTACTGTCAGAAGGAACAAAAGACTATCTGTGACGCCTGCTAGCATACCAAAGCACATGCTGGCCTCTAGGCTCCCTCAATATCACATCTGAAAGCCCACCCTAGTTCTTCTCAGCTTCTCTCCTCTCCTAAATTCCCATCAGATCACGTGTTTTCCTTCCCCACCAGCTACTCATTTCCTTGTCACTCTGCTACTTCAGCTATGCCCCTCTGTTGCCCCTTCTCTCCTTGTTTGTCTTCTCTCTGTCTCCCTCCTCCTCCTCTCTCTGCAGCACCACTTCTACCCCTTTCTCTGCTCTGCTCCTGCTTCTCTTCTGGCCAAGTCCAGGCTACTGGCCATGTTCAGCCTACTACTTTCCCTCTCTACTCTAGACTCTTGTAGATGTCTCTGGCTATTCTCTCTTTATCTACGATAAAACCCCCTTAACCAAGAAACGGTCATGTTGTCAATGTATACACTTGGATAGTATTTATTCAAGGGCACTTTTAGCATTTAGAGTATCTGGTAAATTAGAAAAAAAGAAATATCTGGGTGTAAGCCCAAGTTAGTGCATATGCTGTAGGCTGGCCGCTCTGCCCAACAATAGCCTACAGTTCTCAGCCTTCATGATATTCCCTGGACAAACAAGTTCTAAGACCTCCTTTTGAAGTCCTTACCTCCTGAAGCCCATCATTCTACTTCTCTCTCCTGTTACTGAGTATATTGTTTACATCAAGAAGCCCTTGTCACAGGCCTTGGCCCATTCTGCCTCAGACTACCTTAAGAGATTCAGAGTCCTGCCTGAGGGACATGCATTGATTGAAGGTGTCCTTGCTCTGGAAGCACAGGATTCCTGCCCTCCTCTGCCCCGAATGGAACACAGAGGCATCTCCCTGCCCTATTACATGAGAACTACCTGTGTCCTAGGATGTCACTGGCTCTGTAGTTTGCCTGAGGCTGGACTGAGTGCCAGCAAACCCAGCCACCTACTGTTTCTCCTGGAAAATGTGCTCCAAGTCTTGGTAATTGACTTGTCAAATAACTTTTGAAATATGGTCCATTTATAAGTTGCACACGTCTAATTTTTCCCTAAACATATCTTTTCTCTTTTTCTCACAAAATCTATAAAATAGGTATGTTGATGATATTCATATTTTATAGATGAGGAACCTGAGGCATAAATATTGAATGACTTCTATTTGGTTACATAAAATAGTGTTTGAATCAGTAAATTCTGTTCTTGAATCAGTAGCCATCCAGTTATTATGCAATAAACACATAGTTAAAGCCATTATTTTTTGTGTACATACTGAGCTTTACTTTGGCTAATTTTTATAATGTGTAGTTTACAGTACTTAGAATTGTCTAAGTGAGGAAGTAGATGGGCCCCAAATAAATGGTTTCCTTTACTCTCTCCACTTCTCTTAACTATTTGTTATCGCTGGCGTGTAGCAAATGTACTGACCATGTCTTGCTCTTCCAACTAGATCTGTTCATACAGATATTATTCAGAGCCATGGGGAAGATAAATATAGGAAGGAAAACCCAACTGGAAAAATTCACAATGGGTATATTAAAGAGAAAACCATAACAAAAATTATTCTAAAGAGTGAAAAACAGGAGCTGAAGAGATGGCTCAGCAATTAAGAACACCAGCGGCTCTTGCAGAAGACCTGGGCTCAGTGACCAGCACACGGTGGATCTCAAACTCTCTGTAACTCTAGCTCTTGGGTACCTAAGCCTTCTTGCAACTTTCCTGAATGCCAGGCAGGCTTGCATACATAAGATACACATACATACCTACAGGCAAAACATTTATATGGATAAAATAAAAGCAAAACCAAACAACTCTTTCCCTCCAAGATCAAGACAGGCAGGAGGAACTGGAAAGAATCTTAAGTGGTAGATGAGGGCTTTCAAATGAAAGCTGGCTTGGTTGGTTTTTCTTTCTTTCTTTCTTTCTTTCTTTCTTTCTTTCTTTCTTTCTTTCTTTCTTTCTTTCTTTCTTTCTTTCTTTCTTTCTTTTTTTTAAGGCAGTGTTTTACTCTACAACCCAGCTG
This sequence comes from Psammomys obesus, assembly GCF_907164565.1. NCBI lineage: Eukaryota > Metazoa > Chordata > Mammalia > Rodentia > Muridae > Psammomys > Psammomys obesus. The sequence goes on along the minus strand of NW_026592890.1, from coordinate 21,465,916 downwards.
CCCTCCAGTTTCCCTGTGCAGCCCAGGCTGCACTCAAAGCTCTGCTTACTTTCTTGCGCCAAGTATGAGCCACACCACCATCACACCGAGATGGGACTTCGTGAGATCTGGGGGTTAAGGCTGCCGGTGCCCTGACCTTTCCAATAAGCTGTTTCATCTCTCTCCTTCCCTTTTAAGCCATTTTGAAAGCAAAGCAAAAAGAACTTTAAAAAGGCTTCCGCTGGTAAATTTTGGGTTTCGGAAGCATCAGGGATTTTAGCTGTCAAAAACAGATATGTAACTTAATTTTCTACTTTATACATCAATAAGTTGATAGCTGAAGCATTATACTCTGACTTCGGGTAAAATATTATTTTAGACTAAGTTGTGTTTTTTTCATAATCCATGTATTTAAACTTAGCCCCTTGTTCCTAAGAATGTGATTTTAATTGGGGACAGCATCTTTTTGTCCTTGGGGCTGTTCCTAATACAATACATCTGATGCCATTATAAAAAAAGAGGGAATTTGGAGAGAGACACAGACCAAAGCTTGTGTGAAAAGCAGCAGGGAGGAGGTGGCCATGCTCAAGACAAGGAACCCTCAGAAGGGCTCAACCCAGCAGACAGCTAGACCTTGGAATTAGAGCATCAGAATTGTGGGAGTAAATCTCTGTATTGTTACCCCTCTATAACAGTGTTAACTACTACAGTGACCCTTGGAGTTGGGGGAAAAAATGAGGACATAAGCTTCTTAGGGGGCTCAAGGGGAGCAGATGGGACTGTTATGTAATAATGACCCTAGAAACTTTAAAAAAAGAAAAAGAAAAACAGAAAAAGCTCAGTGAATCTATAACTTTAAACCCCAACAAAGAAAAAAAAAAATCTCATTATGGAAGCTGCAGTGTGTGACAGCGTATCCACAGTACACCCTTTTGTCCATGCGTCTTTGCCTGCAAATGTTCGTTGCAATGACTCCTTGGTCTGGTATGAGGCCTCTTCCTTCTCCTGCTCTATCCATCCTGGAACCTTACTGGGACTCCTCTCAGATATCCTGTTGTTGCCCTGTGTCATGGAGATCTGTTAGATTTGGATCCATAGGACAGGCGCCTTCACGGCACTCCAGCACTTCATTCATAGGGTAGATGTTGGGGTGGATCAACTCAACGCCCTGGGTCTGGGCCTGAGAGGTATCTGAGCTGATCCGCCGGGGGCCAGCTCACCAGCAACCCCTGCTTCCAAGTCTAGCTCTGCCCTGTTGCCCAGGTAAATAAATAAATAAATAAATAAATAGATAGATAGATAAACGAACAAACATATATGTAGGTACTTTTCTTCCTTTTTGAATATTCAAATACAGTTGAGGCTTTTCCCTAGGCTTTTGTTGAAAGCATTCTTTCTTAGATGATGTTAAGTTTGGAAAATCTGACTCAGAAGCAGCACTTTTTTAGCAAGTCGCAAGCAAATGGTGCTGCTTTGTTATGACATGGATCCGTGTTCTCGTCTTGGCTCAGCGTCTGCTCCTGCAGTGGTTCGATGAAGTAAGTGCATATTGCTGGGTCTGATCAAAGTGACGTTCTCAGGAATTACCGTTGCTCCACTGTCTGAAAGTGTTTGAGTCCCAACTAGTCTCAGTACTTAGTCCCACATTATTCCAAATCGGTATCATTTCTGGGGGCCTTCGTTCCTATGTTACTGCATCTTTGGGAGCGGGAAAGGGCTCCTGAACATCGCTGGCCTGCTGCCGAGGTTTTAGAAGCGGCCTGCCTGCTTGCAGTCGTTTGGCGGCCATTTCCAGTTCTGTTTTTCTTTGAATTCAGATCCTCAAGAGAAGACCCAACATCAGCAGCGTGCCTGTCTCAACACGCATGGCTGATGACGATCCGGGCGGTGAACTGAGACGCTATTGCCTTAAAAATATCCCTGCACTAACAAGGAAGAAGAAGGAAACCTCCACAGAAGGTTTCTCGTGATGTCCCTCATGCTGAGTTCAGTTAAGTTGCCTTTTTTTTTTTTTTTTTAAGTGAAAGTTACTTTTAATGACCAAGGCGCCTTTTTTTCTACCCAGTGGGATTTGCAGAGTCAAGCAGAGCATCTATATCAGGAAATTCTATTCTAGCTTTTACTGCGCTGATGAAAAAAAACATTTTTCCAGATGGGTTTCTGTTTACACAGCCTTTAAAAATTTTACTCGCACATAGCTTGCCCCACTGGCCGTACTTTGGGTTCTAGCTTTCAAAACTTGAAGCCCTCAATACTGTTTATAGAACAGGAAGAGAACTGACCCTTTAAGTAAGGAAAAGACGCCACGGGACGCCTCATTGCTCAGAATGAGCTAAGCAGTACCGATGGGGCGGCCGTGGTGGTGTGCTCCGAACGCCTGTTCTTGGAAGGTAGAGGCAAGAAAATCAGGAGTTCAAGGCCATTTGTGACTACATAGCAAATTTAAAGCCAGCCTGGGCTACATGAGAGCCTGTCTCAAAAAAAGATTTTAAGAAGTTGTGTTGGTGGCTTAACAATAGTATTTTAGGCACATTATTATGAAAATAATAAGGATTGAAGGATTAAATAGTAAATAATCTTGCAGTCATCATCTCTGTTATATAATTAGCATCTTGCTATATTTACCATCTAACCTAGCCAAGCTTCTATTGTCATATTTCTATTACTTTATTAATCTTTTAGTTTTGGGGTGCATTTCAAAGTCACAGCTACCACAACTAGTGAGCATTTGTCAGGCCGTGATGATATCACAGGGCTTTTATCCAATGGTGGGCCTTTCCAAGTGAGGCTGATGCAGTGGCAGCTAACAACCAAGAGTATCTTTAATGTGTTTTGTTTCTATTTATTGTATATTCTCTGTTTTTTTGTGGGAGGGCTTGTTATTGAACCTAAGACTTCACACATGGGAAAGTGTATGCTCTATCAAGTATTATTCTCCTCTGACCCTTAATGCATTTTAAGAGTTTGTTTTCTCTGATAAAAGAAAGTTGAAGGTAAGAATTCAAGGCGGCTTAACACAATCCATGCTCTAAGCTCTTTCATTCTTTCTGATCCACTATCCCTAGCTGTGGTATTCGTCTGTGAGGCTCGTCCTGCTCTAAAAGGGCTGTTGGTGCTTTAGCCATCTCACTCTCTGATACCAAAGAGGAGCAGGGAGGAGAGGGGGAGCTCCATCAATAACATGACCTAGAAGAGCCAACAATTCACAGTCAACTTTTAAAAGTTTCAGGAGAACGAAACTTTCAAAACCAAAACCAACAAACAAGCAAATCCAAGTAAACAGTGTGTGTGTGTAGATTTGTGGAAAATGTATTTTCATATTACATTTATAGTATTTAAAGAAAAATTTCATTATAAATGTAGTATTTGTATTTTTATATTTTGTTAGCTATTTTCTATTTTATAATTTATTAGCCATATTTACATAGCTATACTTGAGGTTGACAGACAAAAAACTGTTTACTTTGATTATTCAGGTAGCGTATTTATTTAAAACATTTCTCCTTTTTGGAAATAATCAGCTGAGCTGAAGGTTTCTAGCTCAGTTCTGTGTTAACTGGGTTACCATTGGAGACATTTGCAGGGGTACAAAAGTTGACTTTAGCAACTTCTCAACAGAATTGTAGGCATAAGGTTATTGTGTAATTCAAATACTGATTTCTGTACCTCCATATCTGGTTGCAATCCTTGTTCTGAGAATCTCCAGTCTCAATGGAGACTGTGTAAACGCTGCTCTCCAACTGTCCCCTGATATGCCAATATAAGCAGCTTACAGTCAGTCTCTGAGCAGGGAAGGTAATAGGGCTGGACTTCCTGCCAGCCAGGGGAAGAGGAGTTAAAGGAGAAAGTAGAGGACTGAGCCATGGGGAGAGGTCCAAGAGAGATCAGAAGAAGGAGATGGAGCAGGAACGATACAATGTTCAAGTATTTCTGGGATATATGCTGGGAGGGAACCAAATTAACTTAGAGGGTTAAGAATAGATTAATAGCTGCTCAGTTATTGTGCTGTGAAGCTTGTTAAAATAATAAAGTCTCAATTATTTGTGTGATAGCCAGTTTAAGAGAGAAACTGAGAAACAAACACACTTTTATAAAAATAACAGTAACACAGATCTATTTGCCTAATGAATTCATTGAGCCCTGTGTGGTGGTAATATCAAAGTAATACCCTTTTTCCTAGGTATTAGAAAAACTTAGAAACACTTAGTGGTTTAGGGCCAAAGGACCACATGACCAATTTGCACTATCTTCAGGAAAATAATTCCCCAGAAATGTAGGAGTTAAGAATCTGGCCTACTGATGGTAAAAATCCTTGAGGAATATTTTAAATATTTTAAAACAGATTTTTCTCCGAAGAAGCAGCCTCGCTTTCCTACTTAGTTCTTGGGTCAAAGCAAATGAGATTTAACCTTGATGGCGCAGGGTACTGGTGTCCTTGGCATACATGAGAAGGTCTGTGGGCTGGACATGTGTAACAAAGAAGGAGGGAAACGGTTTTGAGCTGTGTGTATGCTCATGTGACCACATGGGTGTGTGTGCGTGCCTGTGTGGGTTTGTATGCCTGCCCACATGGATGTGTGGAGGCCTGAAGTCTCCCTATCTTGATTTCTTGAGTCTCTCACTGAATCCAGACCTTCCCAGTTTGATTAGATTGCTGACCAGCAAGCTTTAGGGATTCTGCCTTCTCCATCTTACCATATCTGGGATCACAGGTGTGTAGTTTAACTTATACATTAACAATTTTTTTGTCTTTTGAGACAAGGTCTCACTGTGTATCTTTGGGTGTCCTACAACTCACTTTGTAAACCAGGCTGGTCTCAGACTCACAAAGATTCACCTGCTTCTTTATCTCACCTACTTCTCAAGTGCTGAGATACAGGCGTGTGCCACATGCCCGGAGCACATTAATAGTTTTAAACTGACCGAGTTGCTTTTAGCATTCCTACGTTGTTGCTAGAGAATTTGAGACGTAGGATTCATCTTATCAGTATCAACTATAACAGGCACATCAGCATTTTTTTTTTTTTCTGTTAACCCAAGTAGGTACCCATGCTCAAACCAGAAGGGAGAACCCAGCGCTCTGTATCAGGAGATAGCAAAATTCAACTCACTGTGTTTCTGGGAATCAAGTTTTATTGTGATACAGCACACCTGTCCTGTTGATGGCTGGTTTGGGGCTATCATAGCAAAGGTAAGGAATTGCAACAGGGACCGTGCGCCTGCAAAGCCTAAAATACCAGCCCTCTGGCCCTTTGCAGAAAACATCTGCTGACCCCTGGGCTTGTATAGCCCTCTTCAAAACTCTTGGCCAATTTAGGGAAGTTTTGGTTTTGAAACCCAGTAGTAAGCAACATCAGCTTACTTTTGCAGATATGAAACTTCGATCCTACGGACTTTCTTCAGCCCTCTCTCAACCCTCCTCCTCCAACTTGGAACGTGGCCCATGAGTGAAATGAAACTTGGCCTGATCAGCAATATTGAGAAAGTGGAAGGCGAAAGTGTTGACATCCGCTTGTATTTTGTAGCCCCAACTTTTCTGGCAGCGTATGACACGGTGAAAGTGTAGCTGGCCAGCTCGCTGGCTTGCGTTTTGTGGGCCATTGTCTGCTGCTCTCTGACCTTGGCTGGAGTTATGTCCATGAAGAAGTGCAACTTGATAAATGATCTGCATCTTTTCCTGCATAATGGCTCCTTAGATGAATAACTTTTTTTTTTCAGTTTTACTAATTGCAGTGAATTTGAGTCTTTGTGCATTTAATATTGATATGTAAATAAAAATGTATATTTTCAGCTATATGTTTAAACGTTGACAAAATGTGTATAAAATAAGACCTACCACTCTGTTTTAATCGTAACACATTAACATTAAGTGTAGTTACATTCGAAGTACATTTCTTAGCTTGCAAAGCAAACTTCATACCTGCCGGGCAATTTCTGAGTAGCTCTTTTTGCAGGCCCTGGACTCACCTTCCTGCTTCTGACTCTTGAAATGTTTGTCATCCTACATAAGTGCAGTCAGGTAGCATATGTCTTTCAAAATTTGGTTGGATTTTTTTTTTGAGAATTGCATACATGAGTACTGTATTTACATAATTTTACCTTTCTCTTTCCCCCATTCAACTCCTCTTCCTCCTCTTCTGTCTCCTCCCACTCCCTCTCAAGTTCATGATCTCTCCTTGAATTTTTGTGTTTTATATATATATATATGTATACATGCATATGTGTATATATGTATACACATAAAACATACATACACACATACATATCTGTAAAACTCAGGAACTCCAGTTTGTGTTGCTCTTATGCACACATGCTTAGGGATGATCGCTTGGGGTTGGATAAGCTACCAGACAGCTCATCCTGGGGCCAGACTGACTCTTGCTTTCTCAGCAGCCGTTGATCACAAGGAGTTGTTCATCGAGGGGTGGGGCCTTGTAAAATCTCTCCTCTCTTGGCATATTGGCTCAAAGCAGATGAGTCCCCACTCTCCATGTGGTAGGGAGTAGTTGCAGAAGCGAAGTTGCTGGGTTATGTGGGCATAGTGCATTTTAATCAGGCACGCTCAGCTCATCTTCTCATCGCCTGCTCACCTGCTCTCTCACTCTGCAGTTGGTTCTGTCCTCAGAGAAGCTGAGACCATGACAGGTTGAGCAGTGGCAGGAATTTATTGGGTAAGGGGAAATCCCTGTGAAGAACAAAGATGAGGAGCAGAAGTAGTTAGGAAAGCCTTTCTGCTGCATTGAAGACAGGCCAGAGAATAGAAAGAGAGCTTAGATTTGAGTGCAATTCTATTCAGATTACAGGTAGGTTGTGGAAGTCTTTTGAGTCAACGTTGGAGGAATTCCAGATTGCAAGGGATAGGCTGGTGCTCCAGTTGATGTCCTAGGTGGAGGCCGCTGGGAAACTGTACCTTCTGCACAGTGATAAATTGGCAGAGCAGCACCGAGAGATATGCTAGTTAGTTTTATGTTGCTGTGACAAAATACCTAAACTTAACTAATTACGTATTTTGACTCATGGTTTAAGAGTCTTCAGTCATTTTTTTCGCCTCTGCTGCCCTTGGGACTGTGGTAAGACAGTACATCTTGGTGGAAACACATAATAGAGGAAACTGCTCATCTAATGGTGACTAAGAGGCAAGATAGAGGAAGGACTGGGTCTCACTCTATGTTTGTATTACTCACTTTTTGTCACATTGGACTTAAGAGAGAAGAGTTTTACTGAGCTCATGTTTCCAGAGGTTCCAGTGTGGTCCAGAAAGCGGTGCATGGTAGAGGCCTCAGCTGTTAAGGAGCAGAAATAGACCATGGAATGGAAGATGAGAGAAAGAGAATGTCTGCATCTGATGACTTCCTTTCCTTTATTCCAGCTGAGGCCACAGCCCATTTGAGGGTGTCTCTCACAGCCAGGGCAGGCCTTCATCCCTTAGAAAGTCCTTGCTGGAAACAAGTTTCTGCCTCGATGCTTCTTAGTCCTATTACGTTCCCATTATTTCCCACTCATGACATCACCTGGGGTCCAAGCTTCCACTGCATTCATTTCGGGTGGGAACATACAAAATCCAGGCTACAACGGTCAGCTCTTCAGAATGCCACCCACAGCAGAGCGCTGGGTGTCATGATGCCATGCCGCTGTGTCCTCTTAGCTTGCCATCAGAGGCATCGACATTTTATCATTGCAGGGCTTGGACTTGGACTGCAGACTTTCACAGACCGAGCAGGCACTCTGCCAGCAAGCTACACCCTCAAATGGTGATGCCCATTTAAAAAATATTTTTTTTTTTATGTTTGTTGTTACGTATGTGCGTCTGTGTGTTGCATGGGCCCATGAGTTCGGGTGCTCTCGGAGGCCAGAGCAGACGTTACAGGTGAGTATTAGCACCCTCACGCAAATGTGGGCTCTCGGAACTGAACTCATTCACCTGCACAAACAGTATGTGAGCTCCTACAGAAGATCTGCCATGATTTTTAAACTTAATTTTTTTAAAGTTAAATGTAATAAATAACATGATTTTCCTCTTCCCTTTCCTCTCTCCAGTCCTTCTCATGCTCCTTCTTAAAAATCATGGCCTCTTTTTCTTTGTTATTACTACACACACACACACACACACACACACACCCGCACACACCCTCCTCAGCCTGTTTAGGGTTGCTTGTACCTATCTGACTTGATTTCAGGGTGAACTACTTGGTATTGGGGAACCAATTCGGGGGGGGGAGGGGATGTCTCAAATCTGAATCTGTGTGCAGGGGCCATACTAATCTCTGTATCATTCCAGTTTTAGCGTATGAGGCAAGTGTCGGGATAGTCTCGCTGCCAAGCCATCTCCCTAGCCCCAGAGATTTAGCGTTTTAGTTTTAAAATTGTATGTGCTTGCCAACACATGAACGCAGGGGCCTACAGAAGCCGGAGGGTGCCCTGGAGCTGGAGTTACAGGTGCAAGGACCCTAATTCAGTTTCTTTGCCGGAGCAGTACTGGGCTTTTCATCACCGAGCCACATCTCCAGCCCACTAATACCCATCTACAAGGCAGAAAAGCAGCAAGAGTCTCCTTAAAAAAAAATCGCGGCTCTTCGTCCATCGTGACAGTCTGGGGCTGGGATTTTAGCAGGCTGGATCTCGAGTAGGTTTTGTGCACGTCGCCACAGCCACTGTGAACTCGCGTGTAACAAGGTTCTGTGGGGTGTCGGCCCTAGAGGGAACTCCTCCCTCCACGGTTCAGTGATTATCCTGGAAGAGGGTGTAGACAGACCGCAGGAGCCGGAGGACGTAGGGAAACACTGAAGACCAAGGTCTTCTGGGTGCGGCAGGCTACTGCGCAAACGCGAGATGAACTTCAGCGCAGGGAAAGTGCTGTTATGCATACTATACTAAGAGGAGGGAAACATCTGTAAATGGGAAATGGAGAAAACGGAGAGGGGGGAAGATGAACGTCATCGCTAAGAAACCCACTCCAAGAAACGAGTATTAGCTGGACAGTGGCATATACCTTTACTTCCAGCACTTGGGAGACAGAAGTAGGCAAATTTCTGTGAGTTTGAGGCCAGACTGATCTATAGTGTGAGTTCCAGGACAGCCAGAACTACATAGTGAGACCCCGTCCAAGAAAAAAAAAAAGAATTGAAAAAAAGATCTGATTATTAAATATTCAGTAGGATTTAGGGAAGTGAGGGGAGGAGGGAATTCAGATTAAATGACTAAGACGAGCATCGCTGGGAGTTTCACTTTTAAATATTTATTTTATTTTTTTAATTTGTATTCAAAATAATGAATTTCATTACGGCACTGTCATACACATGTAATTGTTCCTTGCTCATATTTGCAACCTCCCTGTCTTCTCCCTGGTCTTCTTTTCTCCAAAAAGCTGCCCTTCTACTTTCATATAAAACCAATTATATATAGTTCTAATTCTGTGAAGAAAGTCGGTGGAGTCAGGAGGAAGCACGCATTGGTTTCAGGAAGTAGCGTGCTGGGGAGCAGACCTGCTGTGTGGGTGGGAGAGCTGGGGCAGGGGGCTGACTCGTCTCAGCTCACTCTGTTTCACTTCTGAAAAGGCATAATTGCTTCCTTCCTTGCAACTCCCTTCCTACCTCTTTCACTGTTTCCCTTTTTCCTTTCTGTCTGTTCCCTATGCGACAGAAGAGGCAAATGAGTGATTGATATCGCAAGGTGAAACAGAGAATAGCAGAGATGATTGCGAGCATGGAGCATCTTCTACAGTTGAGATAAGATGGGATCGTCGGGAAAAAAACTGCAACAGGAGAACTTACTTTTTATTTTATTTTAGCCAGTTGTACCCTAAGCCCCGTGATGGGAAGAGCTGAGGGTCTACCCTCTTTTCCCCAGTGAGGAGAGGCTGGAGGAGGGGGACGCCTCTGTCCTGTGGATTGTGTACAGCTGTCTGGAGGGGCACATGGCTTCCCCATCCAGAGAAGGCAACTGGCATCCAGGAAGCGATCTGGACTGAGATCCAGGAGAGGTGGGTTCAGTTCAGGCTCATCCTTTTTGGGTGACCTTTGAAATCATGACTAGATTCTTGACACTCATTTCCTCACCGTCCCCCTCACTGGCAATGGAAACACTGAAAACAGTGCTCCTACCATTTACTGGCTTCTCTAAAGTGACTGTTTTTAAGTTAAGGAAACTGGCAATAGGTAACAAAAACCTAGTATCTTTTGTTCTGCTTTATCATCCTAAAAAAAAGAAAAAAAATGCTGTGAAACTTCCAGTTTGTTATTTAAAAACTGAAGAGAAAATGAAATAGAAGAGTGTTTTCCTTACTTCTGTATGGGAACCATAAAGATATCTCTGCCTTGAATAATCGCCTGGGTAGAATTTTTCCATCTTAGCCCAAAGCAGCTCAACCTGGTTTTAACTAATCCTTTTTTTTTTTTTTTTTTTGTATTCCTCTAGTTCAACAAAAGGAACTGGAAGACTCAGACACTGTGTGGGAAGATTGAAGAAAATAAGGAAGGTACAGAAACCACTGGAGATGGAGATAAGCAAAGCATTCTAGCAAATTGTCACGGTGTATTGCTCATGCAGAAGGGGCTAGGGAGTTGGGAAGGTAGTTAGGGGAATGGCTTTAAATGCTTCGTCTAATTGCAAGCAGCTGTCAATTAGCGGAGCTTGCCCAACTGTTTTCAATTCCCTCCGTGGTGATGCAGAGAATGAGACTTGTGAGGGAAACTGGCAGGCAGTGTGGAGGCACAGGGCTGCTTACACTTTTTCCAGAGGTTGCAAAGTGCGCTAACTACTAAGAGACGCCCTCTAAAACCACTGCAGGTCTTCAGGATCATGATTTTCCTAAATTTCACCAGCATTTCTTGAGTTTCTGGCAGGAGGCAAGCTTCCCTGTTATCCATATTCCAGAATGATTTGGGGGCATGATTCATCAGCCAACAGCGAGTTAGCTAGACGCTTCATGCCAGTTCAGAAGCAATTATTTTCCGACTGGACAGTAAATCCAGTATGAGAGGTAATAATATCATTTAAAAGTCTTCTCAGATTGTTTCCTTTCTTAAAATTAGAAAATAGCAAAGAGTAGAGATAACTATGAAACCTGCTACAAATGACCTAAATCTAAGAATTTCCTGGAAGATAAAGTTTTGAGTATCCAGGTTCATTGTATCTTGTTATAGAACTTCTCTTTATTTTTATATCTTCCCCTTTTCAAAAGGATTGTACATCTTCCCTGCTTACTTATTTTACTGGACTTCATTTCTTGTCATACATTTTAAATAGTTACTGTAATGTTCTGTACTGTGAATTGAAGAAACAATTTCGTTGATGGAAAGCAACTTCTACAAAACTAGAAAGGCCTGTCCTTCCTCAGTGTCTGCCCAACTAGCCAGAAGTGTGAGAAGAAAATTACTATTATGTGCGAAGACTTATCAGCAAGAACCACCACAAAGATTGTTAATAATAGCACAAAATATTATCAACAATATTTTTATATTGTTTACAATTGGGAGTGGCTAAATATTTCACGGTGCCCACATGGTATAATCTTATGTAGACACAACAGTGTTGAATATATTGGTGAATATATTGATAGGGGAAATGGCTGTAATAATGTGATGGGTGGGAATGGGACAAAAATAAATCACCATTTTAATAGAGATATCTTCACCTATTCATCTACCTCTCTAGACCTAGATCTGATAGTCTTCAAGTGTGCATCTGTTTGTGTGTGTGTCAAAAGAGTTAAAGAACAATATAAAAGCAACAGGTTACAAGCAATTTATTTTATGATTTGTGTTTTTCTAAGTGTCTTGGGAAACACCTACGTGACTTTTCTATTTAGGAAAATAAACTTCGTTTACAACGAATTTCCCAGAAAGTCACTTTTCTATCATTTGTCGCTTCATTCCTTGTCAAGCTCAAGCTAAGGAGGAGATTCATGATCAGCAAAGGAGAAAAAGAATCAGGAGGGACAGCACTCAATAAACACCCAATTTTGTTTCTGATCTTGTGCCGGTTTGAAGCACTCACAGTTATTTGACTCAGCTAGATAAGTCAGCTCTTGGGAACACTCACAGTTTCCACCAGCTGCTCGGCATGTCTGAGGTTATGTTTTTGTTTTAGTGAACTGCACAGCCTACCCCGTGAGCTGGCACAGGAACCACTGGAAAGAAAGTCTTTGAGGCGGACTCAGAGGAAAGCTGCTGATCTTATGACAGCCACAAGCGCTGGAAAACGCAGCAGCATCTGGGCTGGTTTTCGTTTTTCTTCGAGGGCAGATCTCTTAATGTCAGAACAATGGACCTTCTCAGGTCCAGTGAGATGGACATCCAGTGGCTGCAGCTTTGCCTCATGAGCCTTATGGACTCTGAAGGAGGCAAGACGACGAAGATTTGAGTGATCAACTGGTGTTAGATACAGCTCACAAATACTTTCTGGGTTTTGTCTCCCAAGTAGTAATTCTTTTCCATGAATTAAGCATTTGCGAGTGCTCTGGCAGGAAGCTGTTTATCGTTGAAAGCTGTCAAAGAGGGGCTGCTCCTGTCTTTGCCCAAGACATCTGGACTGTCCTTTGACAGTTAGAATGGGGGAATGGGGGGGGGTCTCGTTGCATGATGTGGCAGAGTTTCTGGAAATTAATTTGGGGAAGAGGAAACTGACTTATGTGGGAGTCATCACCTCGGCCGTCATTAACTGGTACCCCCCTGCTCCGTCCGCAATGATTTCTCAAAGAAAAGAGAAATGGCAAACTTGTGGGAATTAGGATCTGTCTAGAAATATTCATTCTAGACCTGAGTGGTCTGAAAGTGACTACTATTGGTTTCGTGTTAGTTCCAGTGCTCTTTGATCTTTGTGTCTTTCTTCAAAACTCCCTTGTTTGGGCGTATACCCAAATGAGGCTAATTTTTGATAAATTGTAAAAAAATTGTTTGGAAACAATCACTTATGAGCTAGCCACTGTGCTTGCCTGGAGGGAAACTGTTACAAAGAGGACAGTCCTTCCATTCAGGGAGCTCCCACGGGGGGAGAAAGGAGGCAAGCAATCAGGGGAGAGGCACAGTAGGAAGTGTTGTAATAAATAAGTGACATTGGCAAAAAAAAAAAAAAAAAAAAAAGTAATTGCTGGAATTGCAGTACACCTGGAAGGTCTGCCCACCTGGAGGAAACTTCTACACCTGTTACGTAGTCATTTTAGACTGGAGCCACACATGCTTTGCTTAGCAGAATTCTTGCTTATCAGATTTTCAGAAGGGACAAACACCCGACTCAAGATTAGGAGTTTAACTTCAAAGATGATGCTGACTCCAGGTGATGTTTTCATCCAGGTCTCTCTCATCTCATGGTAGTTTCTCCAGTGTTGGTGTCATCCTCTGACACACACGTCTTGTAATGGCGATGGTAGCTACAACCCCCAGATTTTAATCTCTTTGCTTTGGCAAACCCAGAGGACAGGGGTAGTTCTAGCAGTGACCGGTTCAATAGTGTCTAGGACAGAGTCTCGTTGAGTTAACGTGTTATGTCAGGTCTCACCTGTCACTGTGGACTGAGTTTGGCACATGCTTATTGGGCAAATCTAAATTTGGAACTCTCCTTGGTCTTCAGAGGGTAGGGTCTGTCTCTGGAATCTAAGGGTTGGGAGCAGCAGCCTGGTACCCAAAGGGAAAATGAAGAACTCCTGATGTAAGGATGAAGACGCTATACTTGTACTGCAAGGCCTGTGGTGTTCTTTCCATGCAGAGCTGCATTAATTGCACGTTCCTACTGTTCAGAGTTGCTCTGGCAATCTTCAGCCTTCACATAAGGGGGTGGCTTCCAGTGTTCCAGTCTCCTTGTTTCCCAGCCGTTCTTTGATCCCTGTACAAGTTTCCCGGATGTGAATTTCCTGCTCAGTGGCGGGACCTTCCTCTCCCAGCTCCAGAGAGCTGCCCCTGCCCCAGCATACTTTCTGTTTGCTTGAGTAAGAGGGATGACTCAGACATTTGGTGCCGTGGTTCTCATGGTTGTGATGTCTTGATCGCAGTCGTTGGTGGGAGCACCTGGAAGCTTGTTAGAAATGCAAATTCTGCAGCCTTGCTCCAGACAGACTGAGTCAGAGACCCTGGGGGTCAGGTCTAGACATCTGTGCTTCTGAAGCCCTCCAGATGATTCCCATATATGCTCAAGTTTTTAAAAAATTCCTGATTAGGGAGTAGCCTGATAGGGTCTATCTCATGGATATTTAACTTTCAAATTTCATATTCCCCTCCCCCCTCCACATAGACACCAAAAAAGACATTCTGTAATTCCTTTTTTTAATAAAGGAATTATTTTTATTGTTTTTTTTTATGTGTATGAGTGTTTACCTGCATGCATGATGTATGCCATGATGGACATCAGCTGCTTGGTGTCCCCAGAGGCCAGAAGAGGGCCTCAAATTCCCTAGAACTAGAGATACAAGCAGTTGTAAGCAACAGCGTGGATCCTGGGACCTGAACCTCGGCAAGTGCTCTTAGCCACTGAGTCACCTCTCTGGCCAAAATTAATTCTTGATGCTCCTTGTTGGGAGTAATGAGATTACTCTGTGCATGACATAGGAGTTTTGCTTTAAGGGAAAGGCTCCGGTTGGCCATTCGTTGGAAAATGAATATTGATGGAGAAGCTGCGGCTGTCAGGGTTATCTAAGATGAAGCATCTTTGGAACTCTTTCTAATGCTCTAAGGAGATGTCATTGACAGATCAGATTTGATGAGTTCTGCTGCTGAGCACAGAACTGCAGCTAGTTACTATTAATCATTTGTTCAACATATACAGGCTGGGTTTTTAGAAATACATTTACCCACAAAACATATTCTTTCTATTATGGAGTTCAAGGCTTGGGTGGAATATAAAAATATGTAAATAAGAATTAACAATAGGGTGTAATTTGATGTGTGTGTGTGTGTGTGTGTGTGTGTGTAATCCAGGGTACTTGCAGAAAGTACACTGTGGAAGGGTGACTAACCAATATTGGATCCCTTAAAGATTTATCAAAGGAAGAATTATTTAAAGGAATGGTCAGGCATTGTTTGGCATAGAAGAAAAGGGAACATAAGGCTGAATAGAGGTGCATTCATTGATAGGAAATGTTAAAGGCATAAGTCTACAGGAGAAAATTGTTGTTCAACTTTAGTTAAGTTGGGTCAGTAAACCACCCAAGAAGTGATGATGCCATTGCTGTCCACATTTGAGCTCAGGGCAGAGGCTCTGGTGATGAAAGTCGGTATTTCATGGCCACTAACATGTGAAGAAGTCAAAGCAGAACCTGAGATCCCAGGGAGAGTGCTTGGGAGGAGGTCTGGGAGCCCTGAGGTGTTCCTGTAGAAAAAAACCAGCAGAGGAAGAAACCTGTGCTGTCTACTCATGGTTGGTGGGGAGGGAGAAGGAGCCAGATAGCACAGAGTCCAAGGGAACCAAGTTTCACTACCTCCTGGAAGCCGCTCTGATGCAAGCACAGTTTTGTGCCTAGTGGAAGTCAGGCCAGGTCATACCAGGGAGACTCACATCATGCTCCCCTTCACCTGCCGGCAAACCCTGTCCCTCTTCTAAACCATCACTTTTCAGGAGTTCTCTCTTCAGAGACAGATGAAATGGCACTTTCTAAGTCATAATTTACTTAGAGAAACCCCTCCCCGATTCCACACCTGATTTTCAACTTGGTGTCACTTTCTGAGCAGAATCCATTAGTGTCCTTCCATACTTTCCTTGCTTCCTTATCTCATTCCCTTTTCAGGTCATTGTGTTTCCCTCTGCCTCTGGCCCCAGCTTGTTTTTAGATGTAGTTAGGGACAGCTGTGCCCTTTGTACCTCCCCTGGCCCAGCTGTGATGGCATATTATATCTAGCTTGTCTCTTTAGCCACGGCTAACTTCCTTGTCTTCCCCTTTTCTCTTTCTCCAGCCAGAGACTCTCTAGGGAGTTACTTTGCACAGATGATATCTCCAGCTGCACATTCTTTGCTTCTTTTTGGTTCTCCAAACCAAAAAGAATTTTGACCGTTCATTCAGATGGCCTATAACAGGGACAGTGGTCTGCTGAGATAGTCTCCAAAAACTCTAAAAGTGCTTCTATAATTCCGTGGCCAGTCTTGCTGATTGAAGTGATTGGGATCAACACTTAATATATAGTGAGAGCCCAAATAAAAATGTCTAATGCCAGCGATTTCTGTCTCATTCTTAATTATCATATTATGGGTAACATGGATGTATACGGCATTATTCACTATATAGTTCAATATATGAAAAAGATTTAGTCTATATTAAAAAAAAAACCATCCTGAAAGCACCCTGAAGGCTAAGGATTATGGTAGAACGTAACATGGGAACTGCAGGATGTGTTCATGGCTTCAGGTGTTCCTTTAGGCTGATGATCTCCAATCTTCTTCTCTAAGCCCATTTTCCTTCCTGAAGTGTAACCCAAGGTCCTTTTAGTTAGCATTTGGAGAGTGGTACCTCAACATTCATAGATTTCCTGTGAGCATTTATTTTTTTTTCCTGTCTGAAACAAATTGCCTCTCCTGTTTTTGTTGTATCTCTAAACTGTCCCAACCACTTGCTCAAGAGTTTTCAGTTTTCTTTTCCTTGTGCTCTTGATGTTCAGTTTGCTGCTCAAACCAAGCTGATGACGCAATGATTTGTCCTGCTTCTCGCTGCCCACCACTGTGGGTGGATGAATCTAGAAATGTACATTTTTTTTTATTGCCATACAGTCGTAAACATTTCTTAAGTGCTAAATGGCCTTTCTTTCGTCTATTCATTCTCCCTTGAAGACACCACATAGAGATATTTAATTAGTGTTCTGAAGTCGCTGTGACGACCAACCTGGCAAGATAAACCCACTAGTGTAATAGCAGCATGTTACGGAGGAAGCAACTGCTTTGGGTTAAATTTAAGGACCGCTCTGTAAAAGAAAACACATGTGATATTGTAAATATGGCTGAAAATTCATGTCTGGGGGAGCTTATAGGCCATAGGGGAGAACCTAGTACCAAGATCTTCCTAACTGGACATTGTGTCAAACTGCCTTCTAAATAAATATCTCTATACTCACATACCAGTGCAAATCTTGGACCTCAGCAGAAAAACACCTTGTTCAGTAGATGATGATGAAATGTTCAGTAGTAGATGATGACAGACCCACAACCTGTCAAAGTGTAGAGGGCAAGTTTCTGTAGCTGCTACCCATAGGACATCTATATCATAGTCCCTAACCTTATGAAGCTCAGGGAACATCTGGAAAAGAGAGTAGGAAGATCATTAGGAGCCAGAGGCCAGGGAGAACTGAAGCAAAACAGCATCTTCTGGACATGGCAGGACTGCTATTAATTTCTGGACATGGGTTACAGTCTCACAGTGGCTGTAGTCACCTGTACAAGATTTACAGAAGACTAAGCCAGTGAACATTCCAGCGTGGATGGGAAGGGGTCTGTGAGCCCCGACTCCCCACTGAGAAGCTATTGGCACTTGATGGTTGCTGGGGTAGGAAGAAGTGGTTTTCCTCAGGGATGTGTTCTCTGCTACGTTGCTCTTATGTCTGCTCCCATACAAATGCATATATAGGGAGCAGTAATTGAACTCGGTGTGTTATAAGTAAGATGTGGGCTGGGAAGGGCATATGGAGGGCATACCTGGACAAGTTGGACAGGGGAATAGGGGGTGACTGTGACTGAAATATACTGCATGCGTGTATACGAGGTTCTCAAAGAATAAGTAGAAAATTAACTCAGGAAAAACAAATACATGTGTTAAGAATGTATCTTCCTTTCATTGCCCCTGCTTTAATCTGCTAGCATTGGTGTTTCAGACCTCAGAAAGGTGCTTCAGAAAGTTCTAACATTTGGCAGCTGGTTATATATGGGAAATGTTATTACATAAAACCCTACTTTGGGGGTAAGAGACAGGTGGTATTTTTGAAGTCAGTGTCAACATGGGCTGTAGCCACAGTGACCGCCTCCAGCCCATCTGCAGGGACATTTCTGTCTTCAGTGAGCCAACCCCTCCCTCCACTTGCTTTGACTGCCTCCCCAGGTTCCCCTTTTTCAACCTTGAGTTTCAACTTGATGAATCATCAAAAGGACGGGGGTCACTGAATTCTACCTGGCAAGGACTTCAGAAGCTGTGGCTGTTTTCTGGTCTTATCTCGCTGACATTCACTAAACAAACACTCACTGAGAGACTTTTGTGCTCCAAGCACTATGCCCAGGGAATAGAATTACAAAAACGAAAATGACCCAAACAAGACATGGTTCCTGCCTTCGTGGTACTTCCATGCTGGAACTCTGAAGTTCCAACTTGTCCAAATTATGCAGGAGAGTGGCGAGGTAGCTTGAAAGGCTGAGTGCCTGAGAAAAGTGCGGGCCTGAGACAGTTCCCCGGGAAAGCCAGCCAAGCTAAGAGCTATGGAATGAGTTGGTGTCAAGCAGGAACAGGAGAGAGAGTGATCCAGATTTCCGTTGGATGAAGTGACTTGGTGCTGCAGCCTAGAAAAGTGACACATAAAACTAGCTATCACAGGTGTAAGCAGCTAGTCTCGATCCTACAGGTCATGGAAAATTCGGAAGGCTAGTTGGAGGGCTGACGCGATTAAACTCATGTTTCTCAGATGTGCTTGAAACTGGTAGAAGATGTTTGGTGAGTGAGTGCTGCTTTCACTGAAGTGTTTGGACGCAACAAGACACACCAGGTTCCGTGTGAACTCTTCCCTTTTGGGGCTGTCTCTGTTGCACATGGATTTGTCTCTAAGGGGCATACCTGTGATCTTGAAGTGACTTCTTATACAGCACATACCACTCTGTGTTTTAGTTCGTGTTGCTGGGTCGTTTTCCAACCATTTTCAAAGGTTTTTGGAGACAGGAACCGTCCCTTGTTTCCCAGTATATCCATAGCGCCTTGATCAATTCCTGGCGCATGACACACACCCAGTGACATGTACAGATGAGCGCGTGAGGACTATAGTGCTCCTTCCAAAATGCCTTAAGAAGAATTAGGCATGGGGGCTGGTGAGGTGGCTTGGGGCTGGTGGGGTGGCTCGGAGCATAAACGTGCAAACCAGACAGCCCTGGTTGAACTCGTGTGAAGAAGCCAGATGTATGTGTCTGTAATCCCAGCACACCCACAATGAGACAGGAGGCAGAGACCGGGGAATCTCCTGGAACCTTGTTGGCCAGCTAACTTGTACTATACAGGTATGGCAGAAACAACAAGAAAAACCCTTCCTCGACAAGGGTATGTGCAAGAATAAAATTGACTCCTGAGAGCTGTCTTCAGACCTCCACATGTAAGGTAGGCTGAACATACACATAGACCCATGCACACATGTACACACAAACACACAGACATACCCACAACCATTCTCTCTCACACAAACACACATGCACACACACGCACCCACACAAACACACACACACTACCATTTTTTCTCTCTCTCATACACACCACAAAAACTCTAGACAGAAATAAGATAAATAAAATTAAAGAATAATAATCATCTCAGAAAACTTACAAAATTGTTATGCCCTCATATCCAGCTTCTTTTTAGTGGCACATTGCATATTTGTTCTTACATACATTTTACATAGATGGTCTATTGTTGGATATAATTATTCCTTACACAAACTTTTAATTTTGGAACAAGTTTAGACTTACAGAAAAGTTTCAGAGACAGTGCAGAAAGTTGACGTATGCCAGGTCCCCAATGCCAACATCTTGAATTATTGCGGTATAGTATTAAAAAAAAAGAAAGAAAGAAAGAAAGAAAGAAAGAAAGAAAGAAAGAAAGAAA
>NW_026592890.1:21405395-21446170 GCF_907164565.1 Psammomys obesus | reverse complement strand
AAAGAAAGAAAGAAAGAAAGAAAGAAAGAAAGAAAGAAAGAAAGAAAGAAAGAAAGAAAGAAACTAACCTAGGTATGTTACTGTCAGCTAAAGCACAAATCATATTTTTTCCCACCCTTTTCCTGCTTGGGCCAAATTATATTTGGTTATATGTCCTTCCAATTTCCTGCAGCCTGTGACAATTTCATAAATACCTGCTCACTCTGACCTTGTGACAGTCTTGATCAGTACTGACTAAATATCCTGTAAAATGTCCCACGATCTGGGTTTATCTGCTGTTTTCTTATGAACAGACCGTGGTTGTGGGCTTTTGGGGAAAACCCACAAAACTGGAACGTGTTTCGTGGCCTCTCAAATGACAGTCATGTACTGTCACTGGTACTGACCTTATCGTTCAGTCGAGGTAGCATTTGTCAGGCAGTGTTTTCTACTGTAAAGCCATTGTCTTTTCAGTTCCCTGTTGTCCTCTTTAAAAGTGAGTCACTGAGTTTAACTCATTCCTCAACAAAGCAAAGGAAAAGGCTAGGTCCAACTCCTGAGTGGGACATATATGCATATATTTGCACACGTAATATAGAATATGTGACATATTTGGATTCCTTATATAAAGGATTTATCTCTATTTGCTTCTGTACTTACTTCCTTATATTGGCACAGACTTATGTATGTTTATATTGTACTTTGGCTAATAGTCCCATTATTTTCTGGCATTATAAGATTGTTCACATGTATCTTATATTTTTTTCTTGCTTTAGTTCTAGATCAAATATCTTCTCAAGGTATTTAGTAACTGAGTGTCTAGAAACCAAGATTCAAGTGGGAGGTATGCCCATTGATTTAAGAAATCTCATTGCCTCTGAGCTTGGTCAGTAGGAGTTACAATTCTATGTGTGTTAACCTTGTATATGATCTCATAATAATTTCAATCTCTCTCTCTCTCTCTCTCTCTGTGTGTGTGTGTGTGTTAATATTAAGCTAAACATTCAGCTTATTACTGATGTTTTATATTGAACTCTAACGCCACAGTTTTCATTCTAAGCATTCTTGTTCACTTGTAATTTTCTTTTCAATAGTAACAAACCTGGTACACACCATTTAGTTATTTAGCTATTTAGTATACCCTTGTACAAAGCTAAAGCAATTTCAGAACTATTTACCTGTACTCTCATGAGGACCAAAGAAGCAACGGAGAGCACAGCGTTTGTGCATGGCTCCTTTCTTTTTAATGTAACATTTGTTTTTTGAGACAGGGCTTCAGTTATCCTCTGTTGGCCTTGGACTCCCCACAGAACCAAAGACAGCCTTGATTCTTTTGCCTCCACTTCCACAGTCCAGGATTCCAGGTATATGCTGTTGCTTCTGCTTTGTGGAGTGCTGGCAATAGACCCCAAGGCTTGGTGCATGGGAGGCCATGTTCTACCAGTCAAGCTACCCCCACCCAAGCTAGTGTGGTTATTTTATAACAAGCTGGCCAACACCATAGTAGATCAAGCAGTATCTCAAGCCAGATCCGCTGGATTCAAACCCCGCTTCCCTCAACTCTCAGGTGAACAGTAACAGATGAACTGCTATTTTTCCAAGTTCTTCATCTGTAAAACAGACAGAGTAACACGATTCATCCCCTGCTGTTATTTAAGGATTCAATAAGCTCATATATATACTGAGGGTACTGTGTGGGTGCAGTAAATGTCTTTAAGTGTTATCTGTTACTGCTAGGGAAGAGCTGAAGTCTTCCTGATGTTATTTTTGTTCGGTCTTTTGAGGCAGAGTGACATTTTGTAGCTGTGGCTGGCCTTGTACTTGCCTTAAAACCCAGGCTGACTCTCATCTCGTGACCCTTCCTGACTCTTCCTAAGTGCTTGGGTTATAGGATATGCCATGGTGCCAAGCAAAACGAAGTCTATTTTAATTGCCATGAGAGTGATGCCAGGTAATTTGAAGCACCATATTTTTATTAATGGTAGTACTTTCGTTGTATGCAGCTTCTCCTGCACATTTCATTTTACTCAGTCACTTATGTTGTCTTTCTGTCTGGAATTTATTTTTATATTTTCTCAGTTGTTTTTTTTTTTAATTCAGAAATGTGTTAAAATTTAAATTCAAGATTTTTAATGCATTAATGCGGTAGATGTTGGCTCCTTGGGGCCATGGATTATATGTAACCTTATCTAATTTTTCATCTCCAATTGAAATTCTAGAGCACTGCCGGAAAATGGGCGAAGGGTTGAATTACAGTAACTTAGGGGTCCCATGTTGATCTGCTGCTTTCTGATTTATTCTGCAAGCCTGGCTTCCCTATTAATTTTTGGGGGGAAACCCGTAGACTTTTTGTACCTTTCCTTTTGTTGGTTCGCTTACTTGTGACAATGTTCCGCCTATTGTCATTAGTAATATGGCACAAGGAGAGTGGACATAGTTCCTGCCTAGTGATCATCAGCGCTTCTGGGCAGACCATGCCTTATTTCTGCTTTAACCAGGCTTCAGTGAACCCAGCTGCAGCCGTGCCAGCAGTCTATGGTAAAACACAGTATGTGTTCCTCCAACCATTTTCCGTTTATACTAAGAAAGAACAAAATATACTAACTAAAACAACGAACCCCAGCCACACGCAGAAGCCCAGGCCACATCTAGTCAAAGGCCAGGTGCTTCTGAATGTAAGTGCATTTAGAATTACTAATTTTGTGATCATTAAGAAGATATAAAATTTGCCAGGCCAGATGGTTCAGTGGGTAAAAGCACTTGCTGCCAAACTTGATGACCTGAGTTTAATCTCTAGAATCTATGCGGTAGAAAAACCAACTCCAGCAAATCTCTGACTTTACACACACACACACACACACACACACACACACTGCACACACATACCACATACACGATACACACACACACCACATGCCCAAGATACACATTGTACACACGTCGCACACACACACACACACACAACACACGCTGTATACACACATGACTGCACACGTATGCCACTTGTGTATATATACACACAACACGCATATTGTACACACACACACAATGTGCACAGTGCACACATACCACATACACTGTATCCATACATCCATGCGCACACACATATACATTAATGCACGCACACATGAAAACACATATTAACTGAGCCAGTAACTGAGATACAATTCTTTAACTAACTTAAGCTTTTTCCACAAAATGCCCTACCGTAAAACGCTACCATTTTTTTAACAGTAGCAAAAAAAAAAAAAAAAAAAAAAAAAAAAAAAAAGTTTTATTTGGTCAAGAATATCTAAAAGAAGAAATTCTCTGAAAATTTCCAAAGTTCAAAATTGATTTCTTCCATTTTTGAATTATCTGTTGGCAATGTAGATTTCAGTATTACTGCTTGTAACCACAGTCAAAGCTGGAGCGAAGAGCACAAATCTAGGAGGCCCAAAGTGAATGGAAGTCTTTGATGTACCTGGGGCCCTCTGGGGTACTGTAAGTGCAGACAGACAGACACAATGACTTCCTGACATCACAGGCCAAATGACTGAGGTCTAAGAAGCAGAGAGTACCAGTCAGCAGGGACCACTGAGTTCCTGCCATCACTCGCTGAGCTTTTTACACTTGACCGTCATCAGATAAGCAGGCCCTCCTCTCTTCAGCACTGACTGTTTTAAGAGTTATTTCAACCGTTGACAGGCCTGGCTTACTCTTGGGTAGCAAAGGGAGAGGACTCGTTTCTTGGAGAGGTTTTCCTGCTTACATCTCACGTTTATGAAGAAAACTATCCCTACATTTTCCTGGGTGGCCCTACCCTTGAAGCTCAGTTCTTACCTACCTATTCTTGGCTCATCTGAGAAGAAGCACTGGCCAGCTCATAATGGATTACTGAGTTTGACCCAGTCAAAAAGGTCTGAAAATTACAGGCTCTGAGGGGGAGGGCTTTACGTTGTGATTTATGTAAATGAAGGAAAGACCGAATGTAAGCCATCACTGTTCAACAGCCCAGGCTCCAACTGTGTGGACCACGGATTGAACTGAGTCCCCCCACTGGGCTCTGTTTGGGTGTAGAAGCCACAGGACTTGTACACAGCTGTGTCACCACAGTGGTTAACCTACCATGGGGGAGTTGGTATATGGTAGGCAACATTAGTCACCATGGGAAATGATTTGGCCCTTTCTGGGCTGGGGGAATTTGTCATAAAATAGACCTCTTTATAGGCTGCCACTTACTGAGTTGGTCAACACATTTCACAGGACGAGAAACTTCCTTGCACGCGGAGCCGTGGCTCCGACAGAATCTCAGCAGTGGGATGAGGAGACATCATGTTCGCTTTAGGCTGGGCAGCCATTGAGAACTACTCAGAGCCTGATGTTTTCAGGCTTGCTGATCGGATCATACTTTGTGGCCAGTCATGAACTGGCCAGCCTGCCCACTTAAAAGACTGCTGGCATCAGTAGCCTGTCCAGGTGATTGTCTAGAAACTTCTTACTCACTGGCTTGGATTCTGACTTTTCCCCGAGTTATTTATCTTTAGGCTCCTTGGAGGCCCCAGTCCACCTCCTGTACTTTGTACTTAGGATTACAGGGATTACTCTAGGGCAGGAAAGGTTATCTTGCCTCATTTTCAACAATTTGAAACAGCAGTTTCTAGGAAGGCTTGTGCCTTCCGAGGCCCATGACAAAATCACTGATTGTTGTATGAGAATTTGAAACAACAGTCCTATTGCAGTCAGAGGCGATCAGCACGATAGCAGGTACTAGAATTCAATTTGGTAGCTCAAGGGAAGGAAGAACAAGTTCGCCCATCTTGCTGATTAATCCTTTCTACCTTGGTCAGGCCCAGAAACCTGGGCCACATGAATCAGGACCGTACTGAGGAAGCTAGAACACAGTCAGAGAGGCAAAGCCCTGGTTGACTTTTTCCAGGGACCTGCCCCTAGTGCTTTTTCTCTAGTCTAGAAAGTAATTGCCAAAGGGCTGATGAAGTTGGCAACGGAATTAGAAGTTGCTGTGTCACAGTTTCTTACTCCTCTGAGCGTCAACATGTCACAAGTAAAATGGGGACTGAAAACATTCAGTGTGCTGTTTTGGAAAAAGCCTGCACACTGACTGGCGGTACACTGATTCTCTGTCGTCACCAACCCTGAAAAGCATACAGAGGTCAGCCATGGAAGAGTGCTCAAGACCACAGGCTTTCACCAATCCAGCTCTTCATCCATAAATTTCATTAAGAAAAGTTTCTTAACGGTGGTTTTTGTTTTTTTAATTTTTCTTTATTGTTATTATTATTTATTCATAGAACAATCCCTTAGGAGCTATGCAGTACACCATACTTCTAAAAAACATTTTTTTTTGAGATTACAATATACATATCTTTCTTCATTTCAAATCCTTCCGCATACCCCTTCAAATTCATGGCCTCTTTTTCCTTAATTGTTGATATATATTTTTGTATAAATATATTTTTTCTGTAATTTTTGACACATAAATACAACCTGCTCAGCCTGAATAATGTTAAAAAAATGTAATATTTGTATGTACATGTTTTAAGGGCTGGACCTAGCACACAGCCTTTCTCACCTGGAAAAAAAAAATCCATTCTTCCAGCATAGAAGATTTGACGCTATGTAGGTGATCCCTAGTAGACTGCTAATTGTTGAATGACTGTATTCCCTAGGAACTAAGAGGTTTGAAGAATTTTCCCCCAAAGGAGTAAATAGTTAGAAAATACAGCTTTTCATACAAATAGAAAACTTCATCCAATATGTATTTGAATTAACAATATAGGTAACTGACTGTATTTCAGGAAGGTGGTAGATGGTTAAAACTGTCCAATGGTGGTTCCAGAAAGAGGGAAATGTCCAGCACAGTGCTCGTTTTTAAGACTCTACTTTATTTGGAATGTTTAGGCCTCAACTTCTCTTCCAACCTCCCAACCCTATGTAGGAGAGAGAAAGTTAGTGGGGAGAGAGGGCATGGACCCCTTTACTTCTCCTGGTGGAGGGGAGAAGGATTTTTAGGGCTAATTCCTATCTCCGTCAACAGCAAACACAGCCAGTGGTCTTCTTCAAACTGCTGCATTCGAAGCATTTTCCCCCTCTTGGTGCTCCAAACTGCCACACCATCCGTCTCTGATCTCTTCAAACCGCTCCACTTCACATGCCGATACCTCTCAACACACTTTCTCTTGCTCAGCTCTCATATTTATACTCTCTGAACCCTAGGCCACACCCCTCTCCATGCTGCCCAAGGCAGGCTGTTACCAGCTGGCAAAAGCCATGCCCTGAATGAGACAGTTAACAGCTCTGGACAAACTATAGCCCAACTAAAATCCCACACTTATGATTAAGCAAAAAACATATTTACATAACATAACTGAATGTACAAAGAAACCAAAACCAAGACTTGCAAAAACAACTTACGAAACAAAACAAAGACAACACCTCTTTTCCTGGACTGGTCGTGTTTGGCTTATGAATTCCCAAAGATGTTGAGATTTAGTTTATCATGTGGTAGTGACTGTCCGTAATGCCATTTGTTACCAAAGACATTTAGAGAGCTGGAGGTCTCAGGGTGGCAGCTCCTAGGGAAAGAGCCAATGAACCACTCCCTACACTCCAAAAATGTTCATGAGTTTTGCTTTGGTCGGATTTTCTGAACATGAGAGGTAGTTTGTAGCAGCAGAAAACTTAATGGTCCAAATCAGCTCTGATGTATGAGGGAGTATGCCTGTGAGGGAGGAGGCATCGGAATGGCAGACGGGCACTGAAAGGACATTTTATGGCTGAGGATGGGGGACTTAGATTATATCACCCAGCCCAGATTAGAAACCCTGACCAGTTTCTTAGTGTGGTATTTACTTCTAAAAGCCTTGTATAAATTATGTGTAAACGTTGTGGCAATTGCTTTACACTACTCTTGTCTTTAAAAGTTGTGTATCAGATGCCAGGGATGCTTTCCTTGTTGATTTGCAAAGGACCCTCCTTATAGACAGATGCTCTCCTGGCTCTGAGAGGATTCATTGTCACATCACCTGCTCCTAGATCTCGCCAGAGCACCAGCTGGATGACACCCCAAGGAAAGCCGAATTGAACTCTTGTGCCTCCATCTCGGAGCAACAAGCTCGTGACATCTAGCCTATCCAGCTGATGATGTTTTCTGGCTCTGAATGACGACAACAAAACCTACACTGGACTGGTTGCAGGCTCTTCATCTTTGAATTCTGCCAAAGCCTAGTCATTCTCCGGCCCGAAAAGATCGTATTTACTAGAAACCCAGTGAGTTCTGGGATGTCAGGGATTGCTTTGAAGTTTCTCCTTCTACCAGAAGGATGTCCTTTTCTATATCACACGGGTTCATACCAGGTCCTTGCAGTTTTTCAAAACAAGCCTACAAAAGGACTTTTGAACACTATGAAGTTGAAAGGCTTCATTTAGCCCATTTGTGCTAAAAAATATTTTCTCTGTGAAAACTACCTGTGGGAGACAGAGGGAGAGCTGGCCAGAGAGGGATCAACACAGTGGCTTCCTTATTAGATTTTGCTCTTTTGTATGGGACCTGCCTTAGGAGTCAAACATTAAACACACGAGGAGCATTGGTAAGTCTGGGACGTATGAGCCTCCAGCCTGGGAAGGTGGCTCAGGACTGTTTTCTCCAGCAGGAGCTGTGGTAAGATCCTTTCCTCCAAGTCCCTCCTGTCAGCACTCTTGGTTTTCGCTAATTGTGAAAGTTCCTCTTTTTGTAGGATTTACATCTTTGCCTTGTAAAAAATCATCCCGAATTTAAGCTGCAACTATAAAAAGTCCCTAGCAAAAGAGTAGCGGACTTTCTCATCTAAGTTATGGGAAAGTGGACTTTTCATTTCTATTTAAAGAAATGTGAAATTTTGTAATGCATTAGTAATTCTAGTGAAAAAGAGTTTAATAGAGTCTTGATATCTTTAAAGACACCCATTTCTGCTCTGATGCAGCTCTTTCTCATCTTATGGAAAGTAAAAACAATTTGGAATTGGAAATGAGGTCACTTATGATACAGCAATTCTCACAAAACTGTCAGGAAAGGGAAGTTATGGTCTAAATATCTGTGTCTACATAGAGATACATCCATACATGTATAGACATATATATGTATTTAAGGCTTGCTCTGACTATCCTGGAGTTTATTTTATTTTAGATTCATTTATTTTATTTTATGTGTGTGAGTATTGGTTTGGCATTATGGGTGGTTGTGAGCCACTGTGTGGGTGTTGAGAACCGAACCCCAGTCCTTGGTAAGAGCAGCGAGTGCTCTAACAATGAAAGTAGCCCTTCTCCCAAACTCTGTGGTTCAAATCCCGATTCCCAAGGGGATGATATCAGGAACTAAGCTGATCATGACGGTGGAGCCTTCATTCATGGAATTAGTGTTCTGATAAGAAGCCAGAGAGACGTTCTTACCCCTTCCAAGAGGTGAAGACACGAAGATAACTCACCATCTGTGCCTTGAAAGCTGTCCCAGGCAGACTCTTTTGTACCCTGATGCTAAACCTCCTCACTGCTGGAGCTGTGAGACGTGCACTTCTGTGGTTTATGAGTTAGTTACCCAGCTGAGGAACCTGGAGGGAATAAAGCAGAAGGAGTTTCTGGCTTAAACAAATGTTTTAGTGATTTAAATGAAGATTTCTATCCCCTTGGAAGTTAATTTAGCTCTAACATGTGATATTGTATCAGGAGCTTCATATATATATATATGCATGTGTGTATGTATGAATATATATGTGTTTTATGTATACATTTATGGGTGTTATGTATATATGTGTGTGAATGTCATAATAGTCTACCAGAAGGCCTATAGTTAGATGGCACATAAGCAGCTTTATTCAATTCCATCATTCTTTCTCCACAAATTGGCTTGGATTCATTCTCCCTAGCTGACTGAATGACTGAATGTGGCTGGGACAGTTCTATCTCAGTCTGTAGCCCAGAGGCTGGCACTGAGCAAAGGCAGGTACCCCACACAGGAACCAAATCTAAGATCAAGGCCTACAACCACCGAGCCCTAACCAAGGGCACAGAGCTGACCACAGTCTCTGGAGGAAAACACAGACATTAATCAGTTTCCTCTTAGAATTTGAACTCTTGTCTTTTTTCTGCGTTTGAAATTTTGGAGGGCTTGCAGAGGTAGCTGCATGTGGCCACCTCCAGACTTGAGGCTGTTATTTTTGTGAAAGTCTATTTTGACCAAAGGAAATCCTGTTTCCCCAGCAGCATGGGCAACAGCCCTGAGATGCACTCTCAGGAGTGCTGTGAGGATACAGGCTCTCTTTAATCTCAGATTAAAAATATTTGATGTTTACAAGGTGTATTAGCGTAATTGGAATGTGTCTGCCTGTCTGCCAGCCTTCCTTCCACGATAGGACCTCATAATTAAAGAGCATCGCGTTCATGTGGCTGCCTGCTTATCCTTTCATGGCCTCTTGTGAGCAGTTATGGTCAAGACCGTTACCCTGGGCCCTTGCAAAGCTCATTCAGACAGACACAGCTGTAACCAGAACAAAGAAAGAGGCCACATTCCCCTCACAATCCTACTGACTGCTCTGGGCAAAGTGGGAAATGAGACAAACAAAACAATGTTTGAGAGGCACATGGTGTTTCAAGAAACTACTACGTGTGTGTGTGTGTGTGTGTGTGTGTGTGTGTGTTGGGGGATCATGCCTAATATATAGGGCAAATATGAGTGCATATATTTGCACATATATATCTGTGTGTGTGTTTATGTGTCTGTATACACACATATGTAAAGGCGAACAAGCTATTTCTCATTTCTTCTGCTTCTGAAAAAGAAATAGCCTTTTTTTTTATCTCTTTGTATGGATCTAATTCTATGTTATTTGTGAGCACACAAGCATATCATTTACCTGAAAACAAGCATCAGATGGGAAGAGAATGTAAGTGCCTTATGGGAAGTCTGGATTAAGTCTTCTGGTAGTTCAAAGAAAAGATAGAACCTACCAGTAAGGTAAGAATAACAAAACTCAAATTGTAGAATACAGTTCTTTACTTAACTAATAGCAAGAGCAGACACTAAAACAAACCAAAACAACAACCAAAAAAACGACAACCAAAACTAAAACAAGCAATGAGGGCTAAGATGACAAGATCCAGTGTGTTCTGGCCCTATTGCTTGGGGGTATTAAAGTGGTTTTATGACAGTCTATTAGGGAAGTGGAATAGAGAGTTTGTCGTCTGCAATATTTTTTTTTTTTAATCACTTCAGCCCTGAGAACAGATCTGTATATACGGTTTATGGAACTGAAACCCATCAAAATAACTTGTCAGCTGATCTCTCCCCATCACTTCATAAGAGGCTCAGGAGACTAAGCTTCTTGACAGACATTGTCTTCTCTCTGAAAGTTGTTTTTAACAGTTGTAGATCTGAGGTGCATCAAAAGAACAGTTTTGTGATTCATATGGGGGATACTCTCTTTCCTGGAATGAAAAGATTTCCTTTTGTATAGATAGTGAAAAAGGAGTCTGCCCTTATTTTGAACTTACAATTGATCCAGCTTTACAAACAAGAAGAGCTCTCACTGTGGAGATGTTTTCCCAGTCTGCTGTCTGTGAGGAAGAGGCATACTACAGGAAATAGACAATCTTAAGGGCTAGACAAACAAAAAAGTTCCCTTAGGGGTAGGCAACTCACCCTGTCCCTAGATACTCACTGCTCTTGGCTTTAGTTCTTCAGATGTGCTTGGGTTATTGGTACTTGAATAGGACCCAGGAACCCTCCTATCTTTTATGAGTGTTGTTTAAAGCCTTATTAAATTGCTTCACATGTATATCAAGTTATGAGCAACCTTTGTTGCATTAATAAGAAGGGTGACAGCACCAGTTAACCTGCCTTGATTATAGATGTTCAAGAGCCAGACAAGCTCTCTTTGATTTAGGGTTATTTATTTGATTCTCAGTGTTGTCCACTACATAGCACAAACTTTAAAAAAACAAAACAAAACAAAACACGGCAATCATTATTTCTTTTTGTGTTGGGCCAGTAGCTTGCTGTATGTTTTGTAATAGCCATCATATGATCAGAAAGCTAAGAACTTAGATTTCTTGGTGATTTTTGGCATCAGTAAAAATATGGAAAAAACAAAGAGGAAAAAAAAAAGGTTGCAAATTCCAGGAATTGTAAGTCTTGTCATTCTATTCTTTCCTTTTCTCCTAAGGATGTGTTGCGCTGTTAGCTATCCATGTGAAGTTTAAGACTGACAAGATATGAATGTGGACTTATAATTGAAGGACATGCTTTGAAGCACACTCAGCTAGTTCATGATTTACTTGCTTTTTTTTTCCTTGAAAGAGAGTGCTGCATCCCAGCCCCCAAACCCCTTTAGAAGTGAGGTCTCCTTGAATAATTGAAAAGTTACAACATACTGTCTTTAACCAAGACTCTCTTTGCACGCAAGCAGTCTGTTGACGTCAGCAGGTCTTGTGTGAAGTTCTTTTTTTTTTTTTTGTCCTCCTATCTCTGGGAACTGTGGTGTGTGGGTGGGAGGGTCTGAAGCATATGGATTGGACCTGCGTGTGATAGATGAGTCGACTATGATGCCATTTGGAATGTTACAGTTTTCTAATAAAATTGAGGTTTATATTATTTTCCTATAGGACAAAAAAAATGTGCTCAGGATGACATTTATTCCAGGAACTTTTAAAATTCTGCCTTTATATTTGATAGACTGACGGCTGTTTTATGGTTTATGAGAACTGGCCAGTGTTGAAAGATTTGGTATTTTGTTTTGGAAAACTGTAACTGAGCTGAACTTACTAGTGTTTCTGAGACTGATCTGTAAATGGAGATAACATGTTTCTTATGAGTTGATGCTTCAGTAGAGCTGATGACATGTTCACAAACATCAACTTCTTAAATTACAGTGTTTTCAGGGCTGGTGGGGTGGATCAGTGGCCAAAATGGCTTGCCACCAAACCTGATGACCTAAGTTCATTCTTTATGACCCTATAGCAGAAGGAGAGAGCTATGATACTGACCTCCGCACAAAGCTATGGTACACACGCACAAACACGCACACAGAAACACACACTATAATGTAATAAAAATACATTAAGAAAAATCTGGGGGCCTAAACATTTTTGGTTTGATTATTTGATCCTTTTAATTTAATGTTCTCAACCATTCCTTTTTCTCGTGAAGGACCTGAACGCACTTCTACAGTTTCCAGTCTTGCTAATATTGAGCAATAGAGTCATCCTTTGTACTAACTAGAATTATCGTGCTTGATGGCAATTTCCCCCCATCTACGCCTTAGCTCGGGAGAGGTATCGCAGTGCGTTTACCTTGGTGGAGAAGATAAGGCACAGACACAGGCCATGGATAAGGACAGATGCTTTCTGATATGGTTTGAAGTTTCATTTTAATTGCAATTTATAGAAAAGAGGAGGGAGGGTTCTCCATAGGTGTAGAAGAAAGCTTTATGGAAGAGAAGGAATTCATAACGGATTCTGATGACAGGATAAAATTGGGCAAATGTCAAGAAGACAACAGAAGGTGGGAAATTTTACAGTTCACTTTGGGTTTCCTGAGGGTCAGTCATGAAGTCATGTGTAGACTCAGTTTCAAGTTGAGCTATATCTTCTTAGAGGACAGACATGTGCCTGTGAATTCTTATTATACCACGTGGCCTTTATTTATAGCTCCCATTTGATTGAGCTCAGTAAATTGTTACTAATAACGATAAATTCTGTGGGTTCAGAAACACCCCGCAAAGAACCTTATATGTGTTTTTAGTTCTTCAACTAATGGGAAGGGGAAACTGAACAATAAAAAAAGAGTAACCAAATATTGTGAAACCCCCAAATTTCTGTGCTTAAGCCAGGTGTCTGGTAAACCTTATCAATTCTAATCATTTTTAGCCTTATTTAAATTAAGCAACACAAGGACTTTTCTTATCTCTGTTATTCAGTTTAACAGAAAATAGTTTTAGATAGCAGTTCAATTAACAAGGATTTATGGGGTAGCTGCTCTGCGATCAGACTTTTACTATAGACACAGAGCATAAGTTCTCTTTAGAGAGCTTGAGTTAACAACAAAACTAAAACGATCATGCAGTAAAGAGGCAATAAACGGATGCTCTGTGTGAGTGCTGTTAGCAGTTGTCGAGGAAAGGGGGAAAGGACGCCTGGGATAGCTAGTGACTGAGATGGACAGCGAGGACAGCAAAGGTCCAACAGGTGATGGGAAGTGTGCAGTGGCAGAGCCCCGAGGGCCCGGAGTGGAGTGAGGAAGTTGTGAGAGGGTTAGAGCCGATAGCATTTTCCAAGCAGTCCTCACGCTACTTGTTACATGTGCGACAAGAACCGTGACATACCTTAATGTAATGTCCAAAGTATTCTTGCTTCCTACACACAGCCCCACACAGGACGCCTACACGTGTGTGTGTGTGTGTGTGCGCCAGCAAGTATAAGACAGCATTTTCTCTTGTGCTTCTTTGTAGCTAGCTGTAAGGGCTTCGTAGTTCCACTCTAATGGGCAGAAAACTTTTTTTTTTTTTTGATAGTTGCATTATTCAAGATTAAAGCTGACATTTTACTGGCAAACAATTAGATTTGTGATTTTTATTTAAAAATCTTAAATATTCTAAATAAGTGAATTGCACAATCAAGGGTTTCATAACATTCCTAAGACAAGCCAAAGCAATAAAGGCTTTTCCCTTTTCAATAGACCATTTGGAAGTAAAAGTTAAAAACTAAGTATGAGAAATGCAGAACTTATAAAAGGGAACTTGCGAATTTTATTTTTAGGTTATCAGCAAGGCATACTTTTCTTGGCCAACTCTAAACCTCTTGAAATAAGTGCTCATCCAGAGAAACTATAATCAAATCCAAATTATATCTGAACAAATTAATACATATGATATATTTGCATGTTTGTGCTCATGGATAGACTGTAACTGTTTCTCTCAACTTTTGGATTGTTTTTAGTTTTTTGAGAGGCTGAGAATTCTCTCAGCGTTTGCCAGTGGTATGCAGTTGGATACAAGCCTGGGGCCTGGATTCTGCATTTTCTTAGACCAGGTAAAAAGCTTGGCTCTTCCTGTTAGGGTGTGAGCCACATCCTCAACAGAGAGGTATGGAGAGGTAATAAATTCTTCCCGAGGCTTTAGGCACTGTGTTTATTTTAGTAACAAAAGTAAATACGGGGGCAAGGTTGGGAGGAACCTTGATGATTTCAGTCTGGTCCAACAATTTGGGCTGTACTTTATATCACTAGACTATGGAAAGCTGCCAGTGGCCAAGGACTATACCAGATCTGTTCTCTAAGGTACCTGAGTGACAAGCACAGAAGACATTCTCAGGAAGCTGCTGTTGAGTCTGCGTTTAATGTTGGCCTGCAGTACCATTTGCCATATGCCTTTTCTTACCATACAAACAGAAGAAAGCTTCCTCTGGCCTTAAGAAGTCACAGTAAGAACCATTATTCAAGCCCTGCCGTTGTTGAATATACAGGACCAAAGACTATGGTTGAAGAGGCTCGGGAGGTGCAGAAGCAAGCTCAGTTTTGCCTTCTTTAAAGCATTCCCAGAAAGATAGTCTTTGCCATTATTTAATGGCATACCAGCCCCTCTGAATTTCCAGCTAGGGCTCAGCAGCCCCTTTTGCTGTGCTCTCAACCTTTCCCGCTTCTTGCCTTGCCTTGCCTGTGTGATCCACATTATCCCCTGGGGCTTTTCTAACCCAGCCAGAGACGTTTTTGTCACTTACTGAAGCAGGATGTATTTTTTTTCCTTCCTGACTGTCACCTTCGGATTACTTCAGACCTTCTTCAGTATCTTAAGTATTAAATGCCTAGCTGCTCAGTGCACTTCAGCCATGTCTTGGTGCTCTGCATCACTAGAGCGCTTAGTAGTACTCTGCTTACAGAAGTACACTGGAAGGATATGACTTTCTGGTTTTCTCACATCATTAGTCCATAACAACAACGTACTACTTGCCACAAATAGGAATCAAGGCATCACTAACGGTACATACAGGACAGGGCTGGACTTAGAAGTCAGGAAGACAATTCATATATTGACTTTATATTGTCAGTATTATTGACTTTATAGTATTATTGAAGTACAAATAATATTAAAAACTCTTGTAGAGAAGTTAAAGACTAAAGAATAGTCTTCAGACCCAGGAGACTTCTGAAGCCCAACAAGGAAGCTCTTAGAGCTCTTCATGGCACATTTTTACCAGGAAAAAGCATTAGACAGAAGCCTGTGGGGTAGTGTTTAATGATAGTGGTTTTTCTCCCTAACATCTCCCAGTTAACTTCTCGTAAGGTCATCCTGGTTCATGAGGCATAGTTCTTAGGCCTGGTCACGTCGCCCCAAAACCACTGCTGATGCAAGGGGTACAGCTTCCTGGAGGTCTTCGTGAGTAGCTGGTTGAAGAGGATCCAGACTTTTCAGTTTTTAATACAGCAATAAACAGGAAGTAGTTGTGATCACCTGTAAGGTATTTCCCAGGCAGCCTACTACTGTTTAACTAAGTTTTAACTCTGTCCTTTTTACACCTATGCACAACTTTCTCAGCCTGCCAGTGGGCCAGGCTGTCAGGCTGCCAGGCTGCTAGCGTGCCCTGTCACATATGAGGCTCTCTATGGCTACTCTGGGACCTCAGCTGTTTTGGAATCTTCCCCATCTAGGACAACTCACTCAGTGGTAAACACTCGCGTTAATCATTCAGTTTTATTCAGTTTTCCTTAGCTTTCTTCCTAATGGGGAAGCTCTGTTTCTTAGCTTGACCACATCTAACTTTTCCCTCTATGGCCCTCTTCTTAGGCTCTAATCAGCTGGTGAGTCTAGCTAACTTTCTTTCAAGTGCTCTTCCTCCTCAGATGAAATGAATTCCCCCGCTGGAAGAAACTGAGCCACTGCTTTGCCAGGACTAGCAGACTGTCATTGTCCTTGTAAATGCCTTTCTTGACTTGGAAGTTTCTTTATCATACATCATGAATTTCAGCATTCACTGTTGAATACTTCTCTGGAAACCAAAAAAGTCATCTTTAAGTTCTCATCCTCGTCTACTCTTCTAAATGTATTTTTTAAATTATTTTTTACACGCATATAATGTGTTTTGAGCATAGGGCATATTCACCTACACCCCTCCTGCCAACTCCTCCCAGATCCACTCCACCCCTCGCAGTTTTGTGTTTTGGGTCTTTTTTTTTTTTTTATTAACCCACTGTTTCCAGTTTGTGCTGCCAATATATTCACGGGCATGGATTCTTTCATCGGACAGTGGTCAACCTACTAGGAGCTACACCCTTACAGAAAGCTGACATGCTCTCCCCCAGAAGCCATCAACTCTCAATAGCTTCTCAGTTGCAGTTGGGGACTCATGAAACGCTCCTTGGCCTCCATGCTGGAATGTTGCCTGATTTCCCATCGTGTAGGTCTTTGTGCAGGCAAGCACGGATGCTGTAAGTCCATGAAGTGAGTTCATGAATGCAGCAGATCTATTATGTCTAGAGGACAGTATTTTCTTTCTGATCCTCCCTGATCTCTGGCTCTTAAAATACCGCAGCCCCAGAGATGGTCCTTGAGCCTTGGAGGGCTGGGTATGTTGTATAGATATCTCATTTGTGGCTGAGTTCTCCACAGAGACTTATTCTCTGCACTTGGACCAAGGGTGAGTTTCTGCAGTAATTGATGTCCACTACACAAAGAAACTTCTCTAAAGAGGTTTGAGAGCTGCACTATCTATGGTATAGAGATACAGATTTAGAAAGAAGTTTGATAGTATGTCCAGCAAATAATAGTAGTAGGCTTTCCCTTTTTTGGTCAAATTTTCAGTACCAGGAATGTCTTGAGAGGTGGGTTACCACTTTAATATTCACGCCACTACAACACCCATGGGTATATCTTGCCAAGAGGGTTATTATTGTAGCTTACAATGTTCATAGTTGGGTAAGGTGGTTCTGAATCTCACTCTGTTGTGCTAGTAGCATATACAGCTACTGAGAAAGCTGTAACTTGATTTTTCCATTTTCTGTGGCCAAAATGTGTTCTATCTTCATCAGTAGGGTCTTACCATGAAGTTCTGGTAGGTAACCAAGAATCATGGCAACAGACTGGGCTTTTTATTTGGCACTCATTGGCTTCTTAGAGGAGCATTATTGCTTGTGGAGGGTAACATCGTCCTTCACTCTTTTCTAGTGTCTCTAATTTGACTTGTGACACTATCACCATGGTCTCTGTGTACCCCATACCCATATCTACATTCGGCCATACCCATAAGAGGGAGTGACATGATCAGTCACTCCCTGTTCTTACAATGTTCCGTGACAGCCTATGCCTAAACTGCTCTGTGTGGCTTACAGATTTCATGGCCCCTTGTTGACAACATGTCTCGCAATATTCACATACATGTTTTGCTCTGGCCAGTGTTGAATTACTTTCGGTTCCCGTAATGAACAGCATTCCTTCCCACAGTTACTTGTTGCCATGTGATGGTCTTCTCTATGTAATACTCTTCCTTACAACTCTCATTCCTGCAAAGACTCAGCTTAAACATAATTTCTCTGGATATGTCCATACTTCCATACTGCTTTCTATTCATCCTGGAATTCTAGACTGAATTTGTATATTTGTCTTCCCTTCGTAGGCAAGAAAGCAAATACCTGCGAGCCAGACGTAGTATTTTATGTTCAATTTGCATTTCCTGGGATTCTTGAGGATACCATTATACTACAAACTCACAGTAGGTAGCCATTTTCATGAAAATGGAATTTTAACAGGAACAAGAGGAAAATATTCATTTTTAATTCTCTAATAAAAATAAATTTATTCACTTTACCAGATAAATATTAATATACTGGCTGGTACATAATAGAATTTTAATATAGCATAGCTAATAGATATTTTTATTGGAATTGTATATATGTGTAAATTATACAACTATCCCTAGTCAGTGGGCCAGTAGGTGATGTCATTTATTTAATAATTAATTTTCATTTAAGTCTACTCCCAAGGTACCCTTCCTGGGATGCTCATTTCTTTGAACTAACTCTATCTTTAATATATCTAACACGCTTTGCTTCCACAAAAACAAAGAATAAAACTTAGGAGATAAGAGTGTCTTGTGGGAGTAAGAACTTCTTCGATCCTTATGTGGCTTGAATTTAAAGGCCTATGAGTGTTCTTTAAAGCACAGTTGTGAGACATTTCCAGCAATAAGTCCAAACTAGGTAAACCCAACTTGGATTAATTCTTGTTAGAAAAAGCAAGCTATTTATGCAACCATGAAGTTTTAAAAACTGACTACCATTAAAAAACAAAACACTTTTTAACTTAAAGTGATTGAAATACTATGTGACATTAGTCTCTTATATGGTGTATACCAAACATTAAATTTTCATAGACATTCCTTCCCAGGGATCTCCTGTGGACAACAATGAATATTCATTTCTCCATTTACAGATACTTATTGTGGTGAAGAAGATACTGTCCTCACAGAGGGTCTCAATACCAACAGAGTTGAGTTTGTGGCAGACAGGACCGAAGGAGTTCCTGATTGCAGTCAGAAACCCCCTTGGAGAAAGTGACAGGAAGGAGCCAGGCATGTTAGGGAGAAGCTCTCTAGTCAAAGGGAAGTTAGTTGATATCCCATGGTAGGACCTCAGAGACAGAAAGAAGGGGGACCAGGGGAGACTAAGAGCAAAGTGGAGGGATGAGATGAAAACAAAACCTGATCAAGCATAGCTTCAAAGCAGAGACTAGATTTTATTTCAAGCACAGATGCCATTGCAGCAGGGAACTAAGATTTGAGTTCCACTTTACCATGATCATGGTATGGCTTGAATGCTGCCCCAAACTCAGGCTGGAGTTTAATTGACACCGTAGTGGTACTTAGGACTAGGTGGGGACTGGAAAAGGTGATTACGTTATGAAGGCTCTTGCTTCATAACAGATTGAGGCTAACATTTCAGAGATCGTTTAGTTATGTCAAAAGTGGGTTGTTAGAAAACAACCTGGACTTCCTGGCTTGCCCTTTCTTTTGCCCCTCTCTCATTCGCTCTTCAACCATGTTACACCCCCTGCCGTGTTGTCTCACAGCAAACAGGGCCTTATCAAGGCATCTTGATGTTGGACCTTGTATTAGTCACTTTTCTCACTGCTGTGACAAAAATATATGACACGAGCAACTTGAAGAAGAAAGTGTTCATTTTGGCGCATGGTTTGAGGGTATAATCTATAATGGAGTGGAAGTCACGGTGGCAGAAGTGCCACACAGGTGGCCGATTGTGTCTGAAGTCAGGAAGCAGAGAAAACCAAACGCTGACATTCAGCTTGCTTTCTTCTTTTTATTCTTCTTAGCCTGTGGGATGGCAGCTTCCACATTTAATGAGGGTCTTTCCTCCTCAGTGAAGGTTCAGCATCCCAGAAATGATGTACAGTCTTTTACTTACCTCTCCATATTGAGTGTGTATCAGCTGGGCACTGCCTGTTGTTAAAAGAACTTTCATTTGCCTGATGTAATATAAGCTTTACTGCCTCCATCTGCTAACCTAGACCTAGTCCTGGAAGCTTCTAGCCTCCATTCAATCTAATCTGGCTGGCTGGTTCAACTGAGCTGTTCTCTCTCAAAACTCCTCTTCAAGCTGACTTCTCTCAGTTTCTTACTGAATTGCTCTGCATGGCCTCAGACTAACTCTAGCAACCGTTCTAATCTTCTGGCTCCTTCTGTCTTCACCCGTGTCTAGCTTGTTATCTCTTCAGCTTCTCCCTGCAAAAATCTCCTGGTAAAAGCTGCCTCTGAATTCCACAAATTGAGCTGCCATGAACTCAACTCTACTGTACTGCCTCTCAACTTACTGATTCAACCGAATTGCCTGAACAGAACTGACTAGAACTCAGAAATCTGCATGCCTCTGTCTCCCAGGTGCTGGGATTTAAAGCTTCATATTCTAGCCAGATCACA
Organism: Psammomys obesus; assembly: GCF_907164565.1. Lineage (NCBI taxonomy): Eukaryota > Metazoa > Chordata > Mammalia > Rodentia > Muridae > Psammomys > Psammomys obesus. The sequence goes on along the minus strand of NW_026592890.1, from coordinate 21,426,241 downwards.
CATACCTGGAAGGTCTTTAGATGTGTTCTCTTGCCAGAGCAGTCATGCTCTGAATAAAAATTTCTCTACAGTCTGTCCTGACTAGAGGTCAACTTATTGAATGATCTGACATGATTCAGTTTTTAGATGAAGATTTTCTCAGGTGTCTTAAAAAGGTTCACTAAATAGTCAGAATGTAAAGTCTCCTCTGGGAGTTGTTCCTTCTATGTGAGGCATGGATGTTGAAAATCTACTGAACCCTAGCATCTTGCTCTTTATATGATCTAATTTGTTTAAATCAGAGTGGGAAAATATTTTACTAAGCATATAATTCATGAGTAGAGTTCCTATCTAATATATGATTACATAATATATCATATATTAATATTATAATATATACAAATTAGGTAGTTCCTATCTGATATCTATATATGTATATCTATATATACATATATAAAAAAGAAAACCTTCCCTTTCTAATGGTTTTATTGGTTTATATCTTTTCATTTTTCTATATGTTTTACCACATTGGAGGAGAAAAAACAGATAGTTTTCATTTGGCTATTTTGTGAAAAAAAAAATGTATTAGTTCATTTCAAACATTCACACTGAAACACTGTCCAGCTTTGTCACATTCTAGTGCAGAAACCTCAGGAGGGGTGGTAAGCATCATGCCAGATCTCACTTCCCTTTCGTGCTTCAACTTCTGAACTTTATAATTTCTAAATTGTCTTGGTTTATCTGATTTACATTTTTCCTTGAAAAGGATTAAGCTCTTCCATTATTGCTCTATTGACATATTCTAAAAATTAAAATCTTCCAAACAGAAAGTCACTTGACTGGGCCCACTTGAAAGGCAATGCTGGGTCACCGAAAGCCCTGTCACTAGGTTTTTAATTGCCAAGGTCTGGTGAATCCTGTTATTTATCCTTAGTCTCTTTTGTTCCTTCTGGGTCATAATAAGATGCTACTGTTCTTGTATTTCCATGTCATTCTCATTATTTTAAAGCTATTACTTTCTTTTTTTATGCATGAGGAGGACTGCAGTGAGGTGAGGCTATCCTGGACTATATGGCTAGGATCAGCCCATCCTTACCTTCATAGTGAGACTTTATCTCACACAAACAAAAGAAAACACAAGGAAGGAAAAGGAAAGAGAGAGAAGGAGGGCAAACTGATCTTACTTGAAGATCTCATTTAAAGGAGAATTTTCTGGGTTTGTTTGTTTGTTTCTGGTTAAGACCAAATAGAACACAGGTTTGGATCTGCCTCTCCCCCTCACTTCCTTTCCTCATGCCCCTTTCCTCCTCTAAGTGTGTTCTGACATTTGCCAACAGATGTAGGTAGTCTGTAGTTCCTATTAACTTATTCCAGTAAGTGCTGTTGGCAGTTATTATGACTACATGGCCAGCTCCACTTTCCTTGATAGAAACAGGATCTATTTTAAGCCCAAAGATCAATGTACTGTTTATATAATCATTCACATGACACAAATGACCAAGAGAAGGCCTGAGTGGAAGAAGGGGGGAAAATAACTGGTTGTGTTGGAAACTCCCAGGTCTACTATTGGTGAAGAAAATTTGTCTTCTTGGGGTCAGACTCTGTAATTCTTTCTCTGTCTTCAGGCCTGGTATATGCACATGGTTTTGCCTAGTGCACTCTGCTTCTTCTGCCCTCAGAAGTCAGCCCAAGTTGTTACTCTTGTCCTATAAGTATCACTTTGTAGGCAAAAGGAGTTTTAGACATTCCTATTAAGAATGCTATGTTCTTGCCTGACTATGCACTAATACACTTTTAAAAAAAATTATTACAATTGTTGAATAATGAATGATTTGCTTATTTAGTATCTCAGCATATGAAATATGTCTTTAAGATGCTGACATAGGGTTTAGTCATATTCATTGCATGCTCATAATCACATCTTTTCCTTTTGCTAAAGTATTGTTTTGAGTCAGGGTCTCACTGTGAAGCTTAGGATGATCTGGAACCATACAGCCCTGATTGGCCTCAAATTCACAGATCCATTGGCTTCTTCCTCCTGTGTCCTGGGATAAAGTCTTGTTTTTGATAATATGAAATCCATCTACAGTAAATCTGTCTCTGTAGGTGTCTTAGAATTTGTTAAGGCAAACCTAACGAAAACCACGATATCCTTTGTAACTACATCTGTGTTGGCCACATCCTCTGGCCAGACTCCTTTAGAAGTAGGTGGATAGAGGAGACGCTGTACTCTTCAAGCCTTTCAGATCTAATTGATCTTCTTTGTGACATGCCATCTGAGGATCCCTCTCTCATATAAATATCCAAAGAGATCAATTTCTTTGTGATCTTACATCCATTGGTAGAAAAGAACTGGAGTTGTGGCAATCTGGCACTGATAACCTTAGACAGGATATCGTGCCATAGATGTTCTATGCTCTGGTGCTGACCTTGGCACATGGGCATTTGTATGGGTCCTGGGAATGCCAGACCAACCTAGATGTCTGGAACTACCTCAGTTAAGGCCTGCAGATGTGCACAGCTATATGTTCTATGGCACTGGCCGGCCTCTTTGATAGTGCCAGAAACCACAAACAGGTTGATTTGGGGAGGATGTCCCCCAGCACAGCTGGCCAAAAAAAGTCTCAAATGCAAAAAAAGTCTCAAACCACCACCATGTCTCTTTGATCGATTGTTTGCTGTATATGGAGCAGACCTCCTACTGGCCAAGCCACAGGAGTCCAACAGACTTTCTCATGGAGCATCCAGTGTGCCTCTGTTTCCTTGATTCAGCACCACAAAGGCTGTTTCTGATTTCTGGGCATGGTTCCTCACCATCTGTTCTGGGCTGCAGCTGCTATTGTTTTATTTTGTTATAGGACTTATTGCTATTGTTGATTCATCATTACATAATGTTGTATTTATATACACAAAAACATAATATCATGTTGTTGTTCTTTTGAATAGAACGCAAATTAGTAGGGTAGAGTCCTGGAGACGGGTGTTTGGAGTTAGGGCCCGGGAATCAGCTTTACCTTTAAGAAGGGAAGTATAGGTGTGCATGCAATAGATAAGTGATTGTGAGAACTTGAAGGTCATCTGGAAAATGTGTGTAAGGCCAATTCAGAATGTACTTATAGTGCTTACCATATATGACGAGTATGTTGCTTTAAAAAAAAAGTAAATGAATAACACCATTTTATATTTTATAATCATTTAGTAAGATCTTTCAGACTTGCCCTCAATACCTTACAACACCTCTTATTGATACAGCATTGATTTAAGAGACAGCCCCAAAGAGCTTATCTTGTATTTCCAAAGACACTGTGAGAAGACCATCTGTTCCCACATTGTCTTCACTTTTGTCAAATTATCTCTCCAAAGTCTGTACTTATTAAAGGCACTCACCATTTGGCCCCTGGTACACTGCATACATGCTAGAGCACATGTACAGGACTGCCATGGTAAGCAATGTTACTCCCATGAGGGGAAAGACCTTTAAGTATTTACATAATTTACAGGGAGTTTTTGTTAGAGAGCAACAGTCAACACAGGAATTGAAATATCAATATGAAAATGGAAGTCTACTGGGATGCGTCATTTTAGGATTTCCTTTTCTGGTGAAGATATTTGAATGCTCTACTTGCATCCAGGTGGCATCTAGGTTCAGACTGTGAGGACACAGTCAGAGCTGTGCTGACATTTGCAAGGTGGTGTTTTATTCTTGCCAAGCCAGCCAGCAGTGGACACTGTAATTGCACATAGGTGTGGATTTGAGGTTGGGTGTGTGCCTGGTTCTAATCACAAAAACCTTGAAGGTTGGAGGGAATGTGGGGCTACTATGTGAAATATGACTCAGTCACCAGTGACTTCACATCTATGGGCAGTTTACCCTACTCTCTATAGTATCTATTCAAGGACAAAATTGTCCGTTACCAGAAAGAAATTGCCTTACATTTTGACTAAGTGTAAAAGAGTGTTGATAAGTAGTGTTAATTACATGCCAGATGCTGGATGGGAAGTTTTCCATATATTATCTTTAATTCCCACCGTGAACCCCAAAGCTAGAGCATGCCCTGTGTTCATCATGATGAGACAAAGGTTCGGATATACTCACATGTGGGCAGGCTGGCAGCACATCCTGATGGATACCCCAGGAACAGAACCTCATCTAGGTCTGAAGATGAAGTCTGCCATTTTCTTACTATTATACAATCCTTATCTTCATGCTATGGCTTTACCAGTTGAGCCAGGAAGTTCAAACATTTTTTTCTAATATTCTAAAATAAGAGAAGAGTTGATCTATCTTAATAGGAGCTAAAACAAAGATACAAGCAAATAAACAAATACTTGTAAAGTCATAGATGTTTGGATTGTAAGTTAAACACAATGTGCTTGCTTTTCTTCAAGACAGAGTATCTCAGCCAGCAAGAAGATGGCTTCAGTAGGTAGAGGTGCTTGCCATCAAGCTTGGTGACCTGAGTTTGATTCCCTTAACTATGCAATTCAGCACACTGTGGCATCCCCCCCCCACACACACACAAGAAATAAGTCAGTCAAATCATTCAGTCAAACAAAACAAAACAATAGGAACAATAGGAGTTGGGGTTCCCCAGAATGTAGCTCAGTTGTAGCATATGGGAAGTTCTGAGCTTCCCTTATCAAAACCAAACAGAACACAAAACCAGGGAGGCTGTGGTATGCTGGAGAGATGGCTCTTCAGTTAAGAGTACTTGCTACTCTTACAGAGGACAAGGTTTTGGTTCCCTGCACACACAGAGAGGCTCACAGCTACCTGTCAGTCCAGTTCTAGAGGCACAGCCCAGTTCTAGAGGCACCGGCTCTCTCTTCTGGCTTCCACAGGTACCAAGAACACATGAGGTGTGCATACACGAAAGCCAAATGTTCATGTGTAGAAAATAAAAATTAAGCTTGAATTTCTAAAAAGGATGTGAAGAAAGCAGGATACCCTGCAGAGAAGGGGAATGCAGAGTGACGAAAACGGAATAGATGGGAGATCCAACTGCAATGAGCCTTATGGGGTTGGTACCACGAAACATCTTTCTCAGTGTGTATGTCAATAGATGTCTTGGCAGGTTTGCTTAATGATCCTGTCGTTGCCTCTGGGTATCTGGCCGACATAGCCAGATGATTGTAGCACACACAGAAAACAGAGGGGAAACATTAAATTAATACAGGACACGGACGTGACCTACTTATATCTGGTACAGATCAAAAGTGAATGTGCCTTACGGGCGATGGGCACAGCTGGGGAGGACACTGAAGAAAGCAGACACATACATGTGAAAGGAACTATCAGAATCTTCAAGGTTATCACCCCAACCCAGGCTGCCCAGAAAATGGGTACACTAGTCAATAAGGAGCCATTATCACACTTATTTACACACACACACACACACACACACATACACACACACACACACACACACAGACACACACATACATACACACACACACACACACACACACACACACACACACTCCCCAAGTTTTCCCATAAAGGTTCTTTTGTAAACTCGCATGTCCCCAGAGCATGTCCCAACACTCACAGACCAACCTGTGTTGCTTTGGGGACAGCCAAAGCATCTTTTTCCCTCCTTCTCAGTGTTGCCTGCAGATGTGGCCAGCAGAGAGAGGTTAAGGAGCTAGCAGGGCAGGACAGCTGGGGATCATTAGCAACAATCAAGGAGCAGCATTAAAAGGCAGCAGGGGTGAGGTCTTGGTTCTTGCATTGGCCTGCCTGAGGAAGCCATCTGGACAGAGGAAATTCGCCTTAAACCTTGGCAAGAGAACTTTGCTCTGTTTGAACTTTGTTTAAAGGCCCAGAGTGGGTGATCATTTTGTTTAAACTTTCCTTAAAACAAAGAGTGGGAGATCCCCCGCAATTAACAACAGGAACCTTCTCCCCTCTTAGCAGACTTGATAGGAAAAAATGCAGGGACTGTTCTGACATCCATTAACATGCCTCAGCTAGCAGAATGGGGAACAAAATGCGAAGGAGGGCCATCTTGAAGTCTCAGGAGAGGTAAAGTAATACAGTAAAGAAATAATCATATTGTGGACCATCCTTATTTAGACTTCTCCCCACTGCCTACTGAGGGCTTCAGCTTGTTGCTACTTAGTAGTAGCAATTTATTTTTCACCATAATTTCCTTAATTTGCTGTTTGTCTTTGCACACATATTCACACAATTCTCACAAGTAATGGGATCTGGCAGTGATTGTATAGGCAGCTTAGCAATGAGCCAGAGCCTTGAATGCAACTGCTTTTTCTTCTGGCCTTGACTTCAGTGCAGTTTCCACAGCAAACTCCAGCCAACTTTATTCTAACAGCAGCTCATGAAGTTAAAACCGTCATCTTTAAACGCAAAGGCTGCCATTACAATTTTGTCCCTATTAGCGCCATCTATAACACAGACATTGTACATGAGAATGTGCGGCAGAGTTCAGTCCTCTGATCAAAAGAGTCACCGTTTTGTTTTGTTTTTGAGAGGGGGGGTTGTATGTTTTGTTTTGCCATATCAGCCACGCCCGGTTGGCAAGAGTCTGTCATGAAGGGACTTGTTGGCCATTAGCATTCCCTTACAGAGAGAGGGAAGCACTTCCCTCACCTGAGATTCTAGCTGCTCTGCAAAGCCATTTGTATGCAATCAGGCCCTAATTGCCTGTTGAAGGGAGAGTTTACGGGATGGAGAGGGTTAACTGAAGGCGCATTTCCTGCTTTTCATCTATGCAGCTCCTGAGAAGCCATCCTGATGAAGGAAGGAGAAGGCCTTTCAGTGTGGCTGTCTCACCCACACTCTCTCTATAAACTCATTAATCCCCCAGGTTGAATTTTGTTTGTTTTGTTGTTGCGACCTTAGGAGGAAGAGGTAGACATTATTCACCTCTTCCAATGGAAGGAATTATCAAAACAGATTCTATATGTTGGAGTCCTCAGAGGAAGATCCTTTGAGAAAAGCAGAATGCACGGCTTTTGGGACTTGGGGCAAGCCTGTCCCATTTTGAGGAGCACTTTCAACATTGTCAGAGGCACACCAGAGTCTCCTGGCCTCGTGCAGTGTCAGTCTCTGGTTGTGACTTGGCTAGGGGGTTACTCTGCAAGCAGGGGGAAGACTGTCCCTCCAGCACATGCTTCATGCTTCCTCTCTGTTCACACTGCCTTTTCTTCCCGACTCTCCACAGCCTGTGGTCCTGCGCTTCTGCTCGGATCACCTGAGTTCCCGCTTAGCAGCTCTCCTCCCATGGCCCTTCATTTGCTCTGGGCTGCCATTGCTTCTTGCCTCCCTTGCCTTGTTTATCCTGTCTGCTGATGACGTCATAGTTGGCCCAGAAGCTGACACCTTATGATAGATAGCATCTAATATAAGTAACTATTTTTTTTAAATAAAGAGAAAAAAAAACCAGAAATAAATGCATGGATTAAAGAGAGGGATGGATGAGCTATTCTCTCATTTGAAATCATTCCTAAGAGATGAAGTTAGGAAACCCCAATGAAAAGGAAAGCTGCTTCTCCTTACTGTAGCTACTAACCTCACACAGACCTTGGACCAGTGTCTAAAAATAGCCACATGATTCTCCCATCACGTATCAAATGCAAGAAGAGCAGGGATTGTGTGGACAGAGAGGAGAGCTGCTGAGTATTCCTCAGAAGGGCTTGAGGGCATCATGAACTAGAGCCCCGTTTTCTTCCTGTAGCAGAAGAGGGGCGGTGAAGAGGAGTGGTAGAGGCCCATAGGTAAGACACCTCATGCTTTCTCACCTAGTGGTCTTCTTCCGTGCTGAGAGAATTAGCTTAGATTTTTTTCTCCTGCCTGTCTGTGAATTTGTATACCAGGAATTAGGTGGGTACCAGAATAAGGAGAAACATGATAAAGTAATCATAGAAAATTAAAAAAAGGAGTCTGTGTCCATACAGTTTGAAGAGGTAGTTTGCAAAGATGTGGGCAAGTGATGCTTAGAAAGAAAACAGGGTTACTTACCTAGGATGGGGGTGTGGACAACCCCGGAACTCTTTGCCTTGCCATTGCATCTTCCTCTCATTCCTAAACCTGATCTTCTTCATCCCTGATTCCACCTCAGTCCTGGGTGTATCATCAGGTAGATCTTTAATCATAATCCATATTAACTAAGTATACAAATAACCGGTCTTTGTTGCTGAGGAAATATCTATAAATTCATTTATGTGCTAATTTTTATTTCCTGTGAAATTAGAATCTAATTTTAAATGTATATATTTTTGTGTTAAAAGAAGGCAATTATAATTTATCAGCTCTGACACAAGAAAACCTATATGTATGTTACATGCGAACGTAGCACCAATTGTCATAGTACCTTACCAATGGGATTGCGAATTTTTAATCCACGTGCTATGCAGTGGAAAAAGCATCATCATGTAAGTGTTTATTTTGCTTATAAAATAAAGAGTGATTATAAAAATCATAGCAGATATCGTACCACTGGGTCATTTACTGGTCTTTGCTGCCTTTTATGAAATTTTTGTTGTGCTGGGAATCAAACCTAGGACCATGATACAATCTGAGGCAAGCACTCTACCACTGAACTCTCTATAGAAACGAGTCATGACCTTTTTTCCCTCAAAGTTGTCAGAGACGCTGAAAATTAAAAAAAAAATAGTTCAGTAAATATAAATACAGAATTGCATGTTAACATAAACGCGTTATTATCGTATGCTTCTTGCTAGAATTTCAGAATGAATTGAGCTTTACAGGACTTCCCTTGGAATCAATACTTTATAAATGCAATCAGAATAGCAGTGACCCGCGGGTAACTAGCTGCTAAGATGTCTTGGGGAAAGCCTGCAGTCTTCATCATAGAGAATTATGTCATGGCGTATGTCAGAATGCCTCACAGTGGAAGCAAGGGGATTCATGTCTTGGCTAGTTACTTGCTAGAATTAAGTGGCACCAAACTTGGTCATTATGCCTCGGTTCGGGATCGTCCTGCTCTCTGGCTTGGGTAGCAGTAGCCAGATGACTTGAAATTAGTGACCGCCTCCTTCAGGAGGGTGAAGCTGTAATTAAAGGGTTAGGTTCCAGCACACACTTAGCTTGATGCAATATTCTTTTTCCTCTGAAGACGCTGAGTCAAACACAAAATTCAGTCATGTGTGGACATGATTGTGGTCTCTGCATCTCTCTATATGCACATTTCAAAACTAGCCGTGGTATGACACACTTGGCGCCGCTTTCCAAAAGGCAAAGATGGCAGCAAGAACGGGTTTAAGCTCCCTGATCACGGGATCGCAACTTCTTCTCCTGCCTAGGTGGAATATAGTTTTCTTTCCTACCCTCTGCCCCAACTGGCTTCTCTTAATTTTGGCCAGTGAAGACTCTCACTACTTTCAGCAGAATGACCAAATTTTAAGGTCAGTGTGGGATGAGAAGGCCGTGTGTGGGCTGAGAAAACGAGAAAAGAACAAAGGTAACCAGTTCTTACCCTGTATCCTGCAACTCACAGACAGCGCTCCGCTCTCCTGAGCGGAGACTGAATTCCCTGAACCCTGCTGAGTGCTTAAGCATCTCGATGAATCACGGCAGCCACGATTTGAACTCTGTATCTTTTAAACCTTCGTTTGTAGAGGAGGAAAACAAAGCACGGAGAAGCCGAAGGATAGATTGTTTTACACCCTATGGGTGAGGGCCATTGATTTAAGGACCTTCCCCAAAAGACTGGGCATTGTGAGGAGACATTTGAGAGTCGCTGTGCCGGACCTTTAACCATAAGCAGTGTGGCTCCCAAACTGCCTCTGCGTACCCTGTGCCTTGAGTCACCTGTCTTCTGAGTGTCCTTCCCCAGGAAGTCTTCCGCCACGTAGCTAATTCTAGTGAACTCTGGACTAGAGAGTCGTCTGCACCTTCACTTCTTAACTGCTTAAGCTAAGTCAAACAATGACCAAGGAGGAAAGAATCCAGTTTTGCTGGGGCAGTCATTCCCGCTGATGTGCGTCTACCTTCTGTGCTGGGAGCAACACTGGGAAGATGGAAGCTGTTGTCATCATCGGCCATCTTAGCACTGCCCCTCTTGTGATCGGGACCTCAATAATTTTCATGTGACCTTGAAGCACATTGACTATATAGTATTTTGATAAAAGTAATCTCCAGTTTCTGTGGGGCGGGCAGGTTTTTGGCCCAGATTAAGGTGTGTAAGAGAACACAGTGAAACTTTGAAAACAAAACACAAAATAACAACAACAACAAAAATGCCCATGTTAGGTAAAAATAAGGTTTTTGGAACCAAAATATAAGCATCAAAGAAATGATGAGCAACACTAAACCATCAGTTATGAAGACACACAGCCTCCAATATGAAGCAAAAATTTTTAAAAAGTCATCTGGAAAGGAAACAGTTGTTTTACTGTCCTTTGGTAGTATATCACCAGTCTTTATAGAAATTGAAGTTGGTCTCACTGAGGAAAAGGTTCACAATTACCATAGATAATTTACCTGTGAAGCAGCTGATGGGATGTGGCTGTGTCTAAAGTTGTTACAATAAGGACTTAGTTACCTTTGATGGGATTTTTAAAAATCTGGCAAATGGTCTTGTCTATTTCATGCTTTCAGATGCATTTTCAACTTTTCTGACTGATTCCTAGTCTCATAATTTGATTTAAAAAGACTGCTGTGTACTTCTAGACCATCTGGAAATTTACCAGCGTCCCCCTTCCTCTCCTTCCTGGACACCAGAGAGAATACATTTCTAAGTCATTTCTAGCCAGTGATTCATGAGCAAAGTGGTGAGTACTGAGCCACTTCTATGTGGGAAGGGCTTTGGCAGTGGGGAAAATTTTATCTCTTGCTAAGGTGACCTGAAAACCCTGGGATAAAATATTGGAGCCAAAGATGAAAGGTAAGCTGTGCCCTAGTCAAAGGTGGAAGGGAGCTTCCTTGGAGAGCTGTGGTGCTCAACACAAAGGTTAACCAAAAAGCAACCCTGGCCTTGAGAAGCCTTTGGCATGCAGGGTGAGTGTCTCTTGATTTCTGAACTCTTCTACAAGGAAGCATCACATTAAACATTTTTTCTACTATTTTGCCTTACGTTTTGGAATAATGGTTCTGTTTGCCAAACATAATGGAAATGAAGAGAAATGGCTGAAATAAGAAATCTCTAGAACTTGGAAGCTGAATTTTACACCCACCTCAGGTTGCCTCAGCTTTATTTTTTCAAAATGGTCTTGGTAAAGTTTTCGTGTTTCTTGGTCACAAGTGACTTGTGCCTTAGACATCATACCCTGCAAACAAAGGATGGAGAGCCTCCTTTGTCTCCATCAAGACCATCTAAGCCAAAAGGGAATTTCTTGCTTGGCTTTCTGAATAACTTTTCCCCTACTACCTTTGCAAGTCAATGATATATTTAGCTTACTGGCTAAAGTAAGTTTAAAGTACAATAATTAGAAAATGAAGCTGTAGGCTGACTTGCCTCACCCTTCCCTCTACATAGTGGTTCTAATTTCTTACCTATCTCTCCTCAGTTCCTTCAGGGATCCAACGTCCAGTTCATCAGCCACAGCGATGACAGGGCTATCAAACTTATGGTGTTCCTTCCCGGAATAAAACATTCCTCAAGAAGTGTGCACACATAATTCTAAATAGAACTTGCCAGATTTCAAGTAGGATGCTGTGTTTGCTCCAAGGACTGGAGCTCATGGCATTAGGAATAGGTTCTTTTCTCTAAAATAGGAGAACTGACAGATGTGCCTGCTCCCAGCAAGGACAGAACGCATCCACACCAAACCGGGACCACATCCCAACTTGTCACTTAGAAGGAGGTATCATTCAAAGGATAACTGCCCGTGCTGAGTTTCTGCTATTGCCAACTTTCAAAGTCTTCCATTCATTAATGTGTTTTATCAATGAGTTCCTTTCTTTCTCATACTGACTAGCCTATGGATTATGAATAGAACACTTTGGTACCCTTGAGGTGCTTGGGGTGAGCCAAAGGTTTAAATGTTGTGCAGAATGGCCAGATGTTTGAGTATTAAAAACTTAAGGAGCACACTAGAGTGGAGGCTCTGAGGTTTGGGCATCCTCTTTGCTTTAAGACAAGCTATGTTCTCTTCTTTCTTATTGGTCCCCATATAAATTAAAAAGTTCTTTCTTCATTTTCCATATCCTTATATGAGTGAAATTTGACTTTACAACATAGTGTAATTCTGGCTGATTTATTTATATTTTAATTCATATTAAATTTCCTTACAGGTAATTCTATTTAGTCTCAATAGCTTTCTTTTTCCTCTTTTTTTTTTTTTTTTTGTCTTTTGCTGTGCTTTTTTAGTTTTGTTATAGCTTCTGTGGCTCAACTTGTCTATTTCTAATAGTTGGTTTACTCTTCAGTCTCCTAAGTGAATATGGCTGCTATTCTTTGCGTTCTTCTTTAGACTGGCTCCCATCAGTCTGATACTGAAAACGCTCCTACATGTGGAGAAGCTTGGGGGACGGCGTTCAGGTCACAGCCTCTGCTGGGGAGTATGATTCATTCAGGGCTTCTGCAGCTCCCATGTGCGTGCCTGTTCTAAGTCCCCCGAGCAGTGATGTCTCCTCCTTGCCTCCACTGTCAAGCCCATTGTTAACTCTTGGGTCTCAAACTGACATCCCTGGCACGCAGGCCTCTTCTTCGATTCTTTTTACTTGCTAGAATCGCTCATTTTGTCCCTCATCTCTCCCTGGTCCGAATCATCTCATCTCATGGTCCATGTATTCTTACCTTTAAACCCTGTCTTACAACTATCGAAAGTCTTCCCCTTTTTCCATCTGAAAAAGCCAAATTCGTTTTGTCTTTCAAGTTCCTCTTCAAAACCTCTTCAAAGTCTTCACTTGATCCCGTCTCTGAGTAAAGGGTGTAAACAGGGCCATGGGTGTCCACTAATGTTAGTGGATGTGTGTGGGCTGATCTTCCTGCCTGGGCCTTAGTTCTGACTGCTGACCATGAGGTTGCTTCCCTGAGATGGAAACGGAAAGGCTCTGGGATGTCTGCCAGGATGCATCTTGTCTCCTGGCTGACTGTTGGTGGTCTCCAGGAACCCAGACGGAACTTGGCTCGCTGATTCCTACTTGAGAGCTCTCTGTTGATTGTAAGCAGCAAACTGCCTACAGTGTGTGTATGTACAGATTGCGTTCCAGGGCAGGGTCTCCAAACTCACTGGAGAAGACTCCTGTCAGATAAAAATGTAACAAACACGTTTTCACTTGTGTGCACTTACTTATTTTGGCTAAAATACATCAGAATATGATACATTTGATAAAGCATACATATTAATGAGGTTTTAAGAACATTTTAAAATTAAATTTTACAAGTGACCTTTTTCTTTCACTGAGATATTGATGTTTTTAATATGACTTAATATGTAAGTTACAGAATATTATCATACTATTTTAATGCAGGTCATGAAGAGTTCTTACTTGTAGTATGTGTTAATTTTGACAGTTTCTTGATGTGTGTTAATTTTTGTCTCATTAGCATGCTTTTATTCCACTCTTCTACCCCCAGGAAATGTTTCCAATTACCTGACTATTTTGGGAAGGATAGTTTAGTTAAAAATGAGGTGGTATGAGCTGTAAGCCCCCACAATACCAATGCCTGGTGTCAGTGTTTGCTAAGTGACTGTTTCTCTAGGATCCTCTTCTGAGTTATTGCTGAGGTTCTAGATTCCTGACTTTCAGATAGGATACAAAGGCCAGGGTCAACCTACATAGCAAATATTGGTAAAGCTAAACTTACAAAAAGATTTTCTTTTCATGTCAAAGTCTTTTTTTTTTTTTTTTTTAGGTTAGATATTCTATTGCTCTCTTTGCAAACCTCAGGGGGCATTTTAGTACACTTTGAAGGCCATTAACTTTACAGCTGCTTTCTAATATATTCTGGGTTTGACGTCTCTTTAAGGCAGTCTATCCTTGTCTCCAGCTCCCTTTTAGTAGTCTTGTTGGTGACAGTTCATAGGCATAGGTGTTCTTAAGAAAATGTTGGCGAGAGTTTTCTTTAAGCCAGCTGTCCTTTTCTATACACCCCAGTCCTGTCCTCAGGAGCACACAGGAAGCTCAGAGGTGCTGTACTGACGGCCAGCGCAGTACAGATAATAAACAGAACAGGGATCTCAGTACTGTTTGTTTGTTTGTTTCTGTTTTTTTAATAATAAAGTCTCTCTGTGTTATCTTCTGCCAGGATATTTTGATTGGAAGCACTTACCCAGGGGCTGACATGTAAGGAAGACTCTCTGTGAACCAGACCTTCAAGAGTTGTTCCAGGAAAATCTGACTGTCTGCATCCCCCAACATCCATCCATCCATCCATCCATCCATCCATCCATCCATCCACCCACTCATCCATCCATCCATCCACCTAGCCATTCATCCATCCACCTGTCTGTCCATACATCCATCCACCCACCCACCCACCCACCTACCATCCATCCACCCATCTACCCACCTATCCATCCATCCATCCATCCATCCATCCATCCATCCATCCATCCATTCCTAATAACTGATTGTCTTGCCATTAAGATCAAGGCATTGGGGTATACCAATGCCTGAGGATACCACAGTGGAAAAATACATGAGAGGCTGTGCTAAAGATGCTGAGAATGAGGAAGCGAAGCTCCTACTTGGATAGAGAACTCTGAAGGCACACGGAAAGCTGTACAATGATGGAGATGGGGTAGGGAGATCAGAGCTTAGAATGGCAGGTTACCCAGAATGAGTTACTTAAGGGACAATTTGTGAATAGTTTAGGGGTTCATCTCAATGTCTCCCTGCTTACATGGCACAGAGGCAGCTCAGGAAATCTAAATGCTGGGCCTTGGTCTGTTCCTTAGACTCTATGGTCCCTTCCAGGTCCCTTATAGTGCCTCTCTTGAGCCTTCGTCTATTCTCTGGTCTCGCCCCTGTTCCTCATGATGCTTCTCTTGAGCTGGAACTGTAGGAAACTATATCTAAAGTATTGTCCTGTTTATTTATATTTTATTAAAGGTGGAGTGTAACTGTATCACTTGATTAAAATGAGGTGCTTATAGGACGCCATAATTTTCTCTTATAACAGCTGCTTCTTGAAGATCAGCTCAATTTACATACTTTTCCATATCCCCTTTGCTAAAAATCTAACCGAATTAAGCTCGAGGTCTACCTCACACAGCATCTAGTTGGTTCTCTCTGGGATGTCTTATCCTACTCTCTTCATCAGATGTTCAGGAGGCTCACTAAATCAGTCTTCCAGATGAGTAAATCCAAATTTTTGACAATAATTGAATTTTTTCATAATACTAACATGACAAGAAAGCTTCCTGTCAACTTATACTTCATAAATATTTATCCATTTTCTCTCATTTACTATGGAATCCCCTAAGCCCAGAACAGTATGTGGAATATAGTAGATGCTCAATAAATATTTATTGAACAAATGGGCAATGTTTTTATTTTAAAGATTGAGAATAATGTATTATATTTTTATCATCCTTTGTGATTAGTATACTTCATAAACTTTATTTTGTAAAGAAAAGAAACTTTTTTTTCTTTTTTCCTTAAATTATTTTTGAAACTGGGACTCTCTATACAATCCTGATGGTCTTAGAACTTGCTCTGTGGACGAGGCTGGCCTCAAAGGCACAAAAATCCACCTGTCTCTGCCTGGAGTGCTGGGGTGAAAGCCATGCACCCCCCATCCCCCTAGCCTGAGTCTGTTTTTCATTTTCATTTGAATAAGGGCATGTGTCTTTAAATTGGGTTAGTCATAAGAGATACGTCCCTGGAGATAGCTATCCTGGGCTGGAAACAGCTGAGAAACAAGCCCATATTCTCAGATCAAGTTAGACAGATCCCTTTTGAATGCTTTCTAAGTACTTAATTATTTTCTTTTAAGCTGGTGAACAATATGCCAACTTTATTGTGTGGGGACTGTTTTTTTTACTCATTTAAAAAAAATCCATGTGTGTTTTTAGGGAAATGCAAGTCATAAGTTTTTGATTCATTTACACTTAGCTCATCATGATGTGGTTTTTGAGCTCTGTTTGATATCCAAGAAGTCTTTTTACCACTGTATCTTTTTTCCTATACTGGTCCAGCTTCTCCTGTCTTAGCAGCAGGAAGTTGCATTTGGGCAAGGATAGACACATATAGTCATGCACCAAAATACCGAAGTTGGACAGGAACTTTAATGTTTGAACAGGCTTTAAATTTGAAAACATGTTACCTCAACTCAATGCCTTTGTCCTCACCAACTGGTGCCCAGAATCCCAGAGAAGACAAAGAGACAAAGTGCTGGCTCTGCCTTGGGAAGCTCTGGCTCACTGTTTGGGGAGTTCCTGGAAACTATTTTTTAAGGAAGTAAATGCATGTGGCTTCTAAGATCCTCTAGCTACAGACAGGACAACCAAACAAGGGTTTTTTTTTTCTTTTTTTTTTTTTTTTTTTCTGAAACTAAAGGTTACTATTTTTTTCAAGTGAAAGCAAATAGTAACATGATCAAAAAATATTTGAATTTGTAAGATGTAATGTTTGAAGCAACTCGAGAAATATATACTCTCCCTTCACTAACTGAACAGAATTTTTAGCCTACAAAATAAGCATGCAGGAATGCCTATCTACAGATAAATCCCATGGTTCCTGTATAGACAAAGACTGTTTCAGAATGTATTATCATACAGCTAACACAGAAACACAGTCTTCAGTGTTTTAGAATAATTTGTCACCCATCTTTCCAAACTACACCAAAATAAAGCAACCAATGTGAGAAACCAAGATATCTCAAAAAGAAGTGTTCTGAATCTCAAGTTCTGATTCCATAAGACACAAAGCTAATGGAAGGATCTCCTGCCTGGCTTATTCACATACACTATGCACTTAGGCCTCATAGTGATCTTTAGACCTTGGTAAGCATGCATTTACCCCATTTTCTGTAACAAATTAGTCTGAATGCTGAGCTGGCAAACAGCTGCCATGGGTTGCATGAGAAAAATAACTCAAGAAATGAGAAACTGTTATTGGTTCCTTAAATCCTGGAGGTCAGGACTTTGAGAAGACGGGAAACAAAGTCTTTTGGCTTTGGGGTGTTGCCAGGAGGCCTCATCAGTCTCAGCTGTGGATAAAGGCCTTGTCTAACCCCGGGGTTTTTCTGTGCTCCTATGTGAGTGATCATGGACAGATTAAAACAAACAAACAAACAACAACAACAAAAAAAAACAACTGCAAAAATATCAGAAGATGACATCAATTGTCTTAGACTAGTCTACCTTATGTAGAATCTTGAGGACGTTTTCTTCTTGGTTGCCTATAGTTAGATGGTTGTCCCTGGCCTACTTTCCATTAGTTATTAAGGGTCAGTGTTTTGGATCCAGACAAGAGAGGGCCCACAGGAAGGTGAAAAGCAGCCATGTTCTAACTTGCTTCTGTGACAGGGAGTGAATGTACTTTTAATTAAGAGCTGTTTCTGAGTGCACACTCAAGATACAGAATGGCTGCATCTCACTCCAAGGGACAGATGCCATAAGTTATACATTCCAAGTTATCATGTTTTGTTTTGTTTTTTTTTTTTTTTTTTTCAAATACTGCTCACACTTGATGCATGCTAGTGTGTTCTGAGCTAATGCAGACAGGTTTGCACGTAGCCTTGTTCCTTGTGAGTTACTTCAATTGAGATAAGTATTTTGTTCTAAAGCTGAAGACAGGTCAAACCTGTTAGCTAAGCAAGGTTGTGCAGACCTTAATAAAGGGAAAGATTGCACCTGTCCTCAGGAAAGGCATATTGTCTGCCCTTTCCTCCTGCTATTTCTAGGTGAAAACAAAATACCTCTAGTGCTTTAGTATGTTGGTAAAGTCTCAATTATCAAGTGAAATTTATTGATGGATAATTTTTAGAAGTTTGGAGAAGTCATCAATTTTGTTTGCCATCCTTCTGTGTACCCTTTGTATCTCTCGTTCTCAATAACTTGGACTGAAATGTAGTGAATGTGTTCCTATTGCTATGACCATTTAAGAAACGCAGTGCTTGCTACTTGGGAAAGTCAGTAGTTAAACACATTTTTGATGGGAGATTATTAGCTGCTACAAATTAAGAATATATATTTTCACAAATCATGAGTGTTTTCCTAACTAGAATTTCCAAATAGAAAACACATTCCTTACCCTTCTCTTTCCTTCTCATTCCTTACCCTGTCCCGTAGTGCCAAGTCCGTCTCCATAGCTTAGACTATGGAAAGAGAAGTTTCCTTCTAAGGCACAGTTGATGTTGTTGAGTTTTCTCCTATATGGAGCAATGGTGATTCATGCCTTCCTCCACTGTCACACTGTCAGCATCTGCTAACCATAGCCCCATGATCACAGGATCTGTGCACATAAACAATTTCCAGGAGGTACAGACCAGCCCAGGGAACACTCAGGAATAAACAGCATCTATTCTGTAACTCATTACACCCTTTTTCCTATTGTTTGACTTGTGCTCAGAATATCATTCCTCCTCACAGTGTTCGAACATGTTAGTAAACTAACTCCTTTCACTGTCTTTGGTTTTTACATCTTAAATATAATCCTTGCTTTTCTAACACAAATTAGCAGATTTGCTTCCTGAAGGAGGAGGATACCATGATGATGTTGAAACTCATGTTCATTTCTCTTGTTTCTTATTAACACATTTGGAGGACCAGGGAGTGAGTATTAGTATTTAATACTATATTAAATAGTAGTGTTTTAATCCTATTGTTAAGCAAACTCCGTACATTGGTATTTAGGTTTTTGTACATTTTTGTTGCAGTGGTAAGTTATGTCACTTAACTCCTACTTCCCAACAGATGGGCGCTTATCTTAGGCTACGCCTATAACTGCTAGTAATCCTAACAGAGTTTCTAAACTCAGCCAAAATATGTCCATTGAACGGCTGCTATGCTACCCATTGCAGAGGGACTTGGAAGATTAGCAGTAGATGTAACAGTTTCTGCTCCTGTGAGACTCTTGAATCAAAAAGTGACACAATGTGAAGCCAGTCATACTGAGCTGTAGTCTGATGGGTTATTTCTACAAGGGTGGAGGATTTTATGTTTTCCTAATATTATTGATCTATTTGTCATGTATCTGAGCTGTCCGTCTTCAGTGACAGACAGAACAAAAAGGTGGTATTTGTTGGCAATTCTATTAGTAAGTGTTACTTGACTGGTAATGCTCTCCGTCTTGGGGTGTATTTCAAAACCTAAGCCAAAGCTACCACGTATCAACTCTAACTATAGGTTTGGTCTCCCCAGAAATTTTACATAGAGGTTATTAGTATTACTTATTCTCATAAATGAAGACACAGGCTTAGCACATTTATTTAACTTACCAGAATAAGTTAATTCAGTTGCTAGGCAGGGTTAGGGTTTGATCCTAACCTTTCTCCGATAATTAGCGAGAACAGCAGTTAAGCATAATGAAAACAAATGTGTGTTAGTTGGGGATCATTTATGGACACTGAAGTGATTTCATGTCCATGTCAATTCATGGTATGTAAGAAGCACGCCACAGAAAACAACCTTCCAAGTTAAAGAAACACAGCATCAGATATTTTTTTCCCTTCATTCTCTGGGAATGCTGATTTTACCTGTCCTATATACATTAACTGTACAATTACCATGAACAGGTAATTCACAGAATATATGAAAATATAGGATGTGTTGATTGACAAGTAATCAGCAAAATGCAAATAATCTGAAAATAATAAAGGAGCAAAGACCAAAATAGAAAAAAAAATAGAATTCTATAGGTGTCCTAATGAACTGTGCGTCCTCTTTTGCTAATGGACATTTATATTATAACAGGTCCTTAGTGATCTAAGATACGTGAAAGACAATGCTCAAGCAAAAGTAGAAAGAGCATAAATAATATGCCACAAGATCATGATACACTATTTATATCTTATTTGCTTGAGGAAATTCATGGCCGTTCAAAGTAATGATAAGGTAAAGGGCTTAGAACAGAGTCAACAGAAAATGCAAAATGAAAATGTGTACAAATCTACCACGTGATCACCAGCAGGAGAGAGCAGATGCGTAGTGGGTGGGGACAGGTAGAGGAAATTTGACCTAAGAACAGAGGGTGAGATCATGGGACACCTCGTTATTTTACTATTTTCCAAAAGTTCAGTGATGTTATTTATGTTGCCTTCATTCAAATCATCAATAAAAATATTTCTAATTGCGTTGTCCTCCACAGCTGTGCTGAAGCTTGATGGTGACTTTGGGAGTGAGTGGGAGGGGAGGAGTAGGTGGAGTGCAGCCACCAAGCAGAGCGTGGCACGGCAAGCCCTTCACGAAGCCACCCACCAGGGGGACAGTCACAGAGAGGGGAGAGGATTGTGTAAAAAATCATTTAGAAGTACTGGCTAGCAGAAATCTAGTTTACCGCTATTCGTCTGAAACAGACAATATTTGTCTTGCTTCCCATTGCAGTGTATCAGTAAAATCGAGAGATGGTGCATATTGAAGCATTAACATCCTATTCACTGTTGGCCAATAGTATCTTACTTAAAGGGTGTATTTATCTTACTGTTTTTGAGGTGCCATGGATTGAACTCAGGGCTTTGCAAAGTCTGGTTTGCTTGAGTCTCGGTTCCCTTCTATCAACAACACTAACCCTGGTTTCAGTCCTGCCTGCTTTACAGGATTATTGTTAGAATGAAATGAAATAATGCATGTAAATGAGTTTTGTTGACTCAAGTGTTATAGAAATGAAAGCAGTTATTTTTGACATCACACCTGTTTCCAAAGATAATGTAGATTTCCCAGTGAGCTGAGGACTAATGTTACAAAATGGTGCCTGTTTCATACCTCTGGGTTTGTCCACTGCCTTGTGTGTGTGTGTGTGTGTGTGTGTGTGTGTGTGTGTGTGTGTGTGT
>NW_026592890.1:21369871-21405385 GCF_907164565.1 Psammomys obesus | reverse complement strand
TGTGTGTGTGTGTGTGTGTGTGTGTGTGTGTGTGTGTGTGTGTGTGTCAGAGAAAGACTTTCTGAAAAGTCCTTTCTTCTGTTTCCTGCTGGGCCAGTAAAGGTCTGTTTGTGTCAATGAAGTAACTTATTGAAGCAGATGCATTCTCGCCATGAAAAGAACTTGCAGTCAAGACAATCCATACCCATATGAACAACCCATTAGAGAACAAAGAGGTCAGTTGTGCAGGCTGGTGAAAGAACATGGCTCACCTGCTGGCAACTTCCGGAAGTAAAAAAGCAACAACTGCCAGTGTGGCTGAAAAGCTATGAAGCATGCAGAAGGCATGTGAAGGTTCCAAGACAGGATAAGACATCACTCAATCAGAAGTTTAAAATATTCAATAGGAGAAATAGTTTTAAATAAATACCCTTTAAGTGAATCACTTCCTGCCCATTTGTCTCCATACAAAAATCTGATCTATAACAGAGACTCTTCATACGTTCTTGTGACTCTATGTGCAGAAAGTATAAAAAGAAAGTATATGAGAAGGAAGTATAAGAAGTGATTGGAAATGATCTCTCAAGGCTTTGCATGGGTGCATCATTTGTTCTCAACATGAAGCCTCATGCCAGGAGTTATGCCTGTAGGAAAAAGTACATTAAAAGGCCAATGCTGGCACATGCTTGTAATCCCAGCACTCAGGGACACAGAGGCAGGCAGACTGCTGTGAGTTTGAGGCCAGCCTGGCCTATAAAGCAAGTCCAGGACAGCCTGTCTCGAGTCCCCTTCCCCCTAAAAATGGCCAGTGCTTAGCAGGTTAAAGTTTGCTTGTGGACTTAGAACAGAGAAAACTATCAATTGGGAAACGACTATTTGGATTCGTTGCTTTTGCAGGGTGATACGGAATCTCTTAATGATTGCCCGAAGTGAGAGGAAATGGAGGCAAAACCCCTTGTCATTTCCTGTAAAATAAAAACTGCATTCATCCATGTTTACTTAACAAAAGAGTACAGTGTGGCGTCAACAAAAGAGTACAGTGTGGCGTCATATCACCTCCCACACATATATGGGAAAATACCTCTGAGCACCTGCTCTACTGGACCTGCTCCTGCTCAAGAGCTGGCCATCATCAAATAGGACTGCTTAAGAAAGTTAGGAACCTCTTTGGCACTCCAGTTTGACCGAAAAACAAAAACAAAATCCACCATCAACAGCAACAAAAGCAAAACAACAAAAAGCCAAACACAACAGCAAAAAACAAAACAACCGAAACAAAAACACAAACAAACAACTGTTTTCCAAGAACAGTGAGAATAAAAAAGCCATTTAAGTTGTGAGTTTTGGGGGTGAAAGGGGTAGAAAAGAACCAAAATCCGAACTTTTCATGTGAAAAGTTATTTTGAGAATTTCATATATGAGTACTGGATTTACTTCATTTTCACCTCTCCTTTCCCCCTTTCTAACGCTTCCCATGTCTTTCCAGCTCCCCTTAATTCATGACCCCTTGTTGGGGGTTGTTCTAGTACTGGCCTTCAAGATCTGGTTTTGTAAGACATACCTGATTTGCTGATTAAACTGACATACCTGAGCAGGGCAGAATGGGGTAGGCTTGGCTAAGGTTCCCAGGCTTGGAGAGGACAGGAGAATCACAGGAGACAGACGATGAGAAGAGAGGAGGAAGGAGGTTGACATGATGGGTTAGTGTGGAGAAAAGGCCGAGAGGAAGTACTCCAAAAATGGCATTAAAAGGCCCAAATGAAGAGGTAAACCAGATGAAGAGGATTAAAGCAGATGGCATTGGATGGGGGCTGGAAGATGGATGGTGAGGTTATTGAGCCAGTGTAGATGAAATATCTGCCCGGCCCAAGGTAAATGAAGCAGTTATAAAATCTAACAGGTGTCTGTGTCTTATTATTTGTGATAGTGGCTTAGATAATACCGCCATGATAACCTGAGGGCTGATAATAAACATTAGATAGCCCAACATTCTTATAATTATTATTGCCTATATGCACACACACACACACAACCTACCAACTCTATTTAGTGTTGCTAATAGATACATGTCTTTAGGGCTGGGTACTTTTGTTTGGCTCACCTATCAGGGGGCTTATCCTTGGAGAAGCCATCTTGTAGGAGTGAGGCCCCTCCCTGTTGGCATGTCGGTTGGTATGGTCCACTAGGCAGGTCTTGTTCAGGCAACTATGTTGTTGAGATTTTGTGGGTGCAGTGTCCCGGTCATGTCTAGAAGCCACTATTTTGAAGCAGGCATCTCGGTCCTGTGGTTTTTACCATTTTTCACTTCTGTCATGCTTCCTGAGTACAGACAGGGGTTGTGTTGCATCAGTTAGGAGCAGGCACTTTAAATTCACTTACTCTCTGCCTTTGGTCAGCTGTGCATATCTGCAATAACCTTTATATGCTTCAAAAATAAACATCTTTGGTGAGGGGTGGGAGCTTCACCTAATTGTGAGCCTAAGGGTAAGTATTTAGAATACAGTTAGAAACCAGGAAAATTGTGGGAGTAGATTTTTCCTTTAGAAAAAGGCTATGTTTACAGCCAGGCATGAATTTCTTCCTACTGAGAGGGTTTAAGTCCAATTAGACAACTGTTGGTTGCCCCTAACGTATGAGTGCCAATATTGTACTGTCGGGGCTCGCTGGGCCAGGCGTTGCTGTGACTTGCAGACTTTTATAGGTAGGAATCACTGTTAATGGCTTTTCTCTCTTGGTACCCTACATAACCACCTTTCAGTACTATGAGAGCTAGTAGTCCACAGGGAGGAGGTTTCCAGATCAGTTCCAGCTAACTCCTCTATGTACTCTGTCTGAAGTATATGGGGCCCTTGGGGTTTTTCCAACTTCTGGGAAGCTGGGCAAAGGCAGTAGCTTATATTATTTTGGGAGTCTCGTGGGAATCCCCTATTAAATAACTAGAATGGAGGTTTTACTTGCTTGGCACTATGGTTCTTTTAAGCTAGTCTATGGATCTGTCATAGACTTGGGGTGGTAATGGTATAGCATTCTAATTCCATGGGGTGTAACTCCATTAAAGTATAGACAGATGTATCTGTACATATTATATGTATATTTTGAATAAGCTTATAAAGACTGTTTCCCAATGCTTTTTCAAGGAAACTTAGTGAGTTATCTCTGCTTCCTCCCTCTGTATTACCCAGCTCCCTTTCCCAGTTAAGTTCCTCAGTTCTGTTTTCCTCTTCCCCCTTCATAGCACCTGTCCTACCATCGCTGTCTCCGAAGCTCTTTCTTGCCCCCCCCTCCCCACTCCCTATCCTTTCTACCCTCTCGGCTTCTGCAATCACTCCAGCCTAAATACTTGATTCTTAAGGTTTGAAGGGAGGCTCCAGAAACAAAGGATGACATGCAGCCTGTACCTTTCTTGGCCTGAGTTCCCTTACTCAGTGTAAGAGTATCCAGTTCCATCCATTTCCTTTCGTTTTTCTTTACGGCTAAACAGGAGTCCATTGTGTGTATTTGCCACAGTTTCATTATCCATTTGTCAGCTGAGGACCATCTCCGCTGCTTCCACTTCTTGGCTATTATAAATACAGCATTAGTGGGCACCTCGGAGCAGGTGTCTGGAAGCGGGGGGGTCTGCATTTTAAGGAGTGATTATACTTAACTAGATCTCTTTTGTGATAAAATTTGTCTGAACAAAATTGTAATGGAAGTTTTTACCTTCTTTGTAAACTCAATGTTGTTATGTAAATCTGTTTTTGTTTTAATCCCAAATCTGGGATTTTAGTTTGGGCTTTAGTTTGTCCACAGCTGATAACTGTCTCTCTCGGGGCGTGGCCTTTGCCAGGTGATAATGGCCTGCCTCGTGCAGCATGGAGGGGCGTGGTCTAGGGCTCTAAGGGATACACCTATGGGAGCTGGGAGAGAGAAAGTGTGGCGTGTTGGCATGTGGCGTGTAGCAGTTTGGAGAGACCAGAGATGGACAGTGTGACAGTCGGAGAGCACTGGAGGAGACTGCTGCATTTGCTGTTGATGGAGATTGTTATAGCTCCAGGGGAACCCATCGACCCTAAACAGCCAGGAGAAGTAAAGGGGTCTGTGCCCCATGCCCCCATTAACCTCTCTCCTACCTAGGGTTAGAGGTTTGGAATGGAGAGGCTTTAAGGAACACAAGGGTTTAAAGACAAGCGCTACCCAAAATTCTATAAAGCAAAAAAGTGCAAGTGTTTCACTGCCCAGAGAGACTTATATGGGGTTCAGATGCTAGTGCCAGATCACGCCTGTGTGCTTAGGGCAGAGGCACAGAGTTAGCCCTCCTTTTTCTCACGTTGCTGAAGTTCAACTTCTATTTTTTCTGTGAATTTTCCAGAATTCAGTGTATTTGTTACATGTTAGCTGCCTGATTCATGCATGCTGTAGACATTATTTTCAAACATTCTCAGGGCCAGAGTGGAATTATTTATAAGCTTTTTGTGAACTGACTATGAAAAAAAGATCTCTTTTACATAATCACCTTGTGATCTTATGAGATCAGTATTTACCTCTTCTCCCCCCACCCCCAACCCGCCCCCATTTGGTTTTTCGAGACAGGATTTCTCTGTATAGTCCTGGCTGTCCGGGAATTCACTCTGTAGATCGGGCCGGCCTTGAACTCAAAGATCTGCCTGCCTCTGCCTTTCTCCCAAGCGCTGGCATTAAAGGTGTGCGCCACCACTACCTGGCTTAGTATTTATCTGCTGGTGAAGGCTTGTAAACCTAGGTTTTTTCTTAGCAGAGCATATCATATTATTGCTAAAAACAATAAATGCTAGAATTAAGATTATTTCCATTTTATGTTTCTTGTGCGTGAAAAGTTACGAATATGTTTTATAATTCGTTTCATGCTAGGAGGCTGATGAGGCTGGAGGAGGTCAAGAGTTGAGAGCTGGGTGGTGCAGACTACCACTCCGATTTTATTGAGTCCGTTTCTGTTGCTAACAGTGTCTTAGGAGCATTCGGACCATCCTCTGTAGCCCTTTGTAAGCACTCATAGCCTGGAAAGAATAAACCATTGCTCTCTGAGAACTTCAGCATTGGCTTCACATAATTTCCCAGGAAAACTCCCTTTAGAATTTTTCTGCAACAAGTAATTTAAAAGTGATATATATATATATTTTCCTTCTTCAGAGAAAATCCCTGTAGAAAGAAGGAAGTGTCCCGTGCCCAAGGCAGCCGGCTGAGATCAGTGACTCAGTGTTTTCCATAAGTGATGGCTGTGAAGTTGGTCTGAGTGGGCACCGGTTCTTCTCACGGCCTGCCACGGCACCCAAGGGCATAAAGTAGCTACAGAGGCAATTAGCTTTACAAAACAGGGTTATTAAGAGCACGAACCCTCAAGTTACATACAAGCTCAGAAGTATGTCTTAAAAAGACAATTGCCAAAGGGCCAGTGGTCTATTGAGAAATCCTTCCCCCGATCAGTGGGGAAAGCGTGTCATGTAAGTGGAAGAACTGATTGTGTCTGCCTGTTCACCTTTTGTGACCTAGACTAGTGAGAAGCTGGAGCCGGTGTGGAACGGTTGGATGAAAGTCCTTCCTGGATGGGAGAGCCTGCCTAATGGGCCCAAATTATCCTTCCTTTTGGTGTTTTCCCTTACGTTTGTAAAAGTCTTTGAGAGACTCTCAGTGAGCCCAGGGTGCTATATGAAGTAGCCAGTGTTCAGACACTGCCCTTGAGCTGCATCCCTGGACTAAATGTCATTGACAGTGAAGAAACTAGTACGAGAGGCAGGTCTAGCTGACTCCTCGCTTCCTACACAAGAAGGACGGTTACAGGGTAGACACGAGAGATCCCACAGACATGTAATCATACACTTTCTCTTCTCAGTCTGTTCTTATCCCTCAAACTGACCTCTTGGCCACAGTAAACGCGGCTATTGAAGCGTTCTGTCAGAGTCCGAAGTTGGCTCTGCGGGTGTGTTTTCAGAGAAGCCTGTTGGTCTCACTCCTTCTCCCCAGGGGCCGCTTTTCCTGTGAATCTCTTCCGCTCATCCCACTGTCACGGCTGTCTGAGTCTTCCCCCTCCTCAGTTCTCTGAGATGCAGTGAGGACTTGACCATGGGTATTGGTAGATTTCATTTTGGCCCAAGTTCCAGAACTTTCTCCTTTAGGTACTTTTTCTGTAGCTGAGAAACTACGGGAATGGCTTCATCCTCGACCCAACAGTCATTGTAATTTATGGAACCGAGCTGTGTGCCTCATTAGGAAAAGGAACTGAGAACCTTCTAGGAAAAGTACATTAGAGTTCCACTGAACTCCTACATAATTTCAGTTTCCAATTTTTTGTTTTGTTTTGTTTCCTTAAGTTTCCCATGACAGTTTCGTTTGGAAATGCTAGTTTCTGAGGGGCTGTGACTTGTCCCACATCCTTACCAGCTGAAGTGTTTTGTCACTTGTTACATAGACTGCATAGAGAAAGGAACATGCTTAGATTATGTTTTGTGGCTAATTAGTGAATTTTGAGACTATAGTAAATGATTTTCTTTTCAAGTCAAAGCAAATCCTTCCTCATTTGAGCATTTTGTGATTGGTGTGTGTGTGCGTGTGCGTGCGTGTGTCTGTGTGTGTTTGAGACAGGGTTTCTCTGTATAGCCTTGACTGTCCTGAACTCAATCTGTAGATCAGGCTGGACTCCAACTCACAGAGATCTGCCTGCCTCTGCTTCCCTGAGTGCTGAGATTAAAAGCCTTCACTGCCATGCTCAGCTCATTTGACCATTTTCTATTGTAGTTGTTTTTTTTTTTTTTGTTTTTTGTTTTTTTGTTTTTTTTTTTTTTTTGTATCTGAGAGAAATCAACGAATCTTTTACCTTTGAAACAATCCGGTAATTTAGTAATAAACTCCTAGCTAGCTCACCTGTTCTGTTCTCTGCTCCCAACTGCCTACTCTGAGAAGGTTGAGGTAGTTTATATTGTTAAGTTACAAACATTTTCATGGTACTGCTTTGGAAATGTCAGCCTGTTTTGTTAACCAGTTAGGTCTCTGTTTAGACCAAATGACACTTTTCTCATATAGATATCAGAGCAATTTCTTTTGCAAGTCCTCATTCCCCCATCTCAATAACACTGGAAAGATTTTTAAAACTGCTTACGGTTGGAGCTTTTAATATCAGCGAATGGAGCAGCCCTTTGAGATGGAAATTAGATAAAAAGCACTTTCAGGTACATGATGGTTTTTTTGGTATAAGAAACTGAGTAGGTCACGCTGATATTTCCATGAATATGAAAGGGAAGATGTAATTGGGTGAGGCTTTCTGAGAGCATCTCTGTGTCTGTTTGTCTCAGCCGGCTTCTTTACTTTCCCTCTGCTATTGGACTTCTTGCCCTCACACAGACTGTAAACACGGGAGCACCAAAGGCTACAGAGCAGCCTCAGCTCCAGATGACACAAATGGCCTCCGGTTGAGGCTCTTCTCAATTTGTACATGCTGCTCAAAGACTTACATATTGCTGTTAACTAAACACAAGACTATTATGTGTGTCTACAGATGCTACCCTGGCCCTACCTGATCTCAGATGGTAAGCTTGCTTGCACAGGAGGGTGTTAGAGTTAGGAAACATGGTAGAACTTTTGAAATAAAAACTGGCCCACAAAATCCACTATAAATGTTGACTTCTCAGTGATACTGCATCTGGATTATACTGTGCATACTGTGAAATACAAAGCTTTCACATTGGAAGACGGTGGTGGTCAGACTTTATATAGCATAAGGTTTGGCAGATTTTTTTTTTTCTGTAAAAGGCCAGAGAATATATGTTTACAGAACACATGGTCTCTGTAAGAAATACTTAACTTGGCTATTATTGCATGAAAACAATATAAGTGTGTGGTTATGTGCCAATAAAACTTTATTTAAAGACACTAACAGTTGAATTTTATGTAATTCGGATCACAGTTTTATATTAATTGTTGCAAAATATTCTCCTGATTTTTCCCCAAGTGTTTACAAATGTGAAGCCATTCATAATTTGAGGCTTATATAAAATGGACCATAAACTGGGCATGGCTTGTGGGCATGACTCTCTCACTATATTGTAAAGTCGAAAGTTAAAGATCTGGACTCAGGAGAAGACAGAGATAAAATGCCATGCATGTTTCATAAACAGAGTAGCTTGCTCAAGCTCTTAAATCCTCTAAATATCATTCCTGGTTGTGGTCTGAGTTTTTGTGTCTGGTGGGGGGACAATGTGAGTGGTTTAGAGATGAAAATTTACTCCCAGTCATGGAACTATTGTTCTTTTAAAGAGCTCTCTGCCTGGCCCATAATGTGCATATTTAAGTCATATACAAGATCAGCCTACTGCTAAGAACTTAATCTGTTTCCTTATAGCTCTCCAGAATACGAATGAATTGCTACCAATTACGTGACCATGTTGTACAGAAGAACTCTTAAATGTGAGACCTGACAGTCCCCAAGCCATCATTCATCTCTTCACTTCTACAAATTCACATTCTCAGATTCAGTTACAAGGCATTCAGGCAGTATTTGTTTTTCTGTGGCTGTGTTATCTCACTTAATATCTTCCTGTTTATCTACATTGTCACAAATCACAAAGTTCCCTCCTTTATTGAATCAAGGAGCATCCCATAGCGTGTAAGCACCACACTTTATTTATTTATTTGTCATTGATGGACACCTAGGTTGCTTCTGGATTTCGGTTATTATAAATAATGCTGTAATCAACACAGAAGTACAGATATCTCTTCAACATACTGATTTCATTTCCTTTGGCTTTTACTACCTAATAGCAGGGGGCTAGGTTGTAGAGTAGTTCTGTTTTTCAGCAGAGATAAGCAAAAAGGACCCGAGGCTTAAAAGAGGATGTTTTGCTGGGATGATGGTTCAGTGAAAAAAGCACTTGCCACTCAAGTGTGAGGCAAAGACAGAGGAACCTCAAGAAGCTGTCAGGGACGCTAGCCTGGAATATGCAGTGAAGAACTAAAGAGAGACCCAGTCAACTAAAACAACTAAAGAACAACTAAACAACTAAACAACTAAACAAAACCCAGAACAACTAAAGAGAGGTACAAAATAAAGACTGACACCTGAAGACACCCTCTAAGCATCACTCATGTGCCATGGCATGCCTGAACCCACACTCGCACAAATATGTGCATACACAAAGCAAACATTCATTTATTTATCTATTTGCTTATTTGTTTGTTTGTTTTTTAATACAGGGTCTCATTATGTAGCTTTGGCTGGCCTGGAACACACTATGTAGACCAGGCTGAGCTCAAACTCCCAGAGATCTGCTGCCTCTGCCTTCTGAGTGCTGGGATTAAAGACCAATGCAAACCCACCCTGCCTCAAAACAACCTTTTAAAAGAAGTTGTTGATATTTTCTTTTTTAGTAAAAGCTTTGTCATATGATTAAAAATTTTAGATTATAATTTCATGATTATATTCAAAATATATCATAAGACTTGATTTATGCATCAATTAGACTTAAATACATTTGAGATACAATTCTTTTCCCCACTTTTCTTTAAAAATACTTACTTTTAAAGGCTGAAATAAAATTTTCCACAGTGGCTTGCATGAGACTGCTGATAACAGCGCTATGTGTAAGAGGCAAATACAGACACGCAAATGCTCATAAACAGCATTAAGAACTCAGATGTGATATATGCACAGCTTATATTCTTACAACTTGGGAAGAAAAGCGAAGGGCCTGTTACAACACACAAAGGCAGCAGAATATCACACACACCACTGCTGAGAAACAAGTTAGAAAAAAAAAAGGACAGATTTTACAACTTTCTTTTTCTTTTTGAGACAGAGTCTCAATGTGTATCTCTGGCTGGCTGGCATGAAACATGCCATATAGACAGGGCTGGTCTTGAACTAAGAGAAGCACCCATCTTTACCTCCCTGGCACTGGTTTTAAAAGCATGTACCATCATTATTATATATATATATATATATATATATATATATATATATATATATATATTTTAAAGGAGGAAACCAGATAAGGCTGCTCAAGAATGGAAAGAACAGAATGGTTCCTTTTGAATTATTTACTGGGAAAAACAAGGAGACGTTTCAGGGATGGCAGAGGCATTCTTTTTCTTAAAAGAAGTTGCCAGCCACAACAAAATGTTTATTTTGTGCACATTCTTCGGGCTATTTAGGCTCTATGAAATGCGCATATTTTACCTCGACAGAAGAAAAGCAGAACGAAATTCATCTTGTGATGCTTTAGTTGTCAAAAGTTCTAAAAGGCAAGGAAGTGGTATGGGAAAGAATGATAATCTTCTAAAATATTTCGGCTGTGAGTATTTCTGTGAGCACGAAGTTATGAGTCAGAAAGAAACCGCTAGTTGTAAGAAGCTGCCAGGGACCAAGCTCTATGTTAGAAAAGCGACTCTCCAGAAATCTCTTTGATTTTCACCGTTACTTCATCTGCTGCCTTAGGGAGCAGCAGCTTGCTGGCTATCTAGTCACACAGGGAGGCTTACGGCCTGGCTGCCTTCCTCGTCTGCGGGCTGAGGACCAAGGCAAGGCGGGCAGGCCTTCTAGGACTGGTGGAGCTGGGAGTAGGACACCTTCTGATACATACGGCCCTGGCTGTGAGTACCACGCCGGTAGCGCTTTTCAGAAAGGGCTGTTTGAAAACCGTAGACTGGGGAAAAAGTGTGTTTTTGGCAGATGTGCATCTGTGATATCTTGTTCATCAGCTGGTACAGCTTTCCTGGGAAGACCCCACAGCAACGCCTATCCGATTGTTTTGGATTAATTGAATCTACACCTTTCTGGATAGTATGGACTTAACTCTCAGCAGAATTAAGAAGTAATATAAATGTAGTTTATTTCACAAAGGGCACAACACTTTTGTCCTATTTATTCCCTACAAATTTCAAACATTTGAAAATATTTCACTTGTTATTATTGTGCATGTGTAATTAATCAATTGATTGTATGTATGAGTGTGTGAGTATGTTTGTGTGTGTGAATGTGTGTGTGCGTGTATGCATGCGTGCATGCTATGGAGTACATGTGGGGGTTAGGGAACAATTTTGAGGAGTCGACTCTCTCCTTCCACTTTTACATGGGTTCTGGGAATTGAACTCATGTTGTCAGACTTGCATGAAAAGTGCGTTTACCTTCTGAATCATTTCACTGGTGCTGACTATTTTAGGTACACTAACAAGTATGAACTCAGAAAGATTATGAAATTTTGTCCTCTGCTTTAGCCCCTCAGTATCCCATTAGGCTGTGACCTTTACATGGGCTGAAGCATTTCTGTCTGCTTAAGGAAATGAACTGATTGGAGGTCAGAAAAAGTTGGGGGTGATTAAACACTTCCTGCTTCAGGGGGAAGGTGCTGCCGATGTTCAGATCTCTCGTAGGTGTTAGTGTTGATGGTATAGGCCAGGGCAGAATAATACTTAGCATCAGTATCCTGCTTGAATCAAAAAGGTAGAAAACGATTAATTTTCATTCCAAAAGACATTTGCTAATGTATGGATCATCTCTTTAGGGCCAGCTCTGTTTTCCAGATCACTGACTCAGTTAGACAGTGAAGTCCATCTGTACAAAGATGCTCTTGGTCGCTGCCCACTATCACTGCCCGATTATGTATTGACAACACTGGCACTGCCTCCCTAACACGTGGGTAATGCTTCACAGGGGTAACCCAGACTCCTATCCTGAAGGTGGGATGGAGCGGGCGTGGGAAGAGGTTCACTCTCCGGTCACAGCTCTGTGGAAAGTCACTGGATTCAGGTGCTCTGTGGCTTTTCACCCCATGACATCCATTTCCCCTGCCTAAATAAAAAGAATTTAAACCACAGTTGACTATTTTCACCAAGGGTTTTCCTTCAAAGTAAATAACAATGTGCAGTGAACGTACGTTGTAGAGTCTTCATAAGAGTATGACTTATAGGCAAAGAAAACACAGATCTAAAGTTAAAGAATTCCCATTAAAGAATGGAATTAAAATATTAATTTAAAATAATCTAACACAATAAGAAAAGAGATATAAGTATTACAATTGGAAACCAAAAGGGAGAAATACCCTTATTTGTGAATTATTTGAATATCTACCAAAATAATGGAAAACAGTCAACTCTTTGAGCTAAAGAATCCAGCAAATATACAGACCCAAGAAAACACATTCAGAAAGGGGAAAGAAAAAGACATGGCCCACCCATTTTGAAAGTAATCATGTATTAATTTAATAAAACAGCTGGGGAATTTTTTTAAGATACGAAGATTTTTTTTTTCTGGTTGTCATTGTCGGGTTAAAAACTTGCAAACAGCCTCATACTCATGAGCATGTCGGCTGCACTCATTAGACTTAGTGGATTAAAATAAACAAATAATTTTAAAAGGAGGACATGGAGTTAGTGGGGGTAGCTGTGATGGGGTGTCCTAGGGAGACGTTGTAGTCGGGGGGGAGGAATGGATATTGTATATGCATATAAAATGTTCAAAGAGTAAAAAGCCAAGCACTTTATCCTCAGCTGTGCACCTAGAGATCTACAATAATGACTGCCATATTAAGATATGTCTATTTTTCTCACAGTGGCACTTTGTGGAAGAAACTTCTTTCCGATTAGGTTTAAGGCCTGCTCCACATGACAGAACTAATGCCATCAACCGGGCCAAAGACCAGTGTGGCTTCTTAAGTCACAGGGATAATCTCGGACTACTAATTTTTTTAAACAAACATAGTAACAAGATGCACCCCAAGTTCTTACTCTGAGGCCTATGAATTAGGGCGTCTTTCAACCTTCATCAGAAGAGCTTCCTTTTGCAGGAGAATAATGATTAAACCAGAGACCCATGACTGCTCACCATGAGGAGACTAAAAGCCTGGGGAGAGTTCAGCTGTAAATGGGCTTCACACTCCCCCCCTCAATGCTTGGGGATCATCGTGGGAGGGGACAGAAAGATTGTAAGAGCCAGAGGCAGTGGGCGTCTGTCGTTGGCATAATATTGTGCGCGATGTACAGACTATCCTTGTATGATTCAAATGCTGCTTTCTCTGCTCCCCCCATCAAGTTGGGCTTGCTAAAAAGCTCACTGGTATCTGACTTCAAGACATGTAGTAAGTATGCCTTTGAGTCTCGGCCTCCTCAGCTATGAAAAGAGAGGATCGGTACCTAGCTCGTTGAATTTCTGTGATCACTCGCAGTTAATGGATCTTTAGTGCTCACTGCAGGAGGCGGGAGTTATGGGTGCAAGCTGGAGGGCCAAGCACTTCCACCACCCTGCATTTTTTGCCAAAGAATCATTCAGAATACAATTTCAAACGAAGCTAACAGTCTCGCAGAAATCGTACCTGCTTCAGGCCCTGTAACTCAGGGTAAACTTCTTGAAATCAAACAATATTTCTGTTGATGTTTGCTTTCTTTTTGGTGAAGTGTAACGTAGATCCTGATAAATGTATACAGCTCCTAAGTGCACAGAATGTTTAGGTTTATAGGTACACGCTCCCCCCCCCCCCGCATTGCCTCTGAGTCCAGCTACTCCAGAAGCCTGTGTTTTATCTTTCTCTTGCATTGATGGGGATATGAAAAGAAGACGGTGTAGGCTCTGCCCCTGGCAGCTAGTATCTAACATTTAGTGATACCTGACTTTTGTTGTGATAGCCAACTTGTTAACCTGTGTGGATCCTTGAATAGGAAGAAAGTTTTTATTTTTTATTTTTCCCAAGACATGGTTTTGTGTAGTTCTGGCTGTCCTGGACCTCACTCTGTAGACTAGGCCAGCCTCGAACTCACAGAGATCCACCTGTCTCTGCCTTCCCAGTGCTGGGATTAAATGTGTGAGTTACTTCCACTGGACTGAAGTAGGTTTTCACACAAGGTAATATTTGACAGATCTCGTGGGATATTTTGAAACTAGTTGTCTTAGAACTAAGATATTTACAGCCCTGTCGAAGAGTCTGAAGTGTGATGGAGATCCTGGGAAGGGATCTAAGGCAGCTGAGACTTCTGTCATATACG
Organism: Psammomys obesus; assembly: GCF_907164565.1. Taxonomy (NCBI): domain Eukaryota; kingdom Metazoa; phylum Chordata; class Mammalia; order Rodentia; family Muridae; genus Psammomys; species Psammomys obesus. The sequence continues at coordinate 21,391,426 of NW_026592890.1, read as the reverse complement.
TTAGAGACATGAATTAATTTGGTCAAACAGCTTTTCGTTTTATTAGATTTTAGTGACTTCATGGGAAAGCAGTAGTGTGGTGCACAATGTTCTTTTCTCCTGGTTCCGTCTTCAGTTGTGATGCCAATTCCTTAAATCACTGTTTTTATTCAACAGGAACACTTAAGAGAGCAACAGATGTCTACAGTACCCCCTAGAATCCCTATCCAATAATTCGGGCATAGGGTGTGAGAATTTACACTTCTAGCGAGTTGTCAGATGATGCTGATGCTACAGGTGTGGGACCACGCCTACTGAAATGGCGTCAAGTAATCCTAGTACAAAATTCAGCCCCAGGCTCATTCTTCTTAACGAGAAGGGGTTCATCCGCCAGTGTCTTAGCATGTCTAGCAGTCTATAGGTCTGGTGGTTAAGGAAGTGTGGGTGGGGATAGGGTGAGCTCTTGGGGATCTCACCATCACCAGTTTCTGGATTACGTTCATAATTGAACAAATACCAATATTTCGGTCACATATTGTGAATAAGTAATCATGCTATTCGCTGCCGTATCTCCTGGTCTTTCGAGAAATATGCTGTAAAGGAGAGCACAAGGACATCTCTTGGCAAGGGCGGGCCACCCGCTGTTGTCCAAAGGAAGATGCCGCAAGCTGGCCAGGGGTTGATGACACCCCAGGAAAGTAGATGGACATAGGTGAAAGTAGCCACTTGTGGATGAAATTGAATTTCAGTTCACATGCCTTTTTTTTTTTTTTTTTTTTTTTTTGAAACAACATAGGTGTGCAGATGGCAGGGGTGTGTTTTCCACAGAGCACTGGCTGAAGAATGCTTTGAGGAGCACACAGGGTTTTAGTTCTGTTTTGACAGCTTACTCCACATCTCCAGATTTCAATTTATTCATCCATAGAAATGAGTTTGGTCTAGATCAGTATCCTACTTATCAGATATTTATATCACGATTTATAACAGTAGCAAGATTATAGGTATAAAGTAGAAATGAAATAATGTTATTGTTGGGGATCACTGCAACATGAGGAAATGTGTTAAAGGGTCACAGCATAGAGAACCGCTGGTCTAGATAAAGGGTTGACAAATGTTTTCTCTGTAAGGCCAGATACAGTAAATATTTTAGGACTTCTGGACCATTCTACCTCTGGCACATCTTCTGAGCTAGCTATGTAAACGAATGGGTGTGGCTATGTCCTAATAAAACTTTAATTATAAAACTAGGTGGTAGTCAGACCCAATCCTAGGTCATAAGTAATTAGTGTTTTATTTACTTATTTTTATTTTATTGTTAGTTTCCTCTGATGATTGAAATGCTAGCCAAGGCCTCCACATGAACATTTATTTGTTTTTGATCGTGTATTCCTAGAAGTAATAATACCAAACATTTTAGCATAATGCTTTAATGGATATATATATATATATGTAGCACAAAACACGGGTCTCAAAAATAAGTTTTAAAGGAACACGACAAAATGAATTAAAGCAGATGATCTGTTTTCCCGCACATCCTTTCGGCTCTTGTAAATTCCTGTGAGACTCTGGAGACCACTCATCTTGATAAGTCTGAGGGTTCTTTGGCGGTGGTGTTATACGTGTGGTGTGCCACTTGGGGTGTGACGCTGCCAGGTGATTTTTGGCTGAATCAACCAGAGAGTTAGCTCTGGATCATCTTTGTTAACAGGAAAAAGAAGTGCAGACAACTAAAAATGAAAGAAGCGGGCTAGCGGCCGGGAGTTCATCGAGGCTGAGCATTCGGTTGGGCTGTGGACGCAGTGGGCAGGACAGCCGGGAAAGGTAAGCCGTGGTTGGCTGGGTAGTTTGTACCTCTCGTGTCTCACATGAGACCTTTGTGTCCAGAAACTCTAGTGGAGCTTGGAACTCAAGACTTTAAAAACATCATATTCCTTTAGTGCTTCTCATTTTAGGAAAAAAAAAAAACAAAAACCTAACAGCTTTCAAGTTATTATGAGTAAAATGGCCAAAATTACTCACCTCCATATGTAGGTGACTATGTAAATGACTCCAGTCCTAAACTCATGAGCATTCTTGGAACTGGGGAAGACGGACATATTTTATGGTTTTTTTTTTTTCCCAGACTTTCCTGCTTAAACTTGGTGTCTTCTCTAGGTTCATGTGGCTTAAGGGAAAAAAAAACAAAAAACAAAAAACAAAAAAACTCACTGAGCCAGCACAATGTCCCATGAGCGCTCCAGCCATCAACACGCAGTAAATATGTTCAAAAGGAATGGACAAAGATTTGTTATTTTTCCATGTGGCCCTTTACAAATTCTTCTATGAACCATCTTTCAAGGAACTAGCACCATGGAGATATTACATACATGTAAAATTCACCAGCAGTCCTAGGTTACCTATCAAGGGGTGGGGAGGCTGTTTTGGGACACTTCAGAAATTGCAAGTTGGAGATTTTATCTGTGGTGAAGGGGTTTGGCTTCAGAATAGCTGGCTCTGGAAATGGGTCTAGTCCTTGGTTCTGTTTCCCATGCAATCGGTGTGGATTTTAAATGTTGGAGGTACTGTGGTTTACAAAGGGTATGAGAGGGCATGAAAGCATGTTGAGTAGAGGAGTATAGCAACATGGTGTTTCTACCCACTGTGAGCTCTGGTTTGTGATGGCCAGGCCAGCTCTCCTCAGAAAGCTGCCTGGCTCCTTGCTGGGTAGCTACCCCATCACATCTAGTGTCCTGCTTCTGATGACATTTCTGCACAAATCCGTTTGACCTCTCTTCCTTTTTGGATGTACTTCTGGGTATTTCCCTCTCAAAGTCTTCGGGATGGAAGTCCCCCAAAGTCTGTTCCCTTTCTCTAAGCTAGTGTTTCCATGGGAAGAAGTACAAATATTTAATGTATAGGTAGATGACAGAAGAGTTTACCTTTTTTTTCTTCTTTCCCTTCCTCGCCTTTCCCCTGAGAACCGTGGCAAACATTTTCTGTCCTCAAAGATTGGCACCAAAATGCTAGCTGCACTTTCTGATCTAGCTGTCTGCTTGTCTACTTCTTTAAATCTTTTGTGATTTAATGTCAGCAGTGACTAACCAGCCTGACATGTTGTACAACTGAAGTTTTAAAACTGTTCATCTCTTCCTCACTTTGAAATCTCCCAAACACTTATTTCTTTTATATACACACACATATATATGTATATACACACACATATATGTTGTGGCTACTTTTGTTTTGAGGATAAGTTCAAGTATTTTTCTCCTCTGGCTTCCGTTTTCTATCATTCTGTGAGTATATGTCAGAAATATTTGGAGTTCAAACTCCATTTAAAAAGTAGTGATTTTGGATAGGTGTCAGAAGAGGAAAAACAAGGTGTAATCAGGATGCTTACTTGATGCAGTGCAAGGCCCTGAATTGTTGGAGTCTGTCCTTACATGCCCTTGAGTCCAGATCTGGAATTTTCCAAATCTAAAGGTTAATGGGGGAAGCTCACTGAAATGCATCCCAGAGAGCCAGTGACCTCTTCCAAGACTGTGCTTTCCATGTGTTCAGAACTGGCAAAAAGGTTCAGCAGATATTTAGACCTGATGCTAAATATCAGAGTTTATCGTCCTCCTGTAGCCAATCAGGAGAGACTTGCTGGAGAGGGAGGGAAGGTAGGAAGAGCTCGGCGTTTTCCAGGGCAGAAGGTAAATAGGGGCTTTATGTTGGCCTCTGAATATAGAACTGGCAAAAGCCACAGATAGAAAAACAAGAACTTCCATAGATGGGTTCTAATAAAAGACACCGTGTTATTTATCTACCTCCATCCAGAAAAAGACAAAGGACACAAAGGGAGCAAACATAGGCGTCAGTTCCTCTTCTTCAAATGCTTCATTGCACACCTGAACTAGTTGATGGAGCTTCCTCCCTAGGTTCGGGAGTCATTGTTCACATTGTCAGGGCATGACCTTAGACCCACAAGTAACTGGGTGAATTGTCTGCTCCTGAATAGAAGCCTTCCTGTCCGTAAAAGTTGTCACAAATCTAATCACAGGTGATATATGGAGACACATTCCTTCTAAATGCACCTTTCATTATAATTGAGTGTTTGCAACTTTACTTGGAAAAGAATGCCACCTTGTATTCCATCTCTCAGGACACTCTCTGTGGTTAAAAGAAAACCTTAGAGCAGATTCTTCAAGACTTTATCTAGACTGAAGAGGGGCTGTCACCTTCCCTTTGCATAGGTGATTTTTTTTTTTTGATGTTTATTCAAGGTCCTTATGTGTAACAACATCTTTCAAATGTTCCCAACTTGAACATTTAACTCCTTTTCTAAAAATCAAGTACAGAAACTTTAATAGGCTAAAGTTTCCTCCCTAGGTTTGAGAGTCATTGTTTCCATTGTTGGGGCACGCCCTTAGACCCACAAGTAACTGGGTGAAATGCCTGCTCCTGAAAGGAAGCCTTCCTGTCTGTGAAAGTTGCCATGAATCTGATCACAGGTGATATATGGGGACACATGGTCCAAATTTTAATCTGATAAATCCTGTGTAAAGACACTAAGTGCTGCATTCACTTTTAATAGACGGTCTGTATGTTGCCAGCAGAGTTCTCCCTACCGTTACGAGGAGGAGAGCTGTGTGCAGACCTTAGACGTTGCCATGGACCAGGCATGGATGGTGAGACGTGTGCCTCTTTATTTACAGCAGGGAACGGGAACCATAATCTTTATCCTCGAGGACCATCTTTCTAGGGTCAAAACTAACACCCTGTATATGTTTATGGCTGCTCTTTGACGAAAACACATGACAAAAAAATAATGAAGACTAAAGATGGGCATCTCTGAGGCTAGCCTGATGCCTGCAGCAATTAAAACACTTAAAATTCACTATTGTTTTTTTTCTTTTTTTCTTCAAGAAATAATTCTGATCAAATGTGGAAAACTGAGAGTGTGACTGGATGAATGAGGTCCTCATCCATATTTTTTCATCCCCGGCTCAGTATTGATCTGGTAGAGTTGCTTCCTGTTTGGAAGGAATCTTGTCTGGAATGTTAGGTGGGCTCCTGAGTGAGAGGCACCCATCATATTTCTCATGTTGTTGAACACCCTTGCCTCTCGGACAGCTGAAGGACTCCACATCTCTCTGAGTTCACTCCACTGCTTCTTGCTCTGCCATCCCTGGGAGAGCCCCTTTTATGATCCTAGTCTATAATTACTGATCCAGTCACCCTCATTTTTTTTAAAGCATTTTCTACCTCTTATTTTAGCACCAAGTCCCCGGAATGTCAAGGCCAAGGCTTTTCATCTTTTATTTTTCACTCCCACCTATACATCGGCATAGAGAACTATATAATTAGCGCTTAGTTGTAACTTATATTTGTGGAGTGCCTCACATGTTACAAGGCGCCCCCCACAACTCTTTCTACTCAATTATCTGAGTGGAATCGAAATTAAGTCAAGTAAGTGAATTGAGAAATCCTGCTGGGCTAAAAGCTGAGGTAGAAGGCAAGAAAGTAGAACTAAGGTATCTAAAATAGATGTTATTAAAGCATACAACTAGATGAGTGCTTAGCTCTCTAGGGGGCGGATAGGCTTCTTTCGGTGGCTTGTTCTTGTTCCAAGACAATTCACTCTCAGCGCCACATAAAGTTATGTGGCATTATGGGCACTGGATGGCTGTGCTACAACTGAGAAATTGTAGAGGAAGACAAGTGTGTGTGTGTGTGTGTGTGTGTGTGTGTGTGTGTGTGTGTGTGATAAGAAAGATGCTCCTATGTGATCTAACTATTCTACTCCCATGCATAAATGCAAAGCGAATGTCATACATGAGAAAGCACTGTATGCCTGTGTTTATTGAGATGTTCTTCACAATAATTAAGATACAGAATTAGCCTAGGTGTCCATCAACAGATGACTGGATAAAGAAAATACGGTTTATATAATATATACAACAGAGCATTAGTTAGCCATAAATGCAAAGGAAACTGTCATTTGCAGCAAAACTGACTGAACTGGAGTACATCACAAGTGAGATAAGCCAGACACAAATACAAATAACAGCACATTATATCTTGAATAGACACATAGGGTATGGCCATCTAAATGAAGGATATTGATAAGAGACTGGGAAAGATGGTAAGGGAGGAGACTAGAAGGGAAAGGATGGTTAGATATGATCCAAGCATGCTGTATGCATGTGTGTATGACAACATCATGTTGAATCCTATTGATATACAAAATAAATATGTTAAATTTTGAGGAGGGATAAAAAGATACCATTACAAAGAACTCCTGTCATGGTCAAACCCAAAGCCTTGTGTGGTTCTCTTTCTTCTGAGAATGGGTTTTAGCTAAAACCACACAAGAGAAGAGACATGCACTGTGGCTGTGCAGGTGAGGCAGCAGAACAGAAACAGGGCTGCTAATGCTCCAGAAGCCCCTGAAGCCCAAAGGAATTGGAAAGCCTTTAGCCAGAGAAGAAGAAGGAGAAGAAGAAGGAAGGGGCAGGAGGAGGAAGGAGTGGAGGAGGAGGAAAGGAAGGACAAGGAAGGAGAAGGAAAAAGAAAGAGGGAGAAATAATAATAATAGTAATAACAACAGAGATTGAAAAGGACTTTTTATGATTTATTTATTTTTATTTTGTACGGTCATTGGTGTTTTGCCTGCAGGCATCTCTGTTTGAGGATGTCAGACCACCTGGAACTGTTACAAACAGTTGTGAGCTGCTGGTAATTGAACCTAGGTCCTCTGTAAGAGCAATCAGTGCTCTTAGCTGCTGAGCCATCTCTTCAGCCCCGAAAAGAACTTTCTTAACAAAGACCATCAAACAAAGAAAAAGCATACTTCAGTTCTGTAGAGACACTGTCAAATTAAAATGGAAGCCAGTGGAACTGATAGAGTGGGGTCTTGAAGACTTTGACATGTTCTTCTCTCATTGCTGAATTGTGGGAGAAGTTGTGGAATAGACTGGGGATGGGGGGCATGAGTACATTTCAGAGTCGTTGAGCAAATGAGAAACTGAGACAGCCAGTCTGCTCTGACAGAATATGTGCCCAAAGAGCATCTGCAGTGGGTGAACTTGGAACTTAGGACCACACAGTTAAATATTTACTCCGAGGAGCATGTGTAACTGGAGGTCGAAAGATGATAAAAGGTTTTACCTCAGGGCTTTTTTCTAGCCAGTATAGTGATTTCTTTGTTTGCTCATGTACTTCTATATCGGACACCACCTTATCTTTTGTATTAGTTAGCCTTTCCATTCTGTGACTCGATGCCTGAGTGAAGCAACTTGCAGGGAGGAATTGCTTACTTTTGTCTACAGCAGAAGAGGGTTAATCCATCATGGGGAGATGACATTTGGAACAGAACAGCTTGCATCACGACAGCCAGGAAGCAGGAGAGAGAGTCCTGGCTTTCTTCTCCTCCTTCTTCTTTTTCTTTTCCTCTGCTCAGGCCTCCCCACCATGAGATGGTGTCAGCCAGATTTGGAATTTTCCCTTGAGCTAATCCTGCCTAGAAATGCCCTTCACAGAGGTGTGCTTTAACCTCTTAGGTTCTCAGTGCAATCAAACTGAAATAATGATTAACCGTCTTAAGTCTGGTGATTTCCTTCACAACCACCACGATGTGTAGCTTGAACATATACGTTCAGATGCATATAGGATTCATAGGAATATATTTGCTTATTCTCAGACTTCCCTGTGGATATGAGCTATATACATCTATGTCGAGTACCTGTAAAAGTACCCAACACTTCATAAGCAAATAATATTTATTGAGCAATGAATCAGCATACTTATCTGATTTAGTAAAAGCAAGAAAATGTATTAGCCAAAAATTCCATATATATATATATATATATATATATATATATATATATATATATATATATATATATACACATATATATTATATATACACACCCATACATTCCACAAGATACCGGCTTAAATACTGTTTGGGGCCACCAGAAGTGAGTGGTGACTAGGCTCACCACAGGTGATCCTCATGCTAGAACTAATGATGACAGCTCTTGAGACTAGGACAGAGTGGGCGATGTTCTTAGCCACTAGACACAGGACGCAAGCTGCTGACTAGTTCATAGATCACAGTACAACAAGTGTCTGTGGAGGGCTAGCTGTGTGACTGACCCGGCCTCTGTGAGCCATTAAATCCACGGGAGGACATGACACCCGAGTCTCAGGAGGGGGTTCCTCCTGGGTTTATCTCCTCTCCTTCTTTTGTTTTTCTGTTTTCCTAAATCTATTTGACTCACCTCACCCATTCTCGTAGCCATGACAGAAATAGCCTTTTGGCATTTCTTCTTCTCTCTTATGAATGACATGGGCCCCGGAGGTCTTGAAGGAGAACAGAGGAGGAGCAGCCTGAAAAGGATCATCAAGTACCTCTGGGCGGTTTTGGCAGTCTCCGTCAAGGCTCATGAATCTTGAAAATCAGAAGGCAAAGGAGTCTTGCTGGTGCCCCTGATCCCCCACTCTTCCCCACTAAACCCTTGCCAGGTCCTACTCTTTCTTCTCCAACCCCACCCTTCCTTTCTGTGTCCCTGGAGGGAGGACATGAGTCAGCACTCAGGCTTGAAAGTGTGATCTGCTTCTGAGTCCTCAGAAGGTGATCATTTCAGATCTAGGACATGCAACTACAGAGAAAGTCACATTCCCACCTCCCCCTGCTCTGCCGCCGCGTACTGACTCCCAGTTTCTGAAGGAGCTTTAGCTGTGTCTTAGTTTGAGGATTAGAACAACAGTATTGAGGCGTGAGTGCGTGCGTGCGTGCGTGTGTGTGCGTGTGTGTGTGTGTGTGTGCGCATGTGTGGCGGGGGCGGCTGTTAGGAGAACAGCTGTAACTACCACCCAAGTGCAATGCACAGATAGAGCTTTCAGAGAACTCCAACAACTGGAACATCTGGTGCTTGGCAAGTGTTAGGTTTGGGAGAGGAGAGAGGCGAGCCAGACTTTTCTCCCCTGTTCTTTCGAAAGAGGAAGCACTTCGGAATTGTCTCTTGGTACCCAGTTTAAAACTTCAGGGCACACCTTTCAACTGATCCACTAATTGTGTTGCTCAGCCAATATTCTTTCTGCCCGGTGTTCAGATTTTCGCTTTGCATAGGAAAAATAAACCAGCAGGGTGTTTGTTGCTAACTCACCGTCAATATATATATATATATTTGTCTCGGCTTTTTAGGGAGAGGGCAAACTGGGGCTTCTACAGACCTCCTGTGGATCAGGGCAGTTGGGAAGAAGGAAGCTATGTAGCTGCTCTGGGTGAAGAGCAGGAGAAAGCCACACCCTAAGCAGCCCTTGCAGGCAGCAATCTGGTAAAAAGTAGTCTGGAAGCCATGGTTCCGCAGCCCACAAAGGCACAAAGGAGCAAGCTCTTACCTTTTTGTCTGTTGGGTTTTCTGTTGTGCTGGGTTCTGTCTTGCTTAGCCTGGTGTCTCTTTCCCCTTATCAAAGCAGACTCGAATTAGGGAAGGGATAGTGAAAATTGAATGCTGTAAAATCTAGAAGGTGGATTTTCACTCTAATTTGTCTTGTGGCTAAATCAGAAAGGAAGTACTCCTATAATGCTCTTGTAAAAATATCAAATAGGAGTCTTTTCTATCAAATACTATAACACGTGTGTTAAGGGGAAGAAATCCAAATATTTTCATCCCCTCACTCATTACACTTTCGAAGACACCCTTCACCTGAGTAAAACCTTTGTTTACCCGAAGGTTCTCTCCTCTAGTCTAGGAATTTGTCCTGGAGCAGTAACCTTGGAGAAGTGACACTTTACCCCCTTTTTCATTTCCTACTCACAAATTTCTTTTACACTAACTAAATGAAGTAAGTCTGTGAGGTTGGACCACAGCCAATGGAGAAAAGACACAGACACCATCAGAGTTAGAAAAAAAAAATTCAAATGCACTTCTTGTATGTGTGTGTTTGCTTCCCAAACATTCCTTCTTGACCAGGAGTAAAAAGTCTACCTTATCCAGACCCTTCAGTTGGAATGGTTGTCTCTTTCTTTGTGACCCCAAACTTATTTCTCACACTCTTATTTAATAAAATAATCTTGTTTGTAACCAACTTGTAAGTAAAGAGAAGATCACCTCCCTCTGGCTTTGATAGTATCCCTGCAGTAACTCTAGGAAAAAAAAAATGATGGACACTTCCTCCTTTTGAGGAATTAGGGACGCATGAACCTTTGTAATCATTGAGGAAACTAAGAAAGCCTCTAGCGCGTGAGCAGAGAGGCCCTGAGGGCAAGTTCACTCAGCTGCCTCGCCTTGCTCTCACTTCCTGACATGCTTTCATCCCTAATGGGGTGAAGCTAGCCAGGTTGCGATTAATTAGTGAAAACAGAGTGATTTGTTCCAATAATTATGAATATTTTGCAAGAGAGGGAGAATAGAAGTGTGTGTGTGTGTGTGTGTGTGTGTGTGTGTGTGTTCATGCTGTGCATTAAAAGGACGGAAGTACCCAAAATGTTAGAAACATGATCTAGGTGGTTCAAGATTTCTACACTGTGGAGAACAATTATTATCCTTAAATTGTAGACAACTTACCACTCCCAGTGTCATCAGGCTGGCCTGAGGATGAGTTCAATTCAGTAAGCTTTAGAGACGTCGCTCTTACGCCTCCAAAGTGCTAGACAAAAGGATGAATTTTGAATTTCACAGCCTTTTTAGGTGAACATAATCAGCTTAGCCTTGGAGGACTGAAGAGGGTCACAATGTACCCAGAGACCTGGGTTGTCTCTGCACTTTTAGAACCTGAGGTGGCATAAAGTTACTTCAGAGTCCTCATGGGCTGGCTTTAGAATGGGCTTTTGAGGCATGCCTACACAGAAGGTAGAGCCAAACAAAGACTAACTTGCGGGTGGCTTGTGTCTCATCCATCAACTCACATGATGACTAAAGACTGAAGGCATTTCAGGGGCATTCCAAGTAATCGGTATCCAAAACAACTAGTCTTAAAAATGCTGGAGACATACTTAGTCCCATACTGCAGATACGTACATGTCAAGATTTTATTTCATTTGTATATAGCTCTACTTTATTTTACATGTAAAAATAAACTCATATGTACACAACTGTGTGTGTATTTAAAAGACTCATTGAATGGATGCTGTTATTCTTCCATATTAATACACTTGTAAGATAAAGTCAATTAAAAACTTCCCTAAAGAACCTATATAGTCAATTAAAACCTTTCCTACAGAACCTATCTTTTTGTTGTTGAAAGCCATCATACTCATAAAAATCACAGTGTCTAGAGACAATCAATGGTGGTCAAGTCTCTTCCTCTCCCTCTCCTCCATCATTTTCCCTCTTCCTTCCATTTCGCCCTTATTTTCTCTCTCCCTCCATTCCTCATTCTCTCTTCCCCCAGCTTTTATTTCTTTTTGAAGACATAAAGAAGAAGAGTTGAGGGAGTCTAGCACATCAATGTGTGTTCATGACCCGAAGAGTAAGGAAAAATCCCCTTCAATGTCAATGCAAAGTAAGTGTAAGACATTAGAAAAGAAAATTTTCATAATTGTAAATTCTTCAATGGGAAGCTCTCAATATTAGTAATGTTTGCTTAAGACTGACCATGTTGTTGTTCCCTACACTCCTACTGGGGTTTCTTCAGACTTAAACCACACACACACACACACACACACACACACCAAAAATGAGCACATCAAACCCATCAGAAGGGGAAAAGCCAAACCACAACCCCCCCAACACCTGATGGTACCAAGTTCTGGCGATGACATGAAGCAGCTACAACTCAGGAATGTGTTAGCGGAAGTCTGACTACGGTGTAGCGTCTTGGAGGAGTGTTTGGCATTTTCTGCTGACTCTGAATGTATGGACACATACGACCCAGCAATTTTTCTCCTACGTTCAGACCCAAGGGAAATGGATGTACACGTGTCCCTGAGGCATGCAAGAACGCTCCAAGCAGCACTGTTTGCACTGGCCCCCAAACACGCACCGTTCAAATGTCTATCATTAGAAGACTGGATAAAAGCTGCAGTATAGTTATATAATGGACAAATTATGGCAAAGTACATTATAAATGAATCTGAATCACATGGACAAAATACTGAGCCTGGACACACACACACGCACGCACACACGCACGCACGCGCGCGCACACACACACACATGCAAATTATTAAGGTTTTATTTCTGCAAATGTTCCACCAGGCAAAACTGGCAGGTGGTATCAGCAGTCACAGTAATGTTTCCTTCGCAGGGAGATAGTGTGACTGAAAGGCCAGGCAACGAGCATTTTTTTTTTTCATCTCTAAAGTTTTCTATGTTTTTGAGAATTTCAGACACAGAATTTTATTAATGCTTTATTTTTGTCATTTCTACTCCCCTGTCCTGCCCCCTCCAAGTTTTTCACTCCATCTCAATTTCATAACCTCTTTTTCTTTAATTATTGCTACACATTGGCAATCTTTCAGGAAGATTACCCTGGTTTAGGGGAGTGGGGAAGAACTGATCTTTCCTCTTTCGGGAGCCATTGAAGCTCTTTATCTAGGGGTGAGGCTTTGTAAAATTTCCCCCTGTCCGTGCTGGTACATCAGCTGGAGTTACCGCTCTGCAGGTCTTGTTTTGGTAACCATACTGTTGAGGTTTTCTAGGTGTAGTTTCCACTTTGTATCTAGGAGACACTCCCTAGCAGCAGGCTAGGTGTGTATCCCCCCCACCCACAGTGTATCTGTATTTTTAGGTAAGCTTAGAGTACCGTTTCCCTATGGCTTCTTCAAACATCCTTCCTCACCTTCCTCACTCTCTCTGTACTACTCTCCCTGCTTTCCAGCTAAAGTACCTCCCATTTTGTTTTTGGTTTGTTTCTTCTTTTCCCCTTTCACAGCACCTGTTTCTTACTAACCCCTCTAGAAAGTACCCCCCCCCATCCAGGCCCCCAGAATGCTTTCTTTTTGCTTCCTCCAAAGTCCCTTTTAGGAAGTTTTGTTCACTGTTGCCTGGGCCCTGGCATCCTGGCTTCTTTTGTGAATATTCTCTGAGCCTCAAATTATAATGTGTACTTTTCTATGTACAGGTGATAATCCATAAGCAGTATTTTTAACTCCCCAAAATCATTATGGATATATTTTATTTATATGTCCCAAAACATTTGATTTTGACTAGTCTCAGATTTAGGGAAAAATTACTTTTCTTTTCCAGTTTAAACTTATAGAAGCTTCCCTTGTATTTTCAAGCCAACTTTTAATTTAGCATCAAATAACTTTATAAGTACCAGACTTGAAATGACATGGAATATTTATACCATTGTCCATATTTTAGATTCATACATCCTATTTATCCTTAATATTGGAAATGAATGGGCCATTTAATTGTTTGGACAGGATGACGGGGGACAATGGATTACTGTGTGAGACGTGCTGATCTTGGTCAAGTGCTCTGGCCGTTTCTCAGCAGAGGCGTAGATGTAGATGTCTGTTCTTTGATTTCATGGTTTTCTGCAGGACTGTGTGGAGAGCACTGAAAGACTGACTGTTCCAGAATGATGGAATTAGTCATTTGCTTAGAAACTCCTAATATGGCTAGATTAGTTGAAAGATAACATGCACATTGAACATGAAGTCCTATTTACACAACAGGGGGATTGCAAACCATGTCAAAAGGTTCAAAAACCCAAACGAGAGCATTGCTGCGATGGGCGGTCAACCCTGGGCATTTGGCGCTACCTCGACTTGCTATCCTCAGAGACACAGTTCCGCGTTGGAAGGAAGTGGCACTGGATTTGATTTCAAAGCCAGAGCTCTGAAGAATATAATCTTTGAAGCCTGGGAAGAGGTCTGGGAACCTTAAAAGTGTATGTGTCTGTGCATATTTGTTCATGTCTACGCATATATGAATGTGTGTACGCACATGTTTTCCTGAGCATGAGTGGAAGAGGGTAAAAAAAAAATTAACCTCTATTTCCAGGATAATAAAGGTCCATCTGCATTTTCGATTGCCACGTCAGCCCAGGATGATCATTACAGGTTCAAGGACAGCCTGGGCTACATAGTGGCTTCTAGGCTATCTAGGGCTTTTTATCAAGACCCAGTATCAAAAACAAACAAACAAACAAACAAACAAATAAAAAACTAACCAACAATAAGAAGAACAAATAACAAGTGTAGATTTTTTTTTGCTTCCTTTTCACTGGTAAATTTTAGAACCTATGGTTCATATCCGGTCTCTGTTTCTTTTTTGACTTTAATCCTTCGTTAGCTCCTTGCAACCTAATCTCTGTTCCTCGTCTTTAACCCTTTATCCAAGATGGCTCCTGGAAATCCCCATTTGCCATTTAGACCTCTAATGTGCTCCCCCCCCCCCCAATCTATCCGCACTCTCTTCTCCTTTTCCTCCTGCTTCTGAAAATATCTCATTTCTTGCATCTGTAACTTTGTTTCTCTGCTAACTTTCCGTTTGTTCCAAAGTTTCCCAGACACCTTTGAGTCCGCCTTCAGGCGCCTCTTGCTGGAAGTTTAGACCTCAGTCCTGCTCTTTTCCTATGGCTGCAGCGGCCGTCCCTGTTCTCATTGCTGCAAACACGCAGTGCTGATGACTCACAGAGTTACAGCTCATGTCCTGTCCCTTGCTCAAGGTTTATTCCCATATCTCTGCCTGACCACTGGTCATTTTCACTTGAAACTCTTCCCAGTGTCTCAAATTCAACAATATCTAGCTGAGCTTGCCCTCTCCCCCACAAAACACCAGTTCCCTTTCCCAGTTCCTTGTTTCTGCCCTGAAGTCCTGTCTCACGGCCATTCCTGCTTAAAACACTGAAATCATCTCTGATGTGTTCCATGTGTCCTTACCTTTGCTCACCTGAAGCTTTTCTCCATCACGCTTGATAATTCAACAAGACTGACTTGTTTCCCCAAACTTCTCTCTCCTTGAGGATTTTTTTTTTTCCATTTCCCCAGTGGGTTTTCATCATAACAGAGCCTGGTCATTTATTGTGCCTTCCAGCCAATCTCTCTGACTGCACCTTCCCATCTGCCATCCTCATCACATACAGTTAGCTACTCCACAGTTCCCTGAAATGATGTTTCTTGTATCCGGCTTTTGATCCTCCTATATTATTTCTTGTTCTTTTTTGATTGCAGATTTTAAAGCAAATGATTGTTCTTTGGGTCCCAATAGGTACCTGTTATCATGCTAAATTCTATCTGCTATAGATACAGTTGTTCTATTAATCAAAGGAAAAATCTCTACCACCCAGGTTGGAAAACTAGATCAGTATACCAAATGGTAGGATAAATTGGAAAACTGTCAGTGTTGTATGTGTCAAGTACAGAACGAGACCAGAAAGCCAACTATTAGATTTATGTCACTGTGTTTATCTTAAGGCTCAGTGGTAGTGAGCTTTCCTAGGGAGAGGGGACTGACAACTGATCAGGGGAAAGAGATAAAGCAAGCTTTCAGTTGCCAGTGTCTGTAGAAGCTCCACCTTCCCCCGAGATTCAGCTGCAAATTTTACAGTGCTGGAATAATTGATAAATTCCAGGGACTTTTTAATGACTTCCTATCAGTTCTTTTTATTTTTGGATGGACTTTTTAAAATTATTGCGGACTTTTTGTGAGTTATAGGATCTAGAAAAATCTGAGTCCAAGTTCAAGTGACTTGGAGGTAAGTTTTTATATGCAATGACAGTGTTGGAGAAGGCACTAGGCCTTTCTTTAGACTATCAGGCTCATATACACACACACTTTCTTCAGAAAAAGAAACCAAGAAAAAATATTTCAATTCAGTTATACCAGATGTTGGGGAAGAAGATGTTGGAAGAAGATAAAATAACTAAGCAAATTAACTTAAGAAGGAAAAAAGAGGCTGAAAAAGTTTTTTTTAAAAATCTATTTTTATTTAAGAAGGGAGTTGGTGTGTGACTTTGTACTTTGTTCTGAAAATCACTTTTATTTTCCTAACCACACCAACTTGATAAAATCCAGATGAGTATTTGGCTACATTAACTCTCTGGATAGCGTTGTCAAATGATGTCCATCTAGAAAAAAGGCTATCTGTTTTGAGTCCCCACTCTAAACTGTAGATACTAGCAGGAAAAGCTGGAGCTTTTAACCTCTATTGTTATTTTGTTGTTGCTATTCTGTTGAATACCATTGCCATATTGGTCAGAGAAAACCACTTTTTTTTTTTTTTTTTTTTTTTTTTTTTGCCTTAGTGTCTAATGACATGTGGGTGCTCGTACTAACATACTGAGCCACACTTGGCAGCACTGATAGTACGTTTACAAACCTGTGTTCAGTGAGGGGCCCTTCCTCAATAAAATAAAGTAGGCAATAGGAAGGTACCTGCCATCCACTGCAGAAGTGAACAACCAGGGAAATATTACCAAAAATGTTGGTTAGACAAGAGCAAGAGAATGTTTAATGGAATCAGTAGCCTGAAAAAAATCACCAGTGACGTAGTAAAAACTGTATCATTGTCAGTTGTGTGTTGAGGGTAGAAGCCAGCCAAGAGTGGATTGAAGAGAGAATTGGGATGTGAGGAAATGAACACAGCAGATCCAGATGACCCTCTACAGTGGAGAACTGGAAAGGAATGATAATTATGGGTGCAAAGGGGTGGCATTTAAGGCAGTTGATTATAGAGTCTCTTTATAGGCTTACACGAATGAATCAGAAGGCAAAGAGACACTGGTGATACATAAAAAAATAATGTAAGGAGTCCCCCTAAATGAGGGAGGAGATAGATCTAGAACCCATTGTTGGAATTGCCTTTTGATACAAGGGATGCCTCTTTCACTATAATCAGAGGATAGTATGAATGTGGCTGTTGACCAGAAATAACTAGATATGAAGAACTGTAAAGAAAAAGAGGGGGTAACTATAATCCTTTGGCTGCAAGCAATAGATGATATCTATGCTTAATTAGGAAAAGAATAGTGTGTTGGATGAATTACAGCTAGCTTAAAAACAAATAAAAGCCCACTATTAGCCAGTAACAGCCCTCCAACATCCAAGGGGACTTGATTCTATCCCAGTTTCTTGGACAGAGCAACAGGTAAAGGCAATCTACTCAAAGGTCTAGCCCACCTCCCAGAGAAGAATAGCGTAGTGGACCAAGAATTTCCTGATTCTTCCAGTGTACAAAGGTGAGAAGTCTCCACTCACTCACTCCCCTCCCACTGTCCTTTGTCAAAAGCCTCCCAGAGGCTGTGTTCCAGCCTCTTCCTCAGGAAATGGAACATCTGTCTCCAGGCACCTGGTCAGAAAGTGCCACGTGTTGACAAGGCTCTTCTTCATCTGGCTTTTGGAGCTAGGCCAGGGTAGAGTCTGAGCAAGTGAATGGGATTGATGGGGGCGTTCTGGTTCCTGGGTGGCCTCTCAAGCCAGAACAGTATAGCAGTATTTTCAGAACAGTACCTGCAATCAAAGCACTGAGTGTCAGCAGAGGTAGCATAGTGGAGTACCCAGAAGACACATTTTAGGCACTTTTTCTTGTACAATAGCTCTCCTGGTATTTCTGTGTGAAGGAACACATGACTCCATCCAGAGCCTCTATTGTTACTACTTACAATGCCTGGATTGGTGGTGTATGGTACACCCTCAACCAGCCTGGATGGCAGTGCCGATCCTTGCTCACTTTTTCTGATCTATTTGTCCCTTTCCCCATCGTGAACGTTGAAAACCGTATCATACATGTCAAGAAGAAAAATAAAGTAACTAATGGAAAACTGCAAGTATTCAGAATGGCTGTAGGCCTGCCTGTTGGCTTCCTGAGTTAAAATGCTGTATCAGTTCTCTGAAAACTTTCAGCATCTTGAAGACTCATGCACACTTATCGAACTCCAAGAGACTTTTGATGTTGTTGAAATAAATTCTTTTAACATTTTAACTCTTAGGGATCACAATACTTCTGTTATCTGAGGAGCAACTCAAAAGCCATAGGAAAGGCTGCATGATGCACCCCCTCCCAATCTGAGAGTCTTTGAGTGGAATATAATCATAGCCCTTCCCAAATATAATCCAAAAGATTGTTATGGATTCTTTAAGTTTGAGCTCTTACCTGGCACTTTCCTTTCTCCCTTTCCTGATCGCACTAACTTTCCTGGAATGGTTGTTCTGGTGACTTTTTCTCCTTACATGAACTTCCCTTGAGTCAGGACAGTATTATGCTTACATTTGTATTGCTACATCTTCTCCCTGGAGGCCAGGACAGGTTTTGCATATGGTAAGTGCTCAAGACTTTTTATTATTGTGTTACTTACTTTCTGTCTTCATCCTCAGGAGGCTGGGTGACCCACTCAGCAAGCAGTGGATTTATGCAAAAAAGCTTTCCATTTGATTCCTGAGTCTACAACTAGGTAGGTCTATGACTCGGGTTAAACCACTCCCTACCCCTCAACCGTAGTTTCTTCATCTTCAACATGAACAGTCCTTATCCAAAATCATTGTTGAGCTGATCCATTGAGATCAAGATGCCGATGTGTTTTAAAGACTACATAAAATGAAGAGTTTAATAATGACTGTGGAGTCAGAACAAAGGAAGCAGGATGACCTAGTGACTATTGTTAACCCCTGTGGTCTGCCTGTCTTTTCATCTTTATATCCTCAGCACCCAGCACAGAGGTTGACAGGTAAGTTCTCACTAGCCCTTTGCTTTTCCAATGAAGGCCAATAAAATCAGTTCCCTCTTGTTTTGGTGCTTTCTTGAAGAAGTAGAAAGTAAATGATCGCCGAGCATTTCATATGAATGTGGGTCTGGATGAAGGAGGGGGTAAATAGATGGAGTGTGTTCTTCTTGCTAGGGGTTCCAGAAGCTTTGAGAATTCTGAGCAGCGGCCTGCCAAGGGCAGCTCGCATCATCTGTGGAGCAGATAGTCCTGGTTATGGCTCTATATTGTGGCCATGTTACTGGGACACTAAAGGCCAGACAATACACAGAAGCCTGCAGTACTTGGACCCATGCTTTGGGAGCCCCGCTGAGAAGAATGGGTCTCACAAAGCATGGGTGGAAGAAGTGAGCCACTGGCCAGAGTAGGGGAAAAGGCAGCAGGGTAGAGAGGAGATGGTAACGGGAACAAAGCCTGCCTTCCTGTGCCTTCTGAGTGACCACAGATTTGGAATGCTCAGGCTTTTCTGGTGTGCCCTTTCAGTTTTACCGACTGAATAACCAAACCACTCTAATTTGTGTTCATGAAGTCTTTTCACTGAACCCATCTTTTTGATAAATTAGAATAGCAGTTTAGCCAAACCTTATTTGTGTTGGCCATTCACTAAAGAGTTACCTAATTAAAACAATGGATTTCTAACATTTCACAAAACATGTACTGATTTAATTTTATTACAGCCTTGTTTCCTTCCTTTATGAACTCTGGAAATAAAAGGCTGATCAGGTACAAATTCTTTTCATTTGTTACAACTGACCAATTTACCAAGGAATGGGCTGTTTTCTTTTCTTCATCGATGTGCCTTAGCGAGTAATTCACTCTAGGAGACCCCGAGGCCTGTGACTTTGTCCACTTTCAAGCCCAGATCTAGATTGGGAAAGCCCTGGTTTATAGGTCTGCTGGCAGCCCAGAGGGCCCGTGTGTTGTGTGTTTGGTAGACTTTGTTGTGATTGTCTTTCATCAGCCAGCCTCCTGCTTGGCTGTTAGCTCTGATGTCATCTCGCCACGTGCACTTTCATCTTCCTGAGGTGGTGTTTTGGTTGTTTTGTGGCTACATAGTCCTTCATCCCCCAGCAGAGCCTTTCCCAAGAGTAAAATATGACCTCTGTGGGAGGATGTGGGACAGTCTGAGCCTGGGCTGACAGAGTAACCTGGAACATTGGGAGTGAACACAAACAAGAGCATTGCAGCTTGAAGAAGAAAAGGACAACAGTAACATGGACATAAGTGCCTTGGCTTTGAACCAGAATAGGGAATCCAATTATAGTTCTGTGTAGCCAGGTTTGTTTCTTTGTTAAGTGCTTTGGTTTTGCTTTAATCCCATGGAAATAATGAGAGAATAAAAACCAGACTGAGAGTAAGCCTTTCACTCAAGAGTTTTCTTTAGAAGGCATCTAGATGGAAAACATCCTCTGGAGCCTGAAGAATGCTCTGATTTGTACAAGAGCAAATAAAAGCTTATAACCTGAGTTACCTTCCTGGTACTCTAAAAGCTAAGCAAAGAATTTACTCCGCACAGGATCAGAGCACTCTCGCCTCATATATGCGATGCATTCTATGTACTAACTACCCCAATTTAGGGACATGCTCTTCCAACGACCTTGACATCTCTCTTTATAGTCATGTCACTCCTCTGTAAAGGATGAGAGCATTTGCAACAAAGCCTGAATAGGAGCAAATGCCTGTCACTCACAGCTTGAGGTTTGCATTTTATCATTCTTTACATGTATTATCTGTTTGTAAGATTTGTAAATCTATATTTCTATATCAATAAATATCGTTTTAACCTTCAAGTCTCCATTTTGTAATAGAAATAATTAACAAAGCAACACAACTATGTCAAATCCAGGAGTTTCATTATAAGATTTTAAATCCTACAGATTTTTACATCATTTGTAAAGAACCTGCTTCCCTTATTGTTATGACTGTCTAGTGTAGTCCTTACCCTATGATCTTTCCTTGGGGCTTGCAATTAAATGAGTAATGATCTTGGAAGGTTAAGTAGATAATGTGATTGTGAAAACCTATTAAATCCAATTATTTTTTTTTTTCCGTGACCATGAAACACAATCTCTAAAAGCTGAAGTTGTGCAACTCCCTGGAAGGCTCATGGCTCAGCTCAGTGTTGCATCTAATGAAAACAAAACCAAAAATAAAACACAAGTGATCCATGAGGCTGTCTCTTTGAGCCTCATTGCCTATAATTGTAAACATCTGAACTTGGGATTTTCAGGAAAAGCTCTGCCCTGCAATCCGTGCAGAAAGCTAAGAATAGCCCAGAACAATCACTGTTTTTATCTGGTGACTCTCCAGATTGCTTGCCACGATTGTCTCAACACAGGTAAGTGAGGCATTCCTCTTTTCTAAGCGGAAGAGCCAACAGCTATCGGACCCAGTTAAGGTCACCTGCTGCTCTCGCTGGTCAATTACAACCCTTAGCCAGAAGTTTCAACATGACACTTCTGGTCTGTCTTGGGCGTGACTGTTCATCCAGAGCTGAGATGTTGACCCACGCTGGCACAGTTATCACCTGGGCATGGGCGTCGTTCTGGTGGCAGCTGCACCCGATACTAAGGAAAGGGTGACTGATGCCACCATCAGCCAGCCTTGCTTCAAAGTGGGAGGCACTACAGTTGCCTGGCTACCGTGCTGTCACAAGATTTAATGACCTTTATAGGGTGGAACACCTTCTGATGAGTTGCCTTTGGATTGTCAGCATTGAGTTTTCTTTGTCTTCTCAATAAGGATAATTAAAAAAAAAAAAAAAAAAAAAAGCTTTTCCAAAGGGAACTTTTAGACTTAAGCTTATGATACGTTTAGGCCATTGGTGCTTACAGATCTAGTTTATGCCATCATAAGAACAGTGGCCTTCACACAGCTCCTTCCTCCCTCAGGCCAACCTACGACCAACTGAAAGCATACCTTTCCTGTCCCTGTGAACTAGACACTGA
>NW_026592890.1:21327380-21369861 GCF_907164565.1 Psammomys obesus | reverse complement strand
CAAGATGGCTCAGAGGGTGAGGGCCCTTGTGACTACTCCTGATGACCTGAGTTTGATCCCACACGTGGAAGGAGAGAACTAAATGCTGTAAATTGTCCTCTGGCTTACACAAACCCTGTGGTCCTAGTGCCCCCAATAAACAAACATAAGAAAAGTTAAATGACTTGATAATACTCCGGGAAAGTAAACATCACTGAAATAACTCACTGATCATGTCTCTAAGGCTTCTGATATTTTTATTGTGCTCAGGTATAGGGAAAGAGGTTGTGAATAGTTTTTGGAGGAGCTAGAAGATGCTGTTTTATTGGCCATTCAACTATTCAAGGAACAGAATTGTCCTCAAGAGTAGACTGTAAACCTCTTAATGTTCTTTTCTGCCTTAGGGACACAGAGAGTTTAGGTTCGATTACTCTCAGAGGGATAAAGGAAACTCAGAGAGATATTCCTCCCTCCACTTAAGGGTTCTCTACTCATGAGAAAACCGAGGCCCAAATGAAATGTGATTTACTCTGGGTAGTGTATCCATCAAGGGAGAAACCCTAGCTTCACAAGCCACTTCTATTTAATCAATTTAAAACATCCTTTTCTCTAATGAAGAATGCCATTGTAAATCTCAAGCTATGTAGTCTGCCCAATGGCAATGAGTACAGAATGACTTTTGTTTTGATTTTTTTTTTTTTTGCAGTAGTTTTTCCTGAAAACAGCAAATAAATGCTACAAATGATCAATTTCTAAGGTGTTTTATCATGTGTGTACTGTCTGTGTTTTGGGTGAATGCTAGCCAATCCCCTTGAATGAAATGCTGAGCAAACTACGGAATGAAACCGACTATCAAAAAATTGCATGCTCTATTACAAGGATGAAAGGATGAAAGGGTAGCCATGGGCACTTACAGTAAATGCGGCATGGGCTCTGAGCCTAAGGGACCCATGGCTCTACACGAGTTTGTTTGCTCTTTAGGCTGTGTTTGCCTATGTTGTTGATCATGAGCACCAAGGCGGAGACTATTTCCTGACTAAGAATCCCTTTGATATTCTAGCAATGACTCACAAGGTCACACATGCCCACAGAGTGGCCAGAGTCACCTTCTGAGGTTTTCCCATAGGGCATGCACAGCACGTAACACACGAGAAATCAAATCTCTGTGTCAGCCTGAACTCCTGGCAGGCACACTCTCCCCTGTCCTCTAATCTGGACCTTGGTTATTTGGGGGGTCTACAGACCCCTTTTGCCCTCATCCATGCTTGTTCCCTTTTGCTACTTTGACATTTTCTCCACAGTAGGATCCCTAGTAGGAATTCCTCCTTTGTTCAGGGCAAGAGTAGAGCCACACTTACAAAGGGATAGGTGATTCAATAAACGGCTGACTCATTAGTGAAAGAAGGTAAAATTTATGATTCTAAGTATCTACCATTTCTCTCTTTTCCCTTCTTTTCTTCCTCTTTCCACTAACCTCCCTTTCTTCTCCTCCCTTCCTTCTTCTTTCCCTCGCTCCTTCCCTCTATCTCTTCCTCCCTCCCTCCCTCTCTTTCTTCCTTTCCCAAACATATATTGTGACAAAAATGCAGGCATTGCACTTGGTTTGAGGAGAAAGTGGAGAAGAAGGAATCAGTCACTGTAGAGTTATGATGTTATCAGCATTTTAAATTGGTGGCTGATCTTGATGAGAAAGGAGGGATAGAGACATTTTGTCTCAAATGAGAGACGAGGAGTACAGACTAGAGTTATCCTGGCTTTCTTTCCCCAGAACTGGGGAGGGGGAAGCAGTGATGTGTGCTGAGCATGTTCACACTCTGGTAGGAGCATTTATAAATTCTGAGCAAGTTGGTTCGGACTGCCTCTCCGCTGGCACTTCATCTAAAAACAAGGGTGATTTTGAGGATAGCACAGGAAAAATGATACTTAATGGTAAGCAAGCGTTTTCCCTTCAGTTAATATAATTTCTATTATGCTACAAAAAATGAAACTTTATAAAATTTTATTTTATAAATGTGAATTGTTTGGGGATATATTACATTATCCCTAACCCCCCGCCCCAAGACATTACTCTGTCACACATTATAGTACTAGTACCTGATGTCTCCATTTCAGCTGGAAACTGGTTGCAGGTGCCCTTGTTACTCTGGAAAGCTTTACTCTGCTGTTTGTTGCTACCTTTTTTTTTTTTTTTTTTTTAGCATGTGATAAAAGGACATAGCCTAGCTATCTGCGTGAGAAGTTAAAGCCAGTGTGTGCATTCGGCTCCGGGTACCCTTTAAGCACTCCAGTTTACTTCAGTGAAACAGCCTTGGTAAATGACACCAGCGTGTGCCTGAATGAGCTAGTACAGTTTCTAGCTGGAGTCACTCTCAAGACAGTTTACTGCGCAGAAGACAGTCCCAAATCATTTATAGAAGAAAAGCAAATGAACAAAACAAAACAAAACAAAAAAACCAACTTAAGGATGATCCTATTTAAGGTCAAAACCTACGTTTTTGAAATGGTAGCGGCCACCCCACCCCGACTATACGAAAACAACAGTAACAATAAAAATACCCCAATCAAAATATAACTCGAGTCTTTCCTTCACTTCTGACGTATGTTAGGGGCCACAGTGGTTGGGGAAGGGGGGGCTGGACTGCAGCAGCCTAGATACGCTGTCTCTAAATGACTCACCATAGAATGGGTCTGGAAAGAGCACATGCCCTGATTACTCCACAGTTGAGTTGGAGGACCCAATCAATAGCCCTTTTGTTTTTCCCGGGGTGGCAGTGGAGTAGCTATAAAGCCCTCTTAGTGAAACGCAATGCTAACGCCACGGGACACGACTGTTAAACCAGTTCCTGTGGACGACTGAACAGCACAGGCGCTTTCACTGAGAGCCACTCTCGAAGTGTTGCAAGAGCGTTTCCTATTATGTAAGAGGAGTGACTTCTTCCCTGGCTGTGGCCGAGCTACCAGACAGATCTCACAGACTGCCTGATGAACTCTAGACCTTGCTTTCTCCCTGGCAGAGGACAGACTGACTCTCTTTAAGGAAAGCCTGCTATGGCCTCCTTCCAGACTGTAGAGTTCCCATTTGCAAGTTACAGGCTCACCAGTTTCAAAATGGCTTCTACAAGGGTATTAAATCCAATTCCTCTGAGTCATGTTTTGGGTTTGTTTTGAAGTTACAAGCTGCAGAGCAAAGCTTTCCAGAGATGTTTTGAGAAGCAAGGACATAGGTACCCATTTCCCCGCCGAAATGGACAATGACTGGGTCCTGGCAGTATAATGGATGGCCGAGTCATGTCTTGGGCACTGATAGTATCTCTTGGCCCTCACCATTTCTGAGTATTGCCTGACCTGTACAGAGTGAAATCCACTCCCACACGGGAGATGGGCATCAGGAACACAGTAGGCAGTGCAAGTGATACGGCTGTTGTTTTTGAAGACCCACTGTGCACTGATTCTTTTTCTTTCTTTTTTTTCTTTCTGAAAAATGGAAAGAGAAGAAGATGATCTCAAAGCCCTTTCTAGGGTAAATAAGTGCAATGCTTTGATTTAGAGACAATCTTCTGAAAGAGCTGGAAACGACGAACTCACCTCACAATCCACCTTTGCTAGTAACCTGATGCCTTCCTCATCTGGCTCCCATCCTGCCCGCTGGTGTGCATCCTTCTCCCTTCACCGAGGGGCTCAACCATCAGAAAGCCTAGGGGAGAGACGACAGAGCGTCGTGTACGGCATAACAGAGGCTATATCTTCTGTTCCTAAGGATGCTTTAGCTCAGTGTAAGCAAGATTTGTCAGTGAAGCAGGCAAAGGGAGCCACGAGGCTCCACTTCCCAGCCATTTTTCTTCCTCTGTGCCTTTGATCACCTTCCAGTGTAGTCTGAAATACTCGCCAGAGACAGAGCTTTCTGTTGTACTGCAGAAAAATGGGCCATGAGCAGCAGACTGGTCCTGGGGTACAGGTTAGTTCTTGGGGTTAACAGGCAGAGAGGAGCTGCCCTCTCTCTGAACAGGACCTGCTGGTCTATGTTATTATGTCATCTTAGAACTGGAAACAAACACTTAAAAAAAAAAAAAACTTAGAAGATAACTGATTTACTTGTTAATATTTATGAAGTTAAGACTCAAAATAAATATGCTGGTTTTTCTTTTCTTTTTTCTTTTTTTAAATATCTGGCCATGTTTGGATGTGTGTTTCTCTTAGTTCGAGCAGGTGGAACTTTAGGCACTTCAATGGTGACAGACCCTTCCTGGCCTATTTTACAGTTTTTGTTGTTGTTATTGTTGTTGGCCTGACTGGTTCAGTCACTTCAGCCTGGCTTTTCAGTGAAGATGATAGGCCAAGTCCAGTGTTACTTGTACTAGGCAAAGAAAATACACATCCAGAAGCAGGGACTTTATTGAGAGAGACTCCTTAGGAGTGAAGCTGACACAGCAGTAAAAGGACTTCCCACTGGAGGCTCAGGGTAGCGCAGAGGTTCGAAGCTAGGGCAGTGGGCACGTAGGCGCCTGGTACTGAGCTCAGCAGGATGAGAGGGTGGTGCCCCGGGGTGGAGGACCTGCTGTTTTCCTTCTCACTGGCCTCAGATCAGCCCTCAGGTGATCTTACTGAGATCTCCTAACACCGGTAGAAATATTTGTCAGTGAGGTCATTTTAAGTCTTCTGTTTCCAACTCTAGCCATTTTGTTAAATTGATCCTTAGACTCCTCGACTGTTAGAACCGTGAATGAAGCGTAACAACTTATGGTATCTTAAATTTGCATGGTCCTTACATTTCACAACCGGGATCTTGGCTTGGCTAATATTTTCATGCCCTAATAACAGCAATCAACATTTGGGTTGGTCATATGGTAATAAATAGGCAGCCATCTGGGACATGGCCTTGTAAAACAGGGCAGGAAATGCCACATCATATGGAAAGTTGTACTTTTAGTTTCATAACTCAACATTTAACTAACAAAGATACTTACTGAAACAGCCTTTGTAGCATAAGGCATGTATTACAGCATTTCATGAAAATTGTATCTTTGTACAAAGTATTTTCCTATAAATCTTCTTGAGTTATCACGGTGACTCTCTGAGGCAGAGTCAGATGTTGTTATTGTAATTTTAATTTGTAAGAAAAGGAAATGGGGGCTCAGGAAAATGAAGTGATTTTGTTCATGTCTTATGTTTAGGGGAACAGAATCAATGCAGACTCCACACACAAGCCTTCCCACTTTGCATCCTCTGCCTCTGTGTCATGCTGTATGTATTTGTGTGGATGTTAACACATCAAAACAATAGGTGCTTTCTTGGGAGAATGGCAAATGTCTTACAGAGTACACATGGCTCTTAAGAAAAATGGAGAAGTACTGTGGACCCCACTTTAAGTTTTTTCTAACAGGAGTCACAATACAGATGAGCTTGGTTTCCTTTATGGATTCACATCTTCTACACAGAGTCCTTTGATGAACCAGTCGGAAGAAAACAGCTATAATGGATGACACTGTGAAGGAAATTCTTTCCCTAATTGTGAAATTGTCATAACTGTTCTCTGTACCTAAAATGTGCTTCAGAAAACTTATCATGTGGTAATGTTATTATTCAGCTGCAGATAGAAAACATTCATATACTTCCCAAACCTTCACATGTCGCCTGAGCTGCCCACAGCTCTTTCTTCAGCTGTTGTTATTGTTACACCATCAAAGGAAAACATGCAAAATAGCTTCTTGGCTTAGAGCAACCCAAGGGTATGAGCAACGAACCCAGGCTTTGTCCCCTTTCTGGGTCTCTGGTTTTCCTCCTCTATTCCCGAGTCTACTCGAGGGGTCGGAGGCTGGCTTTCTTTATTTCTGGTACGTTCAATGGGTGTGTTTGGAGGGGCCCTGGTGGAGGAGGGGGACACTTAGAAACATGCTACTGACTGTATTAGAGAATTGGCTGCGCACAGCTTTAAATATTTTGAATTTTCTAACTATGCAGACACTTCTGTGGAACTTGCTGTGTTACAGGAAACTATGGTTTACTTCTTAGGAAAGTAGTCTTGTTTATAAAAGAGAAGTACTTGATATAAAAATTCCTTTGAGATCACTAGAGTATCTATTTCAAATACTTATTTTTGTGAGGTCATAATTTTTTTTTTTAAAGCAGTTAGATGGTGTGGGATCCAGTGACTTTTGAAAATTAAGTTTTATAAAGTAGAAATGATTCTTTCGAAAGCCATGAGCATCTCAATATACAAAGTTATGGAATTTTCGGGAGAAGTGTTTCTTTTAACACAGGGTGGGCCTGACCAGCATGGGAGGTACAGTTTTACCTTCACTGTTAGGTTGTGATGAAAGAGAATTGTAGTGTCACCCACTCCTCTCTTCCTCATGGTCAAGAAACCTAAACTTTCCATGTTCGTTCCCTCCTTTTTTATAAACCATAGTATTATTTTACATGGATGGATGTTTTGCTTGTGTGCATGCATGTGTGTGTGTGTGTATGTGTGTACCAGGTTCTTGCCTGGTATCCAAGGAGGCCAGAAGAGAGCACTGGATCCCCTGAAACTAGAGTTACAAATGACTGTGAGACACCATGAAGATGCTGGGACTCAAACCCAGGTCCTCTGGAGGAGCAGCCACTGCTCTTAAATCCTGAACCATTTATCCAGCACCAATATGTTTATTTCTCAGTGTTAAATCTACAAAACAAACTCCCAGAATACCTAATCTCTTTTCATTTATATTCTCCTTTGTTGTTGTTTTTCTTATAAACCTTATTAATGCTCACTTTAGCACTGATCATTCTATTGTTTGTTGAGCATAGCATGAGTATTTCTGCTTTTATGCCTTTGGTCATGTTATTCCTATATTTAAATTAAGGTCAACTCTGCTTCTATTCCCTCCCAAGTCTTTGAATCTTCACTGATCTTAGTTTATTTAACTGAGCATAGTAGTGTTCAGCTGACACTCTGGGGTCTGAGGAAGATATTGAGTTCCAAGGCCATCCTGGGCTACATAGGAAGCTGCTGGCTCAGAAGACAATGTGACAAAACAGAACAAGCAAGCACACACAAAATACTCTCTTTCTTCATTTATTTTTCAATATTGATGTTTCCTCTCAGGGCTTGTACAGTTTATGTCTAAACTGTTTTGGCATTTAGCACGTAGTCATTCATTTATCAACTTTTGGGACATAAAGGGCAAGCTCACACTTTATCATTTATAGAATTAATAGTTTATATAGTATGAGGGATATTGCAAATAAGAATTATTTATGAGAAATGGAAAATTAGTAGATCCATGACTAAGAAGTAGTAACATATATGTGTACATACATATGTACATATATATTTCATGCATTTATAAGCCACTAGGGCAGTACTTGGTATATACCATGTAAATGAATAGTCTCTTTCTATATATTTGATGAAATGGAAAGGAATCAATGAAGGTCCCACGGAAGAAATGACCTTTAGTTATGATCAAGTAGGTCAAACATGAGTGAACGACGTGAGACTAAGAGCCTTCTGGATAAGTGTCTTATTCACTCTGCATGTGCTTCAGTTAGAGCCACAGCTCTCTAAATCTCTGCTAACGCAGATTTTATTTATCTGTATGTACCAATATGTCAACATATGTTATGTATCAGTGTAAGTTAGAAATGAAGGCAGGAGGGGCTAGAGAGATGGCTCAGCAGCTCAGAGCACTTGCTGCTCTTGCAGAGGCTCTAGGCTTGGTTGACTGCACACACATCAGGCAGCTCAGAACCACCTGTAGCTTAGCTCCGGAGGCTCTGATGACCTCTTCAGGCCTCCATGGCATCTGTGTGTGTGTATATATGTATATATATATATATGTATGTATGTATGGTACACATACACACATGCATAAACATAAAAAAATAAATTTTAAAAAGAAATTAAAAGCTAAGAAATGAATTTTTGATTTATTTATTTTAAAGAAACCACAAACTTATTACACGCTAGCATTGCTAACAATTTTAGTGGAAAAATACAATCCAAAAGCAACATACTCAGTGAGACAAAATTGTAGCAGTTTCTTTAATGTCTATAGTTTAGTAGAAGGAGGCAGAATTCCTCATCTGCTTCTGCATTCAGTCTGTTGCAATAGCACAGGCTG
Organism: Psammomys obesus; assembly: GCF_907164565.1. Taxonomy (NCBI): domain Eukaryota; kingdom Metazoa; phylum Chordata; class Mammalia; order Rodentia; family Muridae; genus Psammomys; species Psammomys obesus. The sequence continues at coordinate 21,361,780 of NW_026592890.1, read as the reverse complement.
CTTACCTTTAGAAACTCTACTACATAATTGGGGAAATGAGGATGAAGACTGCAAATAAGACATTAGTGTCTTTATGGTCATAGATTCTCCTTGTTTAGACACCCGAGAGAGCTTCAGGCTTCCCTCAGGTCTGTGAGCCACACATTAAAGACCACTATATGAGGCATCCATCTCTTTAAAAAGGATATTCTAAGCTATGTGTCTGTATGGGTTTGTGTATATGAATGCCGGTGCCCATAGAGGCCAGAGGTATAGAATCTCTGGACCTGGGGCATGTGGTGTGAGCCACCTGTCATGGATGTTGGAGACACGCTTGGACCCTCTGGAAGAGCTGCAAGAACTGTTAACTACCGAGCCATCTTTCCAACCTCTCATTCATCTGTATGTGAATATTCTTATTCACTTCTGCCATTTGTCTTGTTATTTAATAAATTCCTGGAGGGCAGAGATTGTGATAGGTGCCCAATAAAATGGTTGGCTGATGTTGATGACAATGGGTCCCATTAAAACTTTATATATGTATACAAACAGGCAATACATATATGTATGGTTGGGCATCTATCTATCTATCTATCTATCTATCTATCTATCTATCTATCCATCTTTCTATCATCTGTTTATTCTGAACATTTTAATTTTAAGAAGTAGACACTCAAGTATATAAATACTATAAATGGATAGAGACAGCTATTATTTGTCCAAAGGTAGTAGCAAAGATAATGACAGTAATAAGGGCAATTACTCATTCTACTAAAGGAATTAGTCAGAAAAAAAAAGAAAGAAATATGCATAGACAGGATGATGAAGTACTAGCCTTACTTCTGCAAACTTTAAATTCCTGAGGGCTTTTAGCATCACTTTATCATGTTCCTTTTCTGTCTGCGGGCAGATGGCATCTGTTTGTATTTGTGTATGAATCGAATATACCTGGAAATCCCAGCCAGGAAGTCTGCCACGGGACGTGCATATTCTTTAGCTGGTTCTCATGGAAATTACATTAGGAGGAGCCTATTAGAGCCTTTCAGAGGTCATGTTAATACACCAGCCTCAGGGGCCCTGAGTATGTCCTGGCCACATGTCATTTCCTTAGAACACACCATCCTCTGGCATGTCAGGATAGGGCCAGGCCTCTAGAATCTTTCTCCAGTGTGTACCCAACCAGTTCAACTTAGACATTCAAGATGGAGGGGAGCTACAAGCGGCTACCAGTGTCTGTACCTCTAAAAAACATATAGAGTGGACATTATGTTTTGTTTTACTTTATGGATGCAAAGAATAGATTAGTGCAATGTGAAGAGTTCAGATGTGCTGAATACACACACCCAAACCTATTTAAACCCCTGAAGGAGTTCTAAAACTCTGCAGCGAAGCTGATGCTGTGTCTTCCAAGTGAGGATGTCGGGGCCAGTGAAGGGAGGCAATTTGCTTAGGGTCTGGGGCCTTGAGTGGGCTGACTGTTCTTTGTGTCTGTGCTGTGCCCCATCCCAGTGAGGGTCTGAGTTGAGGCTCCTTGACAACTGAAGAAGCCTCTTCATCAGTAGGAGCCACACCGTTCCCTATCTTGAGCTCAGGTGCTCCGCCAAACAAGCTTGCTCTCAGCAAGACAGACCGCTATACTGCTGAGTGAGGCTTGGGGAGAGAGAGAGAGAGAGAGAGAGAGAGAGAGAGAGAGAGAGTGACTGCACTCGCTAGAGGGGCTGTGCTCTACTCTGATACCTGTCAGTTGTTGTTGCATTTGGCCTCTTATTTATTCCGTTAAGAACTGAACTAAGCTGCACCTATGTGCCCTCTACAAGCACCAGCACCCGTCATGGGCCTTGCTCTACATGTCCAGTGATTAACTTTTGTTGAAGAGAGACCATACACCATCAAGGCAAATGCCCTTGTGTATCTGCCTTTGCCTTTGTGAAGTGCAAGTAATCGTACAGCAAGTGGCTTCCTGCTTGTCTGTACACCCTGCACCACACCACACGTCTGGCCTTCCATGAGCAAAAGTTTCACTCTTGAAATTAGTGTGTGACCTTTCTTGTTTTTCATATCCGTGAAGAAGGGACACTTTGCTCTCAAGTAGTTTTGCAAGGCAGTTTCTGCAAGGCAGGGCACGGCCTCACAGTGAAGCCTGCAGCAGCTCCAGAACCAGGTGGAAGAGGGCCTTTCCGCGGCTGCCAGCAGAACATGTGCTCACTTCCCGAACGGTCCAGCATCTCCGTAGCTGTTAGGGCGTACCGTGCCTCATCCGAGTGCCGTGTGCAGAGACAACTGCTCTCTTTCTAGGGTGTTTCAAGGGTGTGGGTATCGTGGGAAACAGGTGGAAGAGCAAACTGTAGCGACCAGCGTGTCTGCCCTTCCATGGAGGCTTGGGACTCGACAGCCATCACACCCTGCCTCTCTCCTCTCAGGCACAGCCCACTGTTTCTGCGAGTGGGGGCTAAGTCCAGCCCTCAGCTAGGGAAACGCAGTGTGAGAAAAGAGGAGAAAGGCGTGTCAAGTGGAAGGAACAGGACTTAGGCAGAAGGGGGGGAGTCTGCAGGAAGAGCTACAGTAGTCTGTAGCCAGTGGCCTGGCTACCTTTCCACAGCTAGCTCCTCTCACAACAAACCCACCCCCCATGAGCTTCCCTGCAAACACAAGGGAAGTTCCAGCCCTTGGCAGCCAGAGAAGGTACTCTGATCCAAAAGGCCTGAGGCTGATCTTTTGTTTGAATTTTCCAGTGAAGACACACATAACTCAGCTACTCCTCTCTCAGCCCTCACTCACTTTAAGAAATTCAGCCTCATAGACCCACGGGGGGGGGGGGGGGGGGGGGGAATCACTAAATGAAGTATTAATGTTACAAGTTCTATTTTAGGAAGTAGTCATCCTATTATATATTTATCTTTATAAAAGAGAGAAACAGCAATTAAAAAAAAATCCCAAATAACTGTATAGTGCATCACATGTAAAAATTATTTGTAAATATTTTTCTATGAATAATTATATTTAGGCACTCAATTACAATTTTATTTCTTGATATCTAGAGAATAACTGATATTTAAAAAATTTAATTTGGAGTCTTAAGCAATGTGTTTTGCTCATATTACTTCTCTCCTTCCCAGATCCACCTTCCCTTTCTACCCGCCCAATTTTGTGTACTTCAGAAAAGAAAACAAAGAAGACCAATTTCTTTTGCCTAAATATTGTTGGATGTCTGACTTCCACTGAAGCACAGTCGGCTTGTTAGGGAATACACTCTTAGCTAAAACTGTCTCTCTATCCCATGGCTAGGAGTGGGACTATGGAAACCCACAGGGCACAGACTCTGCCAAGAGGAAAAAAAAGATCACTGTATCAAATGATGTCACAGATTAACTCACTAGAAGGTGTTTCCAATATAATGCCCATAGTTAAGACGATCCTAACACCAGCTGTAGATACGGCTGCTCTGATGAAAAGACCCAGGACAGTGCCCAGCAGACCTGGGCTCCGGTTCCAATGCCAGCTTTTTAATCTGAAAAATGCTGATAGTAATCTTGTCTCACAAAGGACAGATCATCAGCTCTGTCCCACTGCAAGTATCACATAGGAGTTGCTATCGTTTTGTTTATAGATGTGATGGCTACTGTATAGCCATGCTGGTTTGTTTATTTGTTCGTTTCTTTTACTGTGAGACATTAGAATTATAAAATCTGTTTCATACACAATTTTCATTATGTTTCTGCTAATTGGTAACCTAGTTTTTCCAGTTTTGTGATGAGATAAATACAAAGTAAATGGCATTACCGTTAGTGGATGTGACTTACACTACCTGTGCTGGAGATTTTCTTTGAAATAAAATGCCTTTTCCCCTAAAAAGGAGAAGACAGCACACTATAATTCCAAGGAAAATTTTATATTAAAAAAGCGAATTCCTTTTGGCCTGAATTTGAGTTTTATTTACTCCCAAATAGCAAGGAAATTAACAATCAGTGCTGGAAAATTATCTATTACAATATGTTTCTAATAACATTATTTAAACTTATATACTATAAACCATGGTTTATGGTACTGTGATTAAAAACAGGAAGTGAATTGAGAGCTGTATTTCTAATGAACAAAGGTTTAAATGTCATATAGTTAGGAAATCACTTGTATAATTTGAATCCTGTCTTTCTCTATATGTAAATCTTCTGCATTTGTTTTAGAACGCTTGTAAATAAGCTGTAAATTTAGATAATATTCCTCTTACAATGTTATATAGTAAGATCTTCAAGTAAGAATGTCCAAAACATGCTGCTGTTTTGTTCTGAAGTTACAAGTTTCTCTCTCTCTGTGGTTTCTTTGTGCTGCCTTGGCTGTCCTGGAACAAGCTCTGTAGACCAGGTTGGCTTTGAACTTACAAAAAGCCACCTGCTTCTGCCTCCCAAGTTCTGGAATTAAAGCCATGGGCCACTACCACAGGGCAACATGGAAATTATTCTCTGAAGACTAAAAAGCTCTGCCTGTTTGGAGGAGTTGGTGGCCATGTGGTTCTAATTCCCTTCTCTTTTTTCCTTTTTTTCTTATCATTTATTACAATTTATTCAATTTGTATCCCAGCTGTGGCCCCCTCCCTCCTGATCCACTCTCCCTTACTCTTCTCCCCCTCCCCATCCCCTAGTCCACTGATAGGGGAGGTTCTCCTCCCCTTCTATATGACCCTAGCTTATCAGGTCTCATCAGGACTGGTTACATCATCTTCCTCTGTGGCCTGGTAAGTCTGCACCCCCCCAGGGGGAGGTGATCAGAGAACCTGCCACTGAGTTGTTGCCAGAGAAAGCCCCTACTCCCCTTACTGGAAACCCATTTGGGTACTGGGTCTATGGGCTACATCTGAGCCAGGATTTTAGGTCCTTTCCATGTATTGTCCTTGGTTGGGGTATCAGTCTCTGCAGAGCCCCCAAAGGCTCAGTTTTTATGGCTCTATTGGTCTCCTTTTGGAGCTCCTGTCCCCTACAGGTCTTTCTATCTCCCCCTTCTTTCACAAGATTCCCTGCATTCTGTCCAAAGTTTGGCTATGAGCCTCAGCTTCTGCTTCGATACTTCAATCAGTAGAGTCTTTCAGAGGCCTTCTGTGGTAGGCTCCTGTCCTGTTCCCTGTCTTATCCTGCTTCCAATGTCTATCGTGTTTGTCCTTCTGAATGAGGATTGAGCATCTTCCCCAGGGTCTTCCTTGTCTAACACCCCCCTAATTCAGGTTCTAATTTCCTTCTCAACATTCTTTTCCTAGTTTTTCTGTAGACAAGAGATGCTTGTCTGCATCTTCTGGCACAAGTTTTCTAACAGAATCTGCAAGTTCTGAAAGATACTCTGTATTTCTTCCACTTGGGTCATCAGCATTAAAATTTTGTTCAATATTGTCTTCCAGAGCACAAGACCAAGATAGGACTGTCAAATGTTCCAAAGTAGAGCAAAACTCTGAACAGGTTTTGTTGGAGGATCTTTTGGGTGAAACAACGACCATTATAGTTCTGTCGCCTTCTTTCTCTCTGAAGTACATTTTTATTTCCTCTTCTTTTCCTATTGATAGTTTGTGAGCAACACCCAACACACTGCCCCCAGGATATCCAACAAGAGTCACAAGTCTTCCGGGCTGGTCAGGGAGCCCACATTGATCAGTTCTGCCTTGCCAGAAGCGTGGTGTAACTACTGTTTCACTCTTTTGTTCTAGAGCTTTTAGTATGAGGTTAAGCTGCTAGTACAAGATCTCTCCAGTTTGGTTTGGTTGTTTGTTTTAATGTAGGCACCTGGTGCTATGAATTTGCTTTTAGAACAACCTTCATTGTGTACCATAAATTTTGGTATGCAGTGTGTTAATTCTCATTCAGTTCAAGAAATTCTTTAATTTCTTTCTTAGTTTTTGTCTTGTCACATTTTTTTTTCATTCAGGAGAGAGTTTGTGAACGTTTTCTCCTTTATGTTGCTGTAGATGTTTGTCTTTTTTCTTGGATCTGTTAAGATTTGCTTTGTGTCCCGGCATGCAGTCAATTTGGAGAAAGTTTCAGCAACTGCTGAGAGGAGGTATGTTCTTTTGTGCTGGGGTAAAATTTTCTGTGAATATCTGTTGATTTTATTTGGTTTATAACATCAGTGTAAGCTCCAGCATTTCTCTGTTTGGTTGTGTCCGGATGTCCTGTCTATTGGCGAGAGGTAGTGGATATTGAAGCCTCGCAATATTGGTGTGTGTTTTTATGATAAACCTGGGTGCTCTTCTGTTTGGGGCATAGATGTTAAGAAATGCAGTGTTCACTGGGTGAATTTTTTCTTTGTTGAGTAGGTAGTGTTCTAATTAGTTTTGGTTTGGTGTATGTCAGATATTAAGATGGCTACCCAGCTTGCTTCTTATTGCCTACATAGAAGCGATATGTATTCTTGATTTAAGCTGTTTTTTGTCTTTTGTCTTTTTTTTTTTTTTTTTTTGGATTCAGCAAAAGGATGGATTCTGTTTTCACCCCCATTCTGTTAGTCTGAGTCTTTCGTAGGGAGACTGAGACAACTGATGTTGAGATGCATCAATATTAATGAGCAGTGTTTGTTGGTTCCTGTTTTTTGTTGTTATTTTCGTGGTGGTGGTGGTGTGTGTGTGTGTGTGTGTTTCCTCTCTTTTGATTTGCTGCTCTGGGATTATCTATTCCCTGTGTTATGTTGGGTATAGTTAACCTCTTTAGATTGGAATTTTCCTTTTAGCACCTTCTGTAGGGCTGGATTTGAAGGCAGATAGTGCTTAAGTTTGGTTTTCTCCATCCATGGTGATTTTACTGTGTATAGTAATCTGACTGTCAGATTACTATTATCTGTTATCTCTTAGAATCTTCAGAACACCTATCCAGACCCTTCTGGTGTTTAGAGTCTCTATTAACAAGTCAGATGTGATTCTAATAGGTCTGCCTTTATATGTTACTTGGTATTTTTTTTTCTTTGCAGCTTTTAATATTTTTATTGTTCTGTTCATTTAGTGTTTTTATTATTGTATTTTGAGGGGAATTTCTTTTCTAGTCTAGGCTATTTGGTGTTCTGTACGCTTCTTGTGCCTTGGTAGGCATCCCTTCTTTAGGTTAGGAAGATTTTCTTTTATGATTTTATTGAAAATATATTCTGTGCCTTTGACCTGGGTTTCTTCTTCTTTCACTATTCCTATTCCTAGATTTAGTTTTTTCATAGTGTCCTAGGTTTCCTAAATGTTTTGTGCCAGGAGTTTTTTAGATTTAACATCTTCTTTGACTGAGGCATCTGTTTCTTCTATCGTGTCTTCAGCACCTGAGATTCTCTTTCCCATCTCTTGTACTCTGTTGGTGGGGCTTGCCTCTGACATTCCTGTTCAAGCTCTTAAACTTTTCACTCCAAAATTTTCCTCAGTTTGGGTTTTCTTTATTTTAATTTTATGTCTACTTTTAGATATTGAACCATTTTATTCATTTCCTTCCACTGTTTGTGTTTTCATAAACTTCTTTAAGGGAGTTATATTCATTTCTTCTTTAAGGACACCTAACGTAGTCATAAAGGTTCTTTTGGGGTCTTTGTCTTGTGTTTAAGCTATGTTGCAATTCTTAGTTTATACTACAGTAAGGTTGTTGGGCTCTGGTAGAGACATACTATCCTGGCTGTCATTGTGCTTTTTTAATAATGGTGCTTAGGCATCGGGGTTTTGATATTTGGTCTTGTCTTTATTGGGTGGGTATTTTGTTTCTTGGTTTCTGTTGCCCTCTCTGATTCTTAGAAGGTGGTCATTGTGTGTTGCCTGGTAAAGGGTTCTTATGGTATCCTGCTAGCTGTGGCCACTGGGGGGTCCCAGTAAAATGTGCTTTTAGATGCTTAGAAATGAGCATGGGCTCTAAGGGTTGGGGGAAAGCAGAGTGTTCCTCGAGGATCTGCCTGTTTCCTTGGGAAGCAGAGAGTGAGGAGGGCAGCAGCCTGTTGTCTGCTATAGAGCTGGGGATGAGGCTGGGAACTAGATCAGGAGGAGAGGTGGAAGAGATGAAGATTTACAGTTAGCCTTTCTGCTTCCCTGGGTGTCGTGGCCTTCAGGTTTCCAGGGAATCCAGATTTAGATTTAAAATGATTAAAATCTGAAAAAGGAGGAAAATAGTTATAAGCAGAAGGAGAAACCATAAGAAAACCATTTTTACAGGCTGTAAAAAACTAGATTCTGGGCTGGGATGTGGGTTTTGATCACAGTTTTACAAAGTATCTGCTAATTAGAAAGGATTGTGGAAAGATGAGACAATCACAAAGTTTAAAATTCAAGCCACTGCCTGATGGCATTTTCACACATGTTTAAAAACAAATGTGTTTTTCATCAGTAGCCTCATGGTATTATATTTTTTCCTTATCAAAAAGCAAACGATTCCTGCTTTGCTCCTTTAAACTTTGCAACATCACTTAATCAGCCCAAAAGTCCCTTGACCAAGGGAAAGTCATCTAACCACACCCCACAACAGGAAAAAGAGAAGACGTTATTCAAGCCACTTTCCTTCAGCGGTGTGTCTGTTGACCAATTATTTCATTTATTCATCATGAGCTGGAGCCCTCATGGCACCTTGTTTACAGGAAGTTCTCTCAGAAACAGGCTTTATAAGCTTAACTGAACTTAACGCTAAATCATACCACTCAGAGCCCCACCTGGACCAGGTAAGGAGCAGGGTGTGGTTAGTCCTCAAGGCGACCACACCACGTTCTTGAGGATTTCTATCAATTTTTTTTTTTTTTTAAAGCAGAAGAAATGTCTTAAACAGAGCTGGGCATTTTAGGCAAGTTCTATGGCTTCTGCTTCCACTTCCAGTGGCGTGTGGAACTTTTGTTGCCTATTTATCTGTCAGGCTCCTACCAAAGTGTTGAGCCCCTTGGAGGCTGGAGCCATGTCTATTCAGATTTTCTATCCTCTATATCCAGCGCCGGTTAGAGCTTCATAAATTCTTAATTTGCTGCATAGTCTGTATTATCCTGCCAAAGAAGCCCATTTCTGCCGAATTAACAAATATTTTTTAGGTCACGTGTACTTTGATACCAAGAAGGCAAAAATCTGTCTGGACACACCTTGCTGACACGGCCGAGATGAGTAATGTGTCAGCTGAGGGTGGAAGGAGGTGGCAAGAGGGCTTTCGTAGAGTCATAGGATGGTAGAGGCCTCCCCAGCAGGAGGCTTACCCAGATGCCCTGTTAGCCTTATTCATGTAATTCCCCTTCTGACTTTACACAAAAACCAGACAGTTGTCTGGCACCATTCTTGTCTGTTACACAACCAAGATGTATTTCCATGCAGGCTTTTTAATTTTCCTGAGCAAGCAGGTTTTGGCTTTCCATACCTTGAAGGAAAACAAACTAGCAGCCTCTCGGAAGGGCTGTAGGTTTGGATACGGTAGTCAACAACAAGACCCGGCACAGGGAACCCCACCACTGAGATGAAGAAATAGGAGCCTGGAGGTGGTTCTCCTGCCCTAGATCAGACAGAGTGCCAGCCTTTGAGAGAACAGGATCTGCCCATGTGTGCCTCATGGCTCTTTGCCTGGTCCCGGGTACCTCATTGTTCTTTGGAGAACTCTTTGCTATAGAACTGAAGAAGTGGGATCCTCAGTAAGAAGAAAGAATTACTGTGAATACATTTATTCCATCCCTTCGGCCCACAGGGAAAATGCTGGGTGGGACAGCACAGCTCCACGGTGGAGCCTGAGCGTCTTGTACAACAAAGGACGAATTTAAGGATGACCACAGGAGAACAATACTTCCTTTGTTGTGGAAAAAGCTCCTCTAATTTTTCTCCTGGTTGTGGTTGCTGCTAAGGCTGTTTGTTCATGTCAGTGTTTATAGCATACCTTTGCACTCTGTCAGGGAAACTGGCCTTCCATCCTGCCATTTTGCAACACGACTTCTGACTGTATCTCATGAATCTAATAATAGGCATTGTGGCCACCACCTGTGCTTAAGATTATTGCCCCATGGGTTTCACTCTAATGCCAGCCTTCCAAGTGTCATGCCCACAGAACCGAGTGGACACACCCCTTCCTAACAACGTGGAACTATGTCATTAAAAAAAAAAAAGAAGAAGAAAAGAAAACCAAAACAACTTGCTCCTCCACGAACACCTTGTGACTGACACTCTATGAGACACTGTTAACAAACCTGTTGTTCCTCTTTCTAAACCGGGAGTTGAGTGGCACTGTCTGAATCACCAGGAAATCTGAGGAAAGTATTTTCTACGATTGTTAGGCTTTGGTGTGAAATGTTCAGTCAGTTAACACCGACGTCGCACCAATAGATTAAGTTTCATGGTCTGTAAGTCAAGTAATTTGCCCTCCAGGTAGTTGGTACGTATGTCTGTTAGACACAGTACAGGTGCCCACATCTGATACTGGGCTTGTGAAATATACTATATTCTCGAGTAATGAAAATGAAGACAGAGCCTGCTGAGGCAACACAGTGCTAAGACCATGACACAACACCTGAGTCAGGTTACTAGCTTTACTCGCCCTTGATTAACTACACGAACCTAGTTACTCCATCTTCCGTTGTTGTTGTTGTTGTTCAGTCATTTCATCTGTAGAACGACGACTAGTTATAACGCACTGCCTACCATAAGACAATCTTTTTGACCCTTGACACTTTAAGGTTCCTTAAAAGTCTCATTCTGGATTGTTTTTCTATATTAATAGTATAGAACTTTCCTGTAGGGCTTTTGGGCCTTTCACTGACCAGGAGGTTTATGTGAAGTTGGATGTGATCAGCTACCATCTTTGTTACTGGATAGTCTTACTTCTGTTTAATACCTGTTCCGGTGGATTTGAATAGTACCATGTCCCAAAGAAATCATCCTTAGGGTATCACCCTGTCATGTCAAGTTGAGAGGATAAAATCTTTAGACAATTGTGTAAGTCAGGCATGATCATTCAAGACGATCTTATCATGGTCCAAAGTTTGAGTGTAGGCATCTTCTTTGTGCTACATACATTTCAACAAATAACAGAGGTCTCCAAACCAGATACCCTCCCCTGCTTGTACTCATCTAGGGTTAAACAATTGCCTGGCTGTAACTTGCTTTCAGTCCTGCTGGGTAAGCTCCTTAAAGAGGTTTTGGAGACGAAACTTGAAAACAATAACAACCAAAAGAAATGACTGTTGGGGATATATTTTAATGATCATCTGCAAATGGTTACTATATTGAACGTGTCATTAATAAACCAAATTGCCCAACAGTCCTTTTAGCTAGCTGTGCTGCGTTTCCTGCATGCGCATCTGTTTTTATCACAGCCAGGCATCATTTTTAAAACATATGGGGTCCGATGAAGAGAATTTGAGTACAAAGAATCTTACATAAAGTAACACAACTTTCTCCCCCTTTTAATGTTCTCCTGTCTCCCTCCAGACTGTGGAAGGACAAACTTAAAGTCAACACGCACATGCCATGTTTCCGCCTAAGAATATCTCTCCGCAACATGATTCTTTCGCTTAGCTTCGTATGGTATGTCCATCAAAGATTTTCTTACTCTTGTAGCTTTGTGTTTTTCCATGATTTTTATTAGAAGCTAACACACCCTTTTTATATTTCATTTAACAAATATTTACAATACATAACATTTCCTAAGACTGTTCTAAGTACCTTAAAGATATTGACCCACTAAATCCTTATAATACTGTCATGAAAAATGTTATCCCCATTTAATAGCTGAGGACACTGAGCAGACATAGGCATAAATAAACACCTCAAATCCAATGGTGGGAAATGGTAGAGCTTATTTTGAACTTAGCCATGAGCTATGTTCTGTTCTGTTCTGGGTTTTTTTCTATTGGATCCTATCCCACCAGATTCTATGATATATTCTGTATATAAATGTTGCTAAGGACCTTAAGTTCCTTTAGCAACAGGAAAAACATTTACTGTTGCTTTGTCTTTGATATCACTATGGTCTGATAGTACAGGATATATGTGACTAGTTTGGTTTTTTGGCAATGCTGTTAGAATTCCATTTGTGGATATTTAGTAAAGAGATGATGGTAAGTTCTGTAAGTCGGACTTTGAGTAACACTGGTATCAGTTGTTGAGCCAGAGTCCTTTCCATGCTTCAGTTATATTACACACCTGTAGAAGGAAGCAATAACTAATTATAGAGGAAACAGATGTGTCTTCCTTTTTCAGTCTGAAGCCTCAGGAAAAAGGGGCCCTAGATTGGTGTGGAAGTGTGAATACTTCATTCTGAGTTGGAGATGAATTTGATACAGATCTCGAATAAAAACTTGGATTGGGTCTTTGTGGTAGAAGGAAGGTCTCCCTGGCTACGTGGAAGTAGAATAAGCAAACAAGTAGTCTCTAGGTGGTGGCTCTGGAGACATGCTTAAGAAGAAAGAGGTATGGGAGAGAGCATGGTCCTCTCTCCTGAGATCATAGAAGGCTCAGAAGAGGAACCTGGATAGTCTTTCATGAATGTCTAAGTGAAGTGAGGGCTGTGCTCTATGCAACTCTTCAGGGATCACAGGTTTCTTCCTGGATTAATTTGGTTGCCATCCTTAATGTAAGGATTTTAAATAAATAACTACACAGAGAAAAAGCTGTTTTCATGGCACTACAAAGGCTTTATTTGATTTTGTGACAATTTTTGGTCTTATGGGTGTGGAGTTCTTTGAGGCAGATCCATTGCAAAAAGATTGGGTGAAGAAATAAATAGGAGAAACTTGGTGTTTTCTGTTAGGCCAGAGACATATAACACATATTAGATAACACCCCTGTCCTCGCTGTTTACATTTTAGAAATATGGTTTTTATTAGCAGAAAATATTAACGAGAAGTTACCAATATCAATGTGTAATGACACTAAAAATTCCAAGTTTCAATTACTAGTATCACTAGATGTTACTCATATAAATGGGAAATGTGTTGGCATTATTTACTGTTAAGGTGAGGAAGGGGTCTTGAGGCTAGGTTTGAAAACCGCTATACTAAGGACACTGTCTTTTGGGTAATTTCATGCTATCACTGGATTTAAAGTGGAAAAAGAAAAATAGATCATTGGGTTCTACTTATGCTTTTCTATGTAGCTCCTTGACTGCCGAAAAACAAAGAATATATCGAAACCAAGACACAAGCACCCAGTATGCCAGCCATTGTTAAGGTGCTGCTACTCACACAGTTAAGGCCAAGCTCACCATGGGGGACATACACAAAGGTATGATCACTAGGAGATATGTTCATCAGGTGCCAACAAAATCATATCCACTTCAAGTACATTTAGAAAGAGAACTATGATTTTATTTCTACCATGATATTCTGAGCTAGAAGGATAAAAAACATCATTACATGATGCTATCCATTCTATTTATTCCCCCTAATAAATTGGACATGATTGAACCAAAGAATTTTTCCCTAAAATATAAATTTCTTATTATAAAATATTATTAAAATGATAGTAGTTAAACCAACCAATAATTTATCATAGACTGACTAATTTTCCCTAAGAAAGGTATCATTTAAAACAGAAGCAGGAATTCTGTCTGATAGTTTTCCCCAATTTTTTCCCAGTCTGAGCTTCTGTTAGAATTTGAAGACACACCTAAAATAAGTACTGCTGAAGTAGAACGCGGCAAGACTCAAGACCTGAAGGATGACACAAGCTAGGTATGTTGGTGCTGCTATTGATGATTAAGGCATATCTACTGAGTCCTACCACAGAGACTAGAACATTCATCAGGCACAGACCAGATTAGTAGCCTGTGTATTCTGTAAGATGAAACTGAAAACTAAAAGCTATAAAAATAAAAGTTGCAATCTATCAACAATATGTCAACCGTGATGCTCCGTAAAATTGAGTCTAAAGAAAACTAAGACCATTTTAGGGACCAGAAGGTAGCTGGGTGTGTAAAGGTACTTGCTGTCAAGTGTGACAACCTGAGTTTGGTCATAGAAAAATCAAGCTGGAAGTGATTTGAAAACTTCCTTCCTGCTGCCTAGGTTTCACAGTAAAAGAAAGTACTATGCAGGATTCTAAGGGAGGGAAGTCATTAACGGTATTACCTAGAGGCAGACCCTGTACAATATTTTCCTAGCAGATAAGATGTTTTACGGGTGGAGTAGTGGCATGACAGCTATGGGACTAACCAACTTTGTTTGGATTGGATTTGAAGCCTGTTCCGCAGGAAAGAATTCATGCCTGATACTGAAAAGCATATCAGGAGCCATGGACAGGGATGTCACAGGCTCTAAGAAGGAATCTTCTGCTGTGGTCTTGCTGCTGTGTAGCAAAACATGACCTGTTGTCCAGTTGCCTTCTAAATATTTATGTTTATACACACAGATTAGTGCTAACCTCAACCTTGGCTAGAGAAGCTTCTCCTACCGTGGTCAGCATTTGATTCACCGACTCCTAACTGGGCGAACTATTGAGAATAAGTGACTCTTTGTTGTCAGTCCTAAGTGGATTAGTATTAATCTTTATACCAAGGTTCAGGGAACATCTCAGAAGAGGGGGCAGAAAGAATGTAGGACCTGGAGATGAGAAGGATGGCTATGAAATGATGTCTTCTGGATATTGCATGGTCATTGTACTTATGGACTTAGAGCATGCTAGGGTTACCTGCACAAGAAAGGCACAGGATCAAGCTTAATGGGTGAGCCAACATTTCAAAAGACAGGAGTTTACAAAACAAAGGGGGAGATGGAGAAGAGACAGGAAGAAGGGAGGGGGACTCGTTGAGTATGGGAGGGAGTGGAAGGGGAGTTTGGGGTACAGATAATTGAAATACATTGTTTCTATGTATAACACTTTTAAAGAACAAATAAAAGATATTTTAAAAAATAGATAGTAATTGTGTGGAAGAGTTCCAGAAAGGTTTAAATTTTGTTAATCAGAATGATAACTGTTTTCTATTATTATATCATTCTATAAGTTTTGATGACATTCTACTATTTATCATGAGACCTTATGATTTGATGCATCTTAAAACATGTAGACAGCTGTTGCTCTGAGTTTTCTGTGTAAGTATGTGCAGATTAACATATTATAAAATATTTTGGAATAATATTTCATCTAGTCAAGAAATTAAAATACAAAATTTGAAAGGAGCCTTCTATCCCCCCTTCTTCAGAAGCTCCACAAGGAAACCAACAGTCTCTGGGTTCATGGGTGACTACAGAGACTCATGTACCCACCAAGGACCATGCATGGAGAGGACCTAGATACCTTGCTCAGATGTAGTGTATAGGCAGCTCAGTCTCCGTGTAGGTCCACAAGGAAGGGGAGCAGAAGCTGTCTCTGACATGAACTCAGTTTCCTGCTCTTTGATCACTTTCTCTTGGTGGTTCGGCCTTGCCAGGCTACAGAGGAAGAGGATCCAGGCAGTCTTGATGAGACTTGATAAGCTAGAATCAGATGGCAAGGGAGGAGTGGACTAGGGGAAGGGGAGTGGGGGGATGAGGGAGGGAAGGTGGGACTGGAAAGAGATGTAGGAAGGGGCTACAATTGGGATGTAAAATGAATAAATTATAAGAAATAAAAATAAATAAAAAATAAAAAATGATCATAGAAAATTTTAATAAATTTTTGTTGGGAATGGTACCAGGAAACACTGAACATTAATAAAAGACATGATTGGTTCCTTGAGTAGAAGCTCACAGCATTCAGAGTAGTAGGAAATGAGTCTCAGTAGTTTGTGTCTCGATTTGTGATCTCCCAGCTACAAAACTTCGAGTGCACCCTTAGCAGTCACAGATTTCTCAGCTCCTGGGGTCTCACAGTAGTTGAAGAAGCTACACAGAAACTACACAGAAGCCAGTAGTTGTGTAAATACTTTATAAAGCATAAAATACTAAGCCCAAAACGTGTAGTGAATATTTGAGGGTGCTATGATGAAGTTGCAGGGTATATAAGATATTTTAACCTTTCTTGGGAAGCATAATAGTATCTATTGGAGAGTGCATGAGTTATTGCTAAAAAGTTGCTTGGCTGCAATTACAAAATACTTAACAATTTAGTATAGGGTCCTACAAAAAGAGTTACTAAGTCAGTAAGGCTATTGTGAATGGGGAGGCTACATGATAAACACTCATTCCACGAAAGCCATGTGAATATCTGAATTACTTATTACTACTTAGAGATTTGTTAGTTTTATAGTCTTTTAAAAGATGCCGTAAACCATGCGAACCCATCTCAGGAAACTTGTCACAGTCAGAAGTAGAAATGACCTGCCAGACCTCCATTCTTATCTCCGCTACCATCTTCCACAAACACAGAGACTGATCTTCTCTACTTAGTGCACTATGTATATCTGATTTGTTCGCCTGGCTTCCAACCCAGCTGTTTTAACACCTGTGATAGATGAGAAACCAGTCTAGAGAGACTAAGATTCCTAACTGGGAATCTTAGTCACAGCTAAGTGACTGGTGCTCAGTGTCCACCCCTCACACACCTCCACATGCTGGAAGCTGAGAGAGGCAAGAGAACTGTGAATCATCTATACAGTTCTTTAGCTTAAATGTACATATTTTAAATGGTGTCATCGTACTATTTTTCAATTATTTGAGGACCAAATGCTGGCTGGTATTGGCTCACATTTACCTGCCACTATCACCGCATCCTTAGTACTGTGCGTGTGTATTCTTGTAACAGGCACTTCGCTGTACCAATCTGTGTGTTATAGACACAAAGTATTCGTAAAAACAAAACAAAACAGTCTTTCTAAGTGCAAAATGTTTCATGGGTTTTTTTCTCAATATATAAAAAAATAAGTGAGGAATAAGGTGACCAAATAAACTTCAACCTCTTTTTTTTTTTTTAAAGAAAAATAATTAATTCATGACATGGTAAATTGCCTTCATTACCGAGAGCCATATGGCTTCATAAACACAGTTGGTGAACAATTGAAAAGATGTTTGCTCAAACACGCAGCCCTGCAGCTTTCCAACACTGTAACGATGTCTTGATAATAAGGAGGCAGAATTTGCCAGAACTCAATCTCTCTGAAGGTTGTGGCATCGGTCAAGGAAGCTGCCTGTGCCTTTGTGCCTGTGGTGGCTCCTGCTTCCTGCTTTGTCACCTGTCACTCTCCCTCTCCTGGTGTCCTGCCCTCCAGCCAGGACTCACCACCTGCAGCGATTTCCACACATTTGCTCACGTGTCTCTGTTCTTCTGTGGATTTTTTTTTTTTTTACACTATTGTTCAGTCGACAGTGCCTGGTAGAACTTTCAGTAATGACGTATGAAATGATGTTTGTATGCTTCAGTGTGGTAAACACTAGCTACCAGCGAATAAAGTGTACAGTGTGACTGAGAAATCATGGTGAGTTATGTTGTTTAACTTTAATTGACTTAAGCGCACACAAGGAGTGAGGAGCCCAGGTGCTGGACACTAAGGGCATCTTGGAGTTCTTCCCTCCTGGCCTTGGCTCTCCACTTCTGAAATGGTACTGTTGAGTCACCCACTCGTTCTTCGAGATTTAAGATGGTAAGCATTCCTTGGCCTTGCTGCATTTTCCCCCATTTACCACCTCATGTAGAGCTCTCTAATGATGGTCAGGGAACTTAACATAGCTCTCTATTTGTTCACTTTGCAGTCCTGGTTGAGTTTCTGTATATCTAAGAGCAAAACCTCCAGAAAGCAACAAGGCTGTTGAAGAGGTTGAGGACATTTGTAAATTACTGCCTTAGAAAACATATCTGAGTCTCTCACGCTCTTTTCCTCCTGTCTGTCTTGGCAGGGAGGAGTCAATGGGTTGAAAGCCTCCTCTGGTGATTCTTAAACTGAAAGTTCATGTACAACCAAGGATACATCATCCATCTCCTAAAGCCAGGTATGTCTTTTGTTCTTAACTTGATGAAGATCTTTCTTCTGTCTTTTTCTGTTTCCCTGAGGATGTTTAGAATTGCTAAAATTTTGTCCCTTTTATCAAAAAATACTTTTATCTGACCCTTTAGTGCCAATATAGATTTCTAAATCCCTTGTGAAGATTGTGACAGTATTTTATCAATGAAAATTAAAAAAAAAACCTAAGGTAATTTTTTTTTTTCAAAATAGCAGTAATGACAATACAGAATAATTAAAAACTCCTGCCAGCTTTATCATGTTGGCATCGTACTCATCTCATGTAATACAAGAAAGGGAGGAAATTTTCATGCCTTGTAAGTTTACCATATGGTTCATTAATACATGAGGCACAAATTCGAACAGTATGCCATTATACTTAGCATTTGGAAAGATGCTTTTATACTAAAATAATAGATTTGGATTACTGACACTCAATTAAAATTATGTATATTTAGTTTATGATTAGCAAGTCTTAAGTTGCCTTTTTTTTTCCTGAAAAAATATTATATCCAGACATTTGAAAGTCTCTTCAAATGGTTTTATTTAGTATCAAAGAGTTTTCACTTAAAAATGTTAACGTTCAAATTAGTCACAGCACAAGTGGTTGGAAAAGATACAGCAGGATCTTGTTCAGGGAACGAGCAGTTTCTAGCTCACCAAGTTGAACAAGTTGCACTTGAAGACAGCTGAAAGTTGACTATGGATGTCCAGGTGGAAATCCTGGGACTTCAACTGGCATTGTCACTGGTACTATGAGTCATTTGGGGTGCACCAGAGCAAAACTGGCTTAGCAGCATGTTCCTGAAACCAGCTACTAATGGCACCAAGAGGACAATTAATTAAATTCTTTCTTTGTTGTTGTCTTTCAAACGCCCCAAAGACTAACCAACTCTTCTAAATTAAAAACTTTTAGTTGCATGCTACTAATTGTGTATTAGATAAAAAGGCCACTCCATTCGTTCTGAGTATTTACTGTTTACTAAAGGTTTCTTTTAGGCCTTAAACCAATCCAATGATTAAAATTTAATGTTTAAAATTTAATGTTTGTTTTCACAGGGCTTATATTTGGGGGGGGGGAATCTAGACAGTACATTGCTTTTACAAGGTTACTTATAGTGTGCTTAATATTGTTCTGTGGTAAAGAAACAATAATTAGAAGAAGAAAGGACACCAGAGAAACTAGAGCAGGACGGTGGATAAGAAGACTAGCTGGGCAGCAGAGACACAGGAAGTTACTGGGATGGAAATGATACAGCAAGGAAGTCATTGGCAGGAGGGTGGTTTTGCATCGTTGGCCAGCATTCGGTCCTTCACTCTAAGTGAAGTGGAAAATTCTCTGAAGAGTTTTGTACAGCAGACTAACCTGACTGGTTTTTAACATTTCTCTCTGGCCACTATGAGGGAAAGGGTGGATGCAGAAAGAGAAGCTGGGAGGTGGATTTAATAACCTCGGGCTGATCATTTAGATAAGGATTATGTGGGAAGAGGTGAAAAGCAGCTGTACTTTGTGTTTACCGTAGAGATGGAACCTTACAGATTTGCAGAAAGATTAGAAACAAGATGTGCTTGGAAGGTTGAAGTCAAGGACCACTTAACTCTGGCATTTGGCCTGAGCAACTGAAAAGGTAGTGATAGACAGTAATGCTATTTACTAAGATAAATGAAGCTAGAGAAAGTAGAAGCTACATTTTATTTAGTATAGTGGATAATCATGTTTATTTATAAACATTTTGAGTTTGGAGCTTTTTATAAAAGAGTTGGACAGGAATGTACAGTTGTTGACAGAATATAGGTTGTAATGATGGTCAATGTTAGGACCTTAAGTTGTAGACAGGATATAAAGCCACAAGAGTAGAAGAGATCATTGAAGACATTAAGTGTAGATGCATTATAAGGAGTCTGAGGACCGAAATGTAGGAACATCAAAAAAAGCCTGAGAAGGACTGGTCAGTCGAATGAGAGGAAGCAAGAAAGATGTCCTTAACAAGGTGAGGAAGACAATGAAAGAAGGGACCAAGCATGGTCAAGGCTGCTTAGATGAGGTCATAAGGCAGAGGCAGGAGGACTGGGATCCAGGTGGGAGCCACTGCTGATTTGGAGCAACAGTGTTTTTTTTAAAGGGTGCTGCTGACGGTCTCATAGGGAGGAGTTGAAGGAGGTGTGTGTGGAGGAGGAGGAGGGATGGAAACAATGATTACAGAAGATTGTTTTGAGAAGTTTTCCTGTAAAGGAGAGCAAAGAAATGAAGCAACAGGCTGCAAAAGTAGGTACGTGACAGTCGAGGCAAAAGGCTTCTAGAATGACGTGGTTACTACTTTCGCTTTTCTCCTATTTCTCACCTGAACAGTTATAAAGTGTTATTGGCTCTGCCTTTGTGGTGCAGCATCAGATAGATTTGAAAAACACCTACCACGCACATGAAATGTTTAGTTTTTCTGGATTCTTACAATAACTGCACAGAGTACTTATTTTTATGTTCCTAACACGTAAGAGAGGAAACTGAGGGTTGAAGACATTTTTGTTTATATCTAGAATCACACAATGGAGATTTGTGCTCAGATGGTGTTTTGTCATATTTATTCTCTTGACCACTCCATTTTCGTTTCTCCTCTCTGTAACTGCACTCAAATGGAACATGGACCTCACTCATTACATAGGTACTATGTTTCACCTTTTTTCTGAGCATTTGATAGTTTCCTCTCCCAGAAGCTATCTCCTCTCCCTGGTGTCTTGCTCACACGGGAGAGCATGACTTGTCCTAAGGGAGGCATGGAACAAACCAATGGTGATGATGACACTCTCGGAAGGCTCTCAGTAAATAACCCAACAATCGAGGAGTATTCCAAGGCTCCATTCCAAACTAAAATAATGTATTGGGTCAATGCCTTGTGGTTTTAAAATAACAAAGAGAGGCAAGAATACACTAGCTCATGTCTGTGTATCAAGGACATAAGGTATTGAATGTAGGAAAACGTATAGCAGGATATAAGCAATGAGCACTTATAATACAACACCATGGTGTTTACAGCATTCTGCCTATAGAAAAAGGAAGTATTCCTCAGTCCTACTTAGCAGGTAACATCTGTCCAACTTTCAGGACAAATTAGAGGTGACATAATAACATAATGGAATAGGTTAAAGTTAAATTCAGGAGTGCCTTTAGGCTCACAGCAAAAGCACAGATAATCTCACTTAATTTCAACAGCTGCTCTAAGTCAAAACACAGGGTACCTGGGCCTTAACCTTTATTCAGCTCCATCCCTCGTAAAGCTGTGCTTGAAAAGAAGACTCACCTGTGTACATTTCATTGCTAAGGGGGGGGGGAGGAATAAAAGTGGAAAATGAAAATACATACATAAATACATAGATACATACATGGGTAAAAAAAATGGAGGGAACATACATAGCCTTAATTTTGTTCTCTTTACTCTCACTCAAAAGATTATGAAGGGCTAAGAAAATGTTTTAGTCTAAACACATCTCAAAATTACCAAAGATAAACAGCGTGAGTCTTTGGATTGGGCGGTAGCATATCAGGGCGTGATGACTGGAAACACAATTAAAGAGAGAGTGTGTTACTACTGTCTTCTTACAGGGTGGGCTGCTGAGTTGTTTCTCATATGCCTACAAGTAATAGTTGAATTCAATGCCTCGTCTTTGACCCAGAGATTATGTTAGAACTTTTTTAAAACTAGGATGCTTGTGTTTTTTTCTTGTTGAGACTTGGCATCTACTGATCTGTTGATCCTAAAACAAGTGGATCTCCAGTGTTCTTAGGTGTTTGTTTTTCTGTTTCCATTGGAAAGTCGAATACGAGGCGCAGGCAAGCTCTTGTTCTTCATTGTTAGGGCTGTCCCTAGATCCCACCAGAAAAACATGCATCCCCTCATTTTGGCCTGGCACAGCCACTGCTGTCTTCATAATTGGGGCTTTGTCCTTTGTCTTTATAATCAGGGCCGACCTGCATCAAGATTTTCTTATTTGTTGGAAGCAGCAAAGAAAGCACCCTTGTGATGATGTCCATAAAACCACTCTCCTAAGTCCTGTGAGCTTCCGTGACTGAAAAACCTAGCTATATGCAACTGGCACAGGGTTCTCTGCTGGTGATGTTAGAGTCATATACGGTATGTCAATTATTATTTGTGATATTGTTCATTAAACACAAAAGTAAAAATGTAAAAAAGTATGAAGTGAGGCTTTTGTCTTGGGAGACAGCTCTGAGAATCACCATTCCCTACCAGTCATATAGGGATGGTGATTCTGCTGCAAGGTCAAAATAGGTAGGTCTGCTCATCAGCAGATAATGATTTTTCTAGAGGAAGTAATATTTGAATTAGTTTCACATGACTAGAAAACCCTCTGTTCTTGGAACAATCTTGTGAGAGATAAGTGAAGAAGACGGATGCTTAAACATGGTGATATGAAAACCCGTAAGATGTAGATTTGGAAAGTCGTTTGTAAACGGACTGGGAATCAAACCTTGCATCTAAGGGAACAGAAAGGCAGTGACTGTTTGGAGGGAACTGTTCTGCATCAGTTGAACCCTAACTTAAAAGAGACGCTGTGCTTCCATTACCAAGATTTGCTTTGCTAAATTTTCATGCCCATTTCCAAGGGGTGACCTCAAATTGGACTGAGAAGCTCACATGTCCTCTGCTTCTGAACCAAATGACTCTCAGCTTCAGGAATCTGGAACTGAAATCCAGAGAATGTCTTCAATCTAAGATGGGTTATGTCAGGGCAACTGGTTTGCGGTATCTGAGTTAAGTTGTGGGAATGTGGACGCAAAAGGAGCATTGGGGTTGAGGGTAGGAGAGAGAGGGACAGAGAGAGCATAAAGGAATAGAAATGAAAAATAGAAAACTGGGCCAGTTGAAGAAGGGGAAGATTCCTAAAGGTAATAAAAAAAAAAACAAAAAACAATGGGTCAAATGAAGTGGCTGGTGCCATCTACCATCTCTTCTTTCCTTAAAATGAACTACATGAAATTGTTTGAGTCCAGACATGTCTTTGAGGAGGGCCATGTATGGATGCATCATATATATTCTGTCAAATGTTTAGAACATATGTACAGGTTTTCCCCTTGTCCCATTACAAGTAAGGCTGTGTTTCATCTACTGATAACCAGGGTGTGCTTGGAATGGCCTTAACTAACAGCATCATGGAATAAGGACTTTTGAAGATTATTTATTAAATATTCTTTCTTTTCCTCCTCCTCCTCATACACTTCTTTTTCTTTCTCCATCTTCCTTTTCCTCTTCACTTTGAGACAGCATCTTACCATGTAGCCTGGGCTAGCCTTGAAGTCAAAACAACCTTCTGGTCTTAGACTCTTAAGTGGAGGGATTACTGGTGCGGCCACCACACCCAGCTAAGAGTGTCTTAAATCTTCTTGGTTCTTTTGGGGTGCTCCCTTTAGGAAAGACAGATTCTGTGAAGGAAGTCCTAACTGTTCTGAGGCTACCACGCTTGAGAGTCCATGTTATGTACTGGAATCAGTGCCCCAAAAGAACTCTCACTCAACGTTCAGTATCAGCTTGAGCCACAGGAATGAGCCATCCATTTCTTCTTCACATAATGGCATCTCTAGCCAACATCTTTCTGCAACCACATAAAAAAATAACCAAGCAAGAGGTTTTAGCTGCTCCCCCCGAATTCCTGACCTAGAAAACCATGAACAAGAGAGAAGGGTTGCTATTGATCATGCAACCAACAGTGCCTGGCACAGTTAGTTGGCTTAACCAGAGAGAATATCTTGCTATCAGCAAAGGCAATGTGTGGGCAAGTGCCTTCTCATTCTCTGTGCTGGTGACCTCTTAGTTAGGATGCTACAACGCTGACTAAAAATTTTGAAGTCGTATGTACAGAAGCAGCTGATGCCTCCCACTTGTATGCCAGAAGTTAACTGTGAACGCCCGTCTGTCTTTTCACAAGGGTATAGTAGGAATTGCAAGCTTCGCGTGGGGCGCAGAATTTGTGAGAGTGAGCACACATAGACAAGCGAAAAGTCATTACTACTACTTGGAAAATTCAGGCAAACGCCTCACGATCACGACAGTGCTGGGAACCGTCAGAACAGGGAGGCCTGGGAAAGGAAGAAAAGGGACATGGGCAGTGCTGCCTTGACTGAGCGCCAGCCACCTTGGTCTTCAGAGGAAGTGGGAATTCCAAAGCCCCCTCAAGCTGAAACACATGACTTCTTTAAGACAATTGCTTCAGTGGTGCCCAGCTGTATCAGATCGTAGCTGAGTGTGCTATTTCATGACCTGCTTTCTGATTCATGGAATCAATTATCCAGCCTTTTAAAGTACCATCTGAGAGCACAGTGCTAAATTGACTGCTATCTAGATTTAGTACAAATGAAACAATTTCTGTTCAAAAGGAATCCTTGCCGGGCGTGGTGGCACAGGTCTGTAATCCCAGCCCTCGGGAGGTGAAGACAGAAGATCATAAGTTCAAGTCTACCTTTAGTTAGATGGAATTTGAAGCCAGCTTGGGATATATGAGGCTCTGTCTCAAGAGTCCAAAATGAAAAAAAATAAATAAGACAAAAATAATCCCGAAGAGCTGGTATTTGTTCATTTTTCTAGATATAGGTTCCCATAGGCAAGAGACACCAGGAACCAGGCTGTATCCCAGTGTAGGGAGCCTCATGCCATGACTGTGGTACACAAATGGCCCTCCCAAGGCCAGCTGGTGACTACCAAGTCTTATAATCAGTTAAACAAAGCTTGAAGGCTAGATCTGTATACAGCATCCATGCTTTTAAAAATTGTTAACAGTGAATTTAAAAATTTAGTTTGTGTGTGTATATATGCGACTCCCTTTGCAGTGTGTGTGTGTGTGTGTGTGTGTGTGTGTGTGTGACACCACCTTGTATATCTTGATGATAGCAAACAGCAGAAGGTTTGTGTGGGATAGATTTGTGAGCTCAATACTCTTCTTTAAAATTTTTGGTTTTGGGGACAGGATCTCACTCTGTCTCCCAAGTAGATGAGTGGAGCTGAAAACTGCTTCACGTAAAAGCACCCACTTGCCATCAATTCGGTTTTCCAACTGGGACTTTCCTGATGGGGCTTTCTTGAGTCTTACTCATTCTTTTCTTTCCTGACTACCCCACCTCCTTCCTCTAATAATTTAGAGTTCTCTTTCCAGAAATATCAACCAGGCGGGTACAAATGTTTAGCGCTTCCTATTCTAGTGACGTAAAACACCCACAAACATTTTCTGCTAATCCTGAGTAAAACAAACAACAATATATCAGCAGTGAGTGTCCTCGAGGCCAGATCGTGCAAGTCAAGTCCACGCACGCCCATAGTATGACTGCTCTTGTGTGCATATTCTTGAGTGGCAACAAGTGAGCTTTTACTTTTCCTTAGATGAGCTCAAGCCCATAAATGTAATTATTTAAAAATATCAAAGATACTTGTTTTGGTTTTGGAGGCTAGAATTTACATCTCAAAACAGCTCCAGTTTTCTCAGAATTTATCATTGCCAAAGTACCACGACTCTTTCAGTTTTCTTCTTTGTTTTATGTGTATTCGGCTTCAATGTTGTATTTACACAAAGTATTTTGTTTTAAGTACTGTATCTTTGACAGAAAGAGAAAAAAAGCAAAGCACATTTGTATCTCATTGCTGTCTATGTAGCTGGGAGGGAGACAGGAAAAGGCAGTTTGTCATAGGGTTCTGTGCTGCCCTGCAGACAAGAGCTCTGGACTTGCAATGGACAAGTCCTCCTGAGCCTCCCTGTCCTGTGCAGGTTTATGAAGGATCCTACTTCGTTGAGGCTGTGTCCTGAAAACTATCTGATAGGTGCAAGAGAGTGAGATGGGCAGAATACAGGCTTCCCTCTTTGAGTTCATGAATATGGTTGGGCATATCCTGCTTTAGGTGCACCTCTTCTTCCTAGATTAGACTTATAGGACACACATTCTAGCCACTTGAGCTAGAATTCAGGTTGTGGAAAGGATGGTCAGGGTTTCCTGAACCAACCCAAGATTATACACTACTTGTGGTGTTGGATGAGCCATCATTAAATATAAGCTATGGCTGGGTGTGGTCAATGGAGTGAGGTACCAAGGAGTATGTTTAGATGTTCTTGGGGTTTTTGTTTTGTTTTGGTTTGGTTTTTGGTTTTTCCTCTTTGTTTGTTTGTTTGTTTGTTTGTTTTTTTGTTTTGTTTTTCAAGACAGGGTTTCTCCGTGTAGCCTTGTCTGTCCTGGACTCCCTCTGTAGACCAGGCTGGCCTTGAACTCACAGAGATTTGCCTGCCTCTGCCTCCACAAGTGCTGGGATTACAGGTGTGTGCCCAAAGCACGGCCCCCGGCTGGAGATGCTGCTTAAGGGCAGTGGGGAGTCCAGCATTTTAGACATAAGAAGGAAGTAAGACACAAATGTGTGTCATTTTTGCTTAAAACTTATAAATTGTTTTGATTTTACATTTAATATTTTATGCTTTTAATTATTTAACAATAATAATATTTATTTCAAACATGTATGCTGCGTATCTTGATCATACCCCCATTCTTCTCTCTTATCACCACCTTACTCCTTCAGAACCCCTTCTTTTCCCCAACAGGTAGGTCTAGAGGCATGTCTTGGAAGGGTGTACTTTCCCCCCTCTTTCCTCCCATGGAATGAGCAGGCTTCTCTGCCGAAGGTCTCCATTTCCACACGATTCCATTTCATGTCAGGCACAAGGCAATGGGACTGGCTTCCCTTTCTCTAAACGGAGCCTCTGAACCTATTAACTGAAAAGAAATCTTTCTTCCTTTAAGTTGATCTATCACATCAGAAAGCTGACTTACGCCTTTTTAATTTTTTTTATTTATTTTTATTTTTTGAATTTGGCATCTGTTGATCTGGACTCTTGCTACATACTCTTGAATGTAGCAAATGAGGTTAATCAATCAAAGCAATTTGTTTGTTTAATTGTTCTAGGTTAGAACTAATTTCTTCCTTCATTTCTTTCTCTCTCTTTCTTTCTTTTTTTTTTTTTTTTTTATCCTGAGATAAGGTCTCACTATATAGCTCTGGCTATCCTGGAACTCACTATGTAGACCAGGCTATCCTCAAACTCACAGAGATCCACTTTTGTCTGCCTCCCACTCCCTGAGATTAAAGGTGTGCGCCACTACACCCGGCTGACTAATTTCTGATATGACTAGTCAGAGACTTTAATGTGATTTGTTATTCCATATATCTTTGGAAGCTGTCTTTGAGTGATGGCCAGAGGAATGTCAGCCTTCAAGCTTCACAGTCTTAGAAGGCAGAAAACTCCTTTCTTCAGGAATGAAGGATAAGCAACAAGGCAAGACCTGCTCAGCTTGAATCCTCAAATCATTTGATACAATGGAGGTGTACATCCCAAGGAATAGAGAGGTCCATTGGCAGAAAAAGTAGACGTTGTTCCTAGAATGTCCAAAGCTGTCACAGCACAGATCGTCATGGTTCGTGAGCAGAGTCTAACTGTCTCAAGACCTGTTCTCATTCTGCCTCCATTTTCTGTTACTTTGTGTAAGCCAATTTCCCACCACCAGACATCTTAGTCTTTCAATAAAAAGCAAGATTATATCACAGTCATCTCGAGGTTGGTATGAAGGAAGTAGAAAGAAGAAAAATGTAGGGTCTACTATTATCCTCTCTACTGCTGAGACTCGATTACTGCTGGACCAGCTGTTTACTCACGTGGAGAACAGAGTTTAATTTGCAAGCTTCTAAAAGGGAAGGTGATTGCTCAACGCTCAAGCCCCAGAGCGGCTGCCAACCCTCCCAGGTGTTCAGGAAGTACATCTGCTTCCCACCTGCTTCAGCTAGCGAGCAAAGACGACCGTGTTGCTTTCAGCTGCTTAATCACCATCAGATCCCTCTGTCTGACACAGCTCTCAAGTGCTGAGCTTCATGGATGCCTGCAATGGAGGCTTTCAAAAGCTGAAGCATTTGAAACATTCGTCCTTTTATCCCTAGCCCTGAACAGGAGGACTGACCGCTCTTCCCAAGCGCCAGCCACACCTGCTGTTGATCCTGTATTCACGCGGTGATGACTCTCTCCTGGAGTTCATGGCATTTCCTCTGACACATCAAAGTGAAACTCCTAGAAGACGAAAACAACATGCCCGTTGTTGGATGAAGAGCACCTCATTTCAACGTAAAAGCTGTGACACAAGGCTGAGGTTTTGTTTTGATTTTTAAGTCCTAATACCTAGTTGTCTAAACGTGGGACTTAAGGACCGCTGAATGGATACTAGTGAGAGTTTAAGCTGTCACCCTGGCAAAGCCATCCCTTTCAAAGGGACTGTGTGACAGAACTCTGCAAAGAAGTTGAAATACCAGTTGAATCCGTAAAGGCGTTTTCCCCCAGAGGAATAAGTTATCCACAAATTCAACTGGTCGCGAGGTTCCCCGAATTTTAGGTTTTCTGCTAATGTGCTCCCTTCTCTGTCTCTCCCTTACACCCTTCTCTCTGGCAGTTATGTCTTCCAACTGGGTGTACTCACCTACCTGCTTTCAATGTTTTCGTTATTCTAATCCGTCTTTTCTCTAGCAACCTTTCCATATAAAAACATCTGTCTGAGGCCTTATGATATGACATATCCTTGGGACCATCCACTAGCCCTGCCATGTCTTAGCGTTCTTAGCTGTTACTTAGTTTAAACAACCATGTGAAGATTGAGTCCATCGACATAGTTATATAGAAAGTGCTTTGAATACAGTCTGCCACGTAGGAACCCCTGGTTGCGTGTTGACTGTGTGTGAGCTAGTACTGCTTTTCCTTGTGAGACCCAGTGTGAAACTCCTCCCGTCTTCTGATGAAGATGGAGCTCCTGTTTGTGGTGTGCATGTCCTTGGAACCCAGGTTCTTGCTGTGCTCGTGCCTTCCTCTTCCTGTGTCTGTCAGCTGTGTTTTGTCCACAGAAACATTAGACATTTATACCCAATGAGATGATCCTCTCTGTATGAAAACTTGCTGACCTCGCTCCCATTCTTCAGGACCGCATGCCAGTGAAACTTCTTCAGAAGACTCAAAATGGCTTTTTCGTTCTTTTCTTGGATTGATGGAGAAGTTTAGTTGGGGATATAACTCAGCAGTAGAGCACTGGTCAAATCCCTAGGCTCAGTTCCTACTAACACCCATATACACATAAATTTATTATGGTATTTAAAAAAATATAAATTGCTGTTGCTTATTAGATTTATAGAATGCACCTGGGACTTTAATTGCTTTATTTAACCTTCACAACAAAACTAAAATTTCTGTTATATGGGAAAGATGGGCCCAAAAGAGGAGGTTACCTCTTATCTAGGGAAGTGGCTATGTCAGGATTCTGGAGTCCATAGTCATCTGCCAAACGCCTTCATCCTTCTCAGTCTGATAACCAGCTTCCCTCCATTCCTACTCAGAATCACTGTGCTGTCTTTTTTGCCATGAGCATCGTCCTTGAAAGCTCTTCCTCTTCTCATGAAGGAATTTGCCCCAATAAAAGTACCTGGATTAAGAGCTCAATATGACCTCCATATTACCCCAAATATGAACACCCACTTGCCTTAGTTTTCTTCCATTTCCAATCAGCATATGGATGTCTATTCTACGTCAGAGACTATTCTACCTTCTCCTTTGGCTCTCTAGAGCCCGTTGGCTCACAGGTGGGTGTACAGAATGACCACCTGTTGAACTACTGAGTGGTTCTTGGCTGAACTCGTTCCCTGGACTCAACTTCAGCCTGCCCTGTGTTTCTGTCTTCAACTTCCTAAGGAGAAGAGAACGGGAAACGCCCTCCTTTCTGAGGGCAAGGACTTATTGTGGAGTAGGCACCTGGCACATAGCTGGCAACAATTAGTAGCCCCAAATAAGTGATTGACAGGAATTATAATAAGCTGCCAGCAATACACGTTACCCGAAAACTGAAATCTGGAAGCCTCAAAAGGTGACTGAATGCCTGCTTGAGTTCTAATGAGAAGCTCATTAGTGGTGGCACCTGGTGAGTTTTAGGTAGACAGTCTGGATGATCGTTGTTTGGAGAACGGATTAATGCCGCTCTTTGTGCCATCATCTACCAACACTCAGATCAGATGTCCTGATGGCACATGCCTATGATTCTAGTACTCAGGCTGTGGCAGGGGGATGATGAGTTCAAGGCCAACATGACCCATGGGACAAGTCTGTCTCTTAAGAAGGAAGAAAAAGGTAATTCTTCTACACAGCCAAATTGAACTAGAGGGTAACTCCTTCTGGTAAACCTTTCTATTACTCATTTATTCATCGATCCTCTGAAGCTTTGACTTTTGTGATTTGTACTGCTTCCAAAACTAAAAGAAAATAGTTTTTTTTTTTTCCTTAAGGAAGTAAGATACTAAATATAAAACACTTTAAACCACAGCCTGGTACATGCTAAAGTATTATTTATTTATTTATTTATTTTATTTGTTTCTTTATTTATTTGTCTATGCAGCTCTGGTTGATCTGAAGCTCATAATGTTAAAATAGGCTGACCTCAGACTCACAGCGATGATCCTGCTTCTGCCTCCTGAGTGTTGAGACTAAAGGCATGCGCTGCCATGTCTATCATGTCTGGCACACATGCTGACTGGTTAATACACTTGCTTTGCTTTTTTATTCATCAACACCAACTATATATACATTTTTTGTGGTTGTTGTTGCTTTTCAAGGCAGCATTTCTTTGTCTAGCCTTAGCTTTCCTGAAACTCACTCTGTAGATCAGGCCAGCCTGGAATTCACAGAGTGGGGGTGGGGGGAGGAAAGAGAGAGGCAGAGAAGAGATAGGCACCTGCCTCCGCCTCTAGAGTGCTGGGATTAAAGGCATATGCCACTCCCCCCCCACCGCCCCCACACTATGTATGATTCTTGACATTTATTTTTGGGAAAATAGATTCATTGTGAAAGCTTAAAAATAATAGAACACTTTACAAATGTGGTTAGATGCATTTTTAAAGAACTACACATTGCTATATGAACCTTTGTGACATGGACTTGATGTATTTTACTTCCAGCCTGATCATCTACCAAAACTTCGATGTCTTTCAAGCTTCCTGAAGAATACAGAAGATTAAGATTGATTTCTCAAGGCTTCTCAGGCATTTGCTCTGGTCTGGAAAAAGGGGGGCCCTACTGCAGATGATTTGCATTTGTGATCTTGTATCTTCAAGTACAACTCCTCACCCCAAGACTCTAATCTTACAGATTGCTCTAAACCTTGTCTGGCCCTCCTGAAGCTTATTCTGAAGCCAGCAACCTCAGGGCTTTACTTTTTCTTCATAAACGGAAGCTCCCATTCCCCTTCTTCAGAACTGTTTTCTCTCCTTCTATGAGAGAATTCATGTTTACTGCTGTCATAGGCAGCTATTCTCTTGAGCAAGCATTTGCAGGCCTTTCCAGGCTCAGGGAAGCTTGGCAGCAGAATTTGGCAGTGATGCGAGCTTACTAGAAACACCAGAAGCCCACAGTTTGCCTAATGCTAATTGAAGTTTCAGCCTGCTCTCCAAACCTTTATAGTATTTAGAGGATCGAGTAACTTAGGAAATGTCTTGGTACAGAGATTGCCTAAGGAAGACACTGATTCAAAAACCAGCAATGAAGGAAGACAGCAGAGCCCACAGGTAGCCCTACTGAGCTGCACCCCACACATTCAAGGAAGGGCCATCTTCAGTTTAAAAATATTCCATGTTTCACTTGCAGTGCGGATCCTGCCTGCAAGGTCCCGCCTCCCAGCATCCTTCCCGAGGCACCAGTGTAAATCTCCCTCTTTGCCCTTAGGAGTGTTTGGTTGCTGCTGAGCCCTCGTCCTCACCCTCAGTGGGTGTGGTGTTCTGGTATTCTCCACACCTCAGGGGTGTGGCAAGATGGGGCCCCGGTGCCAAGTGGCTTCACCCACCTAAGGTGTGGTGCTGGCTCTTATTCTTACCACATCTTGGAGTGTGTTAGTCTCTCACTATAAGTCATCCAGAAAGACAACAAATTGGCTGTAAGCCTTGCTTTTAAAAATTTTTATTATAATTTTAAATACAATTACATCATTTTATTTCTTCCTTCCCTATCTCCCATATATTCTTCCTGCTCTGTTCCAAACCAAATTCGTGGCCCCTTTTTCTTTAATTGATATATATATATCTCACATATATATTACATATATGTGTGTATGTATAGTGTTACATATATTTTGTTATATATTACATATATGTGTATTTATGTATACACATTCTTAAATACATAAATACAACTTGGTTAGTGTATATATTATTACTTATATGACCATTTGGTATTGGTTAACAAATTTGGGGGTTCTTTCCTGGGAAAGATCCTGCTCTCAGCATTTTTCATTTTCCTAAAGAAGGAACTCTTTAGGGTTGTGGAGCCATAACCCTCCTTTTCCTTTCCAGGTCCATTGGCATTATTGTTTATGTCTTGTTTAGACAATCATGTTGATAAGACTTCTCTGTGTAGCTTCTCAGACATTTCTGGGAGACACAGTCTCACAGCAAGCTCCCTGTTCCTCCGGCTCTTAAGACCTTTCTGCTACCCTCTGCTGCTGTGATTCCCGAAGCCTTAGTGCAAGAACAGTGCAGTAGATTTTATCAGATGGTACTAGGTACCACATGAGCTCTGTTCTCTGCAGTTTGCTCTGCTGTGGTCTTCTAGAACTCTTGTCTGTTGCAAAGAGGTTTCTTTTATGAGGAGTAGAAACTACACTTGTCCGGGGGTATGCATATAAATATTTAGAGGGTAGATAGGGGCTCAGCTGGTTTAGTAAGAAGTTAGTCCTCTAAGATACACGAATGGTATGTCATTAACCCCAGGTCATTGGCTGGGTTTCTAGCATAAGGTATGTTTTTTTTTTTCAGAGAGTTGGTGGTTACCACCAAGGTATTCATGTCGCTCTTGCTCCCTTAGGATTAGCGTGTCATGTCAGTCATTGTTGTGGTTTATAAGTATCATAGCTGGCTGGGGAATCCCTTGGAAACTTTCATGGCTCCTTCTGGTGCAATGAAAGCTAGTCCTCAGGGAGGAGATTTTTAGGCCTGATCTTGCTTAGGGCCCTCGGGATCCTGGGTTTGAAGTGCATGGTGTCTTCAACGATAGGGATTTGCCTTCCACTCTGGAAGGTAACAAAGAAAGCAGCAATAGCCTATAAGGGCTTGGGAGTCTCTTGGACAACCCTAAGCAGCAACTCAAAAGAGGCCTTTGTGTATCTGGTGTTGAGGTTTTTGTTAGATACCTAAGGCCAGCGGAGGGAGGGGTTGTCATCCCAGATAGGAAATTTTTATTTAAACTATATATGTATATACACAGACTTATATGCACTGTATGGAATTTTAGGTAGATAATATTATGTTTCCTTATGACGTCTTCAGACATCCTTACTGTTGTTTTACTGTCCTCTCTTCTGTATTTATCTGCCTCCCTCCTCCCTAATTAAAGCCTTCCATTTTCCCCATTTTCCCCTTTAAAATCACTTGTGCCCTGCTATTTCCCTGCCTATCACCTCCCACATCCTTGTTTCCTTTTCCAGTTTCTGTAGTTAGTTACTCCAGGTTATACCCTCACATCAGAAGACTTGGAGCTAGAAACCACAGATAAAAGAAAACATGCAGAATTTATTTTTCTGGGTCTGGATTACTTCACTTAATATGATCTTCCCTGGTTCTATCCATTTGCCTGCCAATTGCATGGCTGTGTTTTTCTTTACAGCCAAACAGAGTATATGAGCCGCATTTTCATTGCCTACTCATCAGATGGAGGAAATTTAGTTTGTTTCTATTTCCTAGCTATCACTAATAGACTGGCAATGACAGTGGCTTAGCAAGCGTCTGTGGAAAAGGATATTTATTGCTTTGAACATATGCCAAGAAGGGGTATAGCTGGGTCATGTGGTACATTAATATTTAGCCTTCTGAAGGTTTTCCACACTGAATTCCAGGATGTCAGAGGGAGTCCACAGCCTGGCATCTGTGGCGTCATTAGCACCCAGGGTAAAGAGAAATAAAGGTTAACACCGGGCACCTTCCTGGCCTATCTTTGACTTGAACAGACAAAGCTAGCATGAGAATTCATCAAGGGTTATGTGTTATATCCTGAAACACAGAATGTTAGTTCAAGGGGAAAGCAGAGGCCATCAACATCAGAGCGGACAAAACTTCCTAGAGGGTCAAGGGTTGGCACCGGCTCAGAGAGCCTGCCTTTTCATTAAGTGCTCTGGTGGGGGCACTGAGTTCAGTATGAACAAGCCACTTCCAACATCTAACTTTGACTTGGTGTGTTGGAAGATAGCGATAAAGACACGAATCAAGATTAGCACAGAGTCAGCTCTTTTCTGAGCTACTGCGGGAACAATTTAAACACACAACACAATTTGCAAATAATCCAAGTGTGTCACATTCACGAAAGGAAATTACTGCCCAGACTGATGAAACCCTAATAAAGAAATTTCTCCATTCTCAAGTAGGGGAATGAATGATTTTTCTCAGTTATACATGGTGGTGCAAACCTGTAAACCCAGTATTTAGGAAGCAGAGGCAGGGGATCATAGAGTCCAGGCTAGCAAGACCTTGCCCTCAATAACACACACACACACACACACACACACACACACACACACACACACACACACAC
>NW_026592890.1:21300380-21327370 GCF_907164565.1 Psammomys obesus | reverse complement strand
CACACACACACACACACACACACACACACACACACACACACACACACTCATTTGTAGTAGGAATAAAACAAAACAAAACAACTATAGTTCTAGGACCAAATCAGGCCAATCAATCTCTTGTTTATGTGTGGCCCCGGAGAGAAGATGGTTTTTGTATTTGACATTGTTTGAAAAAAAAAAAAAAATCAAAGGAATAATACTTCATGGCAAGTGAAATTTATATGCAACTCAAATGTCAGTGTCCATCCTGAAGGTTTTTTGGGCCAAGCCACACCCTATTGTTTACACATTGTTTCCAACAGCTTTTGTGCTATAATTGCAGGCTAAGGCGCTGTCACTGAAGGCAGCTGCAACCCTCTCTTCACTTTGCACTGCTATTCCACTAGCCAGGGACAGGCTTGCACGCACGCACGCTCTTTGAGTGCCACAAGCAAGCACCTCCTTTCTGACTGAGAAGATATTTTCAAAGAGATGTACTTAAATTCTTACTGCGGATCAGCATCAGCAGGCAAACATTTGCAGTCAGTTTTGGTTATGGAAAACACCAAGTTTAAGCCTCAATTAAGGAAAACGTCATCTTTTCTCTCTTTTCATTTGTAGACCTACACTAAAAAAAATGCTCAAATATTATTTTATTTTAAATTAAATTTTTAAAAAAAAAACCTGGAAATTAATTTTCTCCTATTATAAAAGTGATGTAATATTGATTTTGCCTTCTGGCCACCAAAACCTAAAATGTTTACTATCTTGTCTACAAAAAACAAAATTATCCTAACAGTTTTATACTTGAGGTGAATTTTAGAATTTGTTAATGGGTGTGTACACATGTGTAGGCGTAGGTGTGTATGTGTATGTGTGTACGTGTGTGTGCATGTGTGTACGTCCTGTGTGATTATGTTTCTGTGTACATGTGTGTGCATTCCTATGTGTGTGTATGAATATACATGGACCTGTATGTACACAAGTGTACGTGTGTGTATGTATGTCTATGTGCATGCTTAGTATGTTTCTGCTACTTGAGGTAGTTTTTATACTAATTTTATGATATGCTCCAAACAATTACTAAAATATTTTTGTGTAGCAATTTTTATGGCTGAAAGAAGCTGACAGATGTCTTCTCACCTGGGTGGTTTGTTGGGTTTGGAAATAATTCATTTTATCATCATAACCACTGCTTGGGGTGAAATATTACACACTTAAACAGTAGAGACCCTGGTGCAATATCTTGTCTCAGGGGAGGAGATTGTTGGGTCCATAACTTCTGCTTCCAAGGAATTTAGGTCTGGATGAGCTAGTAAGAGGTCTATAGTACTGATGAGCTCCAGGTTTGGCATGAGTGAACTTGGATGCTCATTTGACCCAGGGTTAGGGGTGACTAGTGTTTTTCTGAAGGGTATTGACATCCTGACAGATAGATCCTGTGTGTGTGGTCTTACTGGTTTTCTCTGTAGCCCAAACTGACCTTGAACTCTTGATCCTCCTGCCTTAGCTTCCCAAGTACTGAGATTATGTGGCTATGCTACCATGCCTGTCTTTGACAATAGTGTGTTTAAAGAAGTAAACAACTGATAGTGAGGTTATTTGAGTAGACAAATCTATGACATGTGTTCTTATAAAAAGAGGAAAATTATGAGTCTCAGCATCTGCTTTAACACACTGCTAGGTAGAATCTTTCATAGGCCCTCTGCGGTAGGCTCCTGTCCTGTTACTTGTTTTCTCCTGTTTCCAATGTCCATCCCATTTGTCTTTCTAAGTGAGGATTGATCATCTTACCCCGGATCCTCTTTCTTGTTTATCTTCTTTAGGTGTACAGATTTTAGTATGTTTATCCTATCTAGGATAGGTCTTGTACCCATTTATAAGTGAGTATATACTGTGTGTGTCTTTCTGCTCCTGGGATACCTCACTCAGGATGATCTTATCTAGATTCCACCACTTGCCTGCAAATTTCATGATTTTCTTGTTTTTAATTGCTGAGTAATATTCCCTTGTGTAAAAGTACCACAATTTCTGTATCCATTCCTTCGTTGATGGACATCTGGCTTGTTTCCAGGTTCTGGCTATTACAAATAAAGCTGCTACAAACATGGTTGAGCAAATGAGACTCTACCTAGCAGTGTATGAAAGCAGATGCTGAGACTCATAACCAAACCCTGGGCAGAGTGCAGGGAATCTTATGAAAGAAGGGGGAGTTAGTATGACCTGGAGAGGACAGGAGCTCCAGAAGGACCAATTATATCAGGGCACAGGGGTCTTCTATAAGACTGTTTCTCCAACCAAGGACCATGTATGGATATAACCTAGAACCCCTGCTCAGATGTAGCCCATGGTAGCTCAGTATCCAAGTAGGTTCCCTAGTAAGGGGAACAAGGACTATTTCTGACATGAACTCAATGGCTGGCTCTTTGACCACCTCCCCCTGAAGGAGGAACAGCCTTGCTAAGTCAGAGGAGGACATTGCAGCCAGTCCTGAAGATACCTGATAGGCTAGGGTCAGATGGAAGGGGAGGAGGACTTCCCCTATCAGTGGACTTGGAAAGGGGCATGGAGGAGATGAGGGAGGGAGGGTGGGGTTAGGAGGGAATGAGGGAGGGGCATGGGTGAGATGAGGGAGGGAGAGTAAGGTTGGGAGGGTATGAGGGAGGGGGCTACGGCTGGGATACATAACCTGTGATTAATATAAAAAAATAAAAATTATAGAAAAAGAGAAAAATTTAGAGAGAAGAACACAGAGAATATGATGTGAAGAAATAGGAACCTATAAAAGCCAGGAGACACCTGAGGCCACCAGAACTTAGAAACAAAGTATGAAATTGATTCTTCCTTGCGGTCCTCGGTCCTCGGAAGGAACCAACTCTGCTGACAACACTTTTCTTGAACTTCCCAGCTTGTAAATCAGGAACTCAATGTATTTCTGTTGTTTAAGTCACATAGTTGTGATACTCTGTTACAAGCAGCTCCAGAAGAGTCATATGTCCATAGCCTCTTTGTCACTCTGGTCATGCTCTGGGGACAGTCTGTGACAATAAATTGAAAGGGAGGGTCTGAAAAGTTCTTTTCCTGGGTTTGGCCACCTTGACTCGGCAAGCAAGAATGGCCAGGCAAGCAGGGGCAGCCTCAGACAGGACCTCTTTGTGACACTAGGTGACAACATTATTCATTGGCTACTGAGACTTCACTTCTCTGGGTTGGCATATGCTTCTGAAATGACTGATAATTTATTTGATACTGTTCAGGAGGTAGTAGGCTGATTACCAGAGTAAGCTAAATTTAAAGATAAATAATAACAAGAAGAATGCCTTCAGCATGCTTCTATTTTTGGAAATACATCATACAGTGAAATTCATAGGTGAGAAATTATCCACGTGCAGGCTTTGATACTGCGGATGTATAATGGAGGAAACCAGTAACAAACAAAATACCCAACTGTCTGGATTCTGAACCAGCTCAGATTTATCCCAGCACACTGTGGGCTAGTTAGTGGATTTTAGCTGACTTATGCACAGTCACAAAGATGATCTTCGTCAAAAGACAACTTTATTGGATTTTGCTAAAAATTACAATATTAGTTACAGAAATGCATTCCTGCGGGAGAGTTGTAAGCTCTCACAATTCATACCATTTATTCACCAATTTAGTTCATTTTTCTAGAACAGAACTAGATTTCTCCTGAGCATTGATGGTGTTGACAAGCAATAAATAACAGCTCTTGATTATTTCTGTCTCCTCAGACTTGAGTTTCTCTCAATATTACACAAGACGATGCTCTCTGGTAGGTCTTTTACAGATATGAGGTGGTGAATTCTCCATTTTTCTCCCTTCTCTGTTCAGTCAGGGAGGCTGTCTGCTGCCTAGCTGAAATAAGATGTAGGGTACCAACAGCCATTTAACCAGCTCTGATATGTTTGTGAAGTAGTTATGACTAACTTTTAATTTGAACCAATCTTGGAGGTCACTTTGCGTTGACCGTTTAGCCACAACTGTGTTTTCAGATGTTTTTGCATGGTTCCAACTATTACGGGAAAGTCTACTTATCTGAAGCTCCTAAAACAGTGGAACGTGTTTGAAACAAAAAGTTGACCAAAATCTGGTGGCCCAGAATCCGTTACTGGCTATACAGGACCCTTTATCTCTGGGAGAAACACTACCTCTGTTCGTGTCATCTCAAGATATAGGCCGTGTTTTCTGCTGTTTTCTTTGGCTAGGTTGGAAAAGTAACCTACCTGGGACTAGGTAATGGCCAGAAGAACTTGTCGTTGATAGACATTTTGCCCTCTCAGTCCCTCCTGCCAGCGTGATTTGCTCGAGTGAAACCAAGGGAAAAGGCACAGAGATAGGATAGCACATGGAAGAATCAGGTAGAAATCTCAAGACGTCATTAATGCATGAAGTAGAGGGTAAGATGCATGCCTTATGTGGGCTGTGAAGCATGCAGCTTCCACTACTGAGAAGAAATGATAATATTAGGCACTGCCCTCCGGACGCTGCTCATCACGTTGCTCAATAGCATTGAAGAAAACTTCTTCCAGCTTAGGCTTCTGCTTCTCACCTACACATGGAGTGTGTGTGGGGTGAGGGAGGGAGAGAGAGAGAGAGAGAATTAAAGTTAATGTTGTAGGCAGGAGAAGCGATTAGTAATAGAGTAATAAACAGAGCAATGTGTTTGTGCTCATTTCCTATAAATTAATAATGAAAGCCCATGAATTGTAGACTATCTGGCTGGCACCAGGCTAGGCACTTGACATGAATTATTTCATTCAGTGCTGAGTCTATGAGAGCTTATGAATAAACCAAGGGTTAGAGACTGTATTGAGTCTTCAGAGGCATAGAAGCAATAGGATTTACCCTTCCTCCCTCCCTTTTCCTCCTTCCTCCCTCTTTCCTATATCTCTCTTTTCTTTCCTTCCTCCTTTCACCCTCTAAGTGATTGACTCACAATCAGGAGCTGGCAAACATGAAATCTACACACCCAGGCCCCTGGCTTGTCAGCTATAAGACCTAGAGAAGAGTTCATGTGAGGCTGGCGTCCTAAAGGTAGCCTGGCAGCAGAATTTCTCATTTCGCAGGGAACCCCAGTCCTCTGCTCTTATGGCTCTTCAACTGATTTATGAGGCCTGCCGACATGATAGAGGGTGATGTGGAACACTCAAGACTGCTAATTTAAAATGTTGGTTATATCTTAAAAAAAAAAAAAAAAAAAAAAAACACCTTCGTATGATGTCTAGACTGATGTTTTTCCAAATGTCTGTGCTCTGTAGCTTAGCTACATTGACATATCAAATTTAACGTCACAGACGAGCAAAAGCCATACCAGTCAGAGTCAAGATCTGAACTCAATGGCCCTACACCAAAGCCCAAGGTTTCTAGGTCTATGCCTGTCACTTACTCTGGTTGCCAAGGTTGCTGTGTGCACCCTTCCTGCCCTCAGGTGCTCATCAGTAAAATGCTCACAGTTTCTGCTTTGCCCGCCTCCCAGAAGAGCCATTAAGTCTCACATCTCTTAGTAGAATGCCAGTTAATACCATTATCTTTACAACTTAGATTTTTCCACCCTTACCTTTGTTTAAGACAGTGTCTTTGTCTGGTTGGTGGGTCTGTATAATTTCTACACCTTTGATAAGGTTTATATTGAGGAAATGATTAGGAAAAAATTAGTTTCCTGGGGCTCTTTAGGAAACTAGCTTGATGTTACAGAACAGTTTTTAGTAGGTCATTTCCTAAACTGATTCCTTGGTCCCAGGTAGGATGGTATACACAGGAGTTTTTTCAGGCAGTATTTAACCTATGTCTGGCAATATCTATATTAAAGAAAAAGTAGGGACTTTAAACTAAGGTGATTTCTGGCCAGTCCGTGATGGTAGAGGTGTTTGCAGCTGGTCTGTAGAGGTAGAGGTGCCGAGGGGAAGTAGATGGCTCAATGGAAAATAAAGACCTCACAGACACTTGCTTTCTGTTTCAGGAAAGAATCATACATACCTACAGGGCAAGGGAAGGAAGCTTCTGAGTGATTAAACATTGTTATTGATCAGTTATTCCTATTGTAATACAGAGCCAAGATGGTTTCTTTCTCTATCACATGGAGAAAGAAGAGCATATTTTTGGCAGGATGTTCCGTTCCTTATATTTCTTTGAAGAACATTTAGAACTTTCTTTGCTTAAGTAGAGCCACTGAGTGATTACTATTGTAAGCTGCCTTAGAGCAAGGGCTTTGTTCTGTGCCCTTCATCTTATACCACACTCCCAAGAGCTCTCTGTCTCTGATGTGGGGGTGCTTGCTGGTAAGATGAAGTAATTCATCCCCTGCAGCTTGGTTGTTTTAGAAAGCATGTATGACTCAGATTAGATTATGATGCTTCCTTATTGAAAATATCTCAGCGTTTTGTTTTTTTCCTGTACTAGGTATTAAGCAGAGAATGTAAAACGTGTCCTAT
This sequence comes from Psammomys obesus, assembly GCF_907164565.1. Classification (NCBI taxonomy): domain Eukaryota; kingdom Metazoa; phylum Chordata; class Mammalia; order Rodentia; family Muridae; genus Psammomys; species Psammomys obesus. The sequence continues at coordinate 21,320,939 of NW_026592890.1, read as the reverse complement.
AAGACCTTTCCTTTTGGGCTGATGGCCAGCCTGTCATACTGGTTGCACCATGCAATTTGTTGACAACTGTTGTCTTTTCTGGTTAGTCAGCTCTGTGACTCTCTCAATTGCTGAATGCTCAGAACCTCACCATTCTTCTATGACCTGGTTCTTAGCTACCTCTTAGCCTCACCTCTGGCTCACCATCTGATAGTCACAGCCTGACTTTCGTTGTTCTATTGCATCTGTTATGCCTCATGAACCCTTGGTCCAGATCTGTTATTATGTCTCTGTTGGGGAGTCTTCACCGTTTCTCCCCAAGTAGAATTTCATTTACTATTTCTCTTTTTTTCCCAATAATTTATTTGTTTATTTTACATCTCAATTGTAACCCTACTCCCCCCTCTTCTCCCAGTCCCATACTTCCACCCACTTCCTCCATACCCTACCCTTCATGTGAGGTACCAACTCACCCTGACATCAAGTCCTATCAGAACTAAGTGTCTCCTCTTTCACTGAGGCAAGATAGGGCATCCCTATTAGGAAAACAGCATCTAGAGGAAGGCAACAGAGTTCAAGTAAGAGGCAGCCCCTACTCCAATTGTTAGGAGACCCACTTGAGGACCAAGAAGCCCATCAGCTTCATATTTGTATGTGGCCTAGGACCCTTCTATGCATGTTCTTTGGTGGTTCAGTCTTTACGAGGCCCCATGGGCCCAAGTTAGTTGGTTATGTAAGTCTTCTAGTGTCTTTGACCCCTTCGGCTCCCTCAATCCTTCCCCTAACTCTTCCATAAGATTCCCTGAGTTCCGACTAATGTTTGGCTATGGGTCTCTGCATCTGTTTCCATTATCCACTGAACAAAGCCATCTATACCACTCAAGCACATACACAAAATATGTTTCACCAAACCACAAGAACAGTTGCTCAACTATGTTCCTAGCTTTATTCATAATATCCAGAAACTGGAAAACAAGCCAGATGGTCCCTCAAGTGAAGAATGGCTAAAGAAACTGTGGTACATCTACACAATGGAATACTACTCAGTTATTAAAAACAAGGACATCATGAAATTTGCAGGGAAATGGAACTATGAAAGTGCATCCTGAATGAGGTAACCCAGACCCAGAAGGACATACCTGGTATGTACTCACTCATAAGGGGATATTAACCATATAGTATAGGATAACCATGCCAAACCCACAAACCCAAGAAACTAAGTAGCAAGGAGGGGTAAGGGAGGATGCTTGAATCTCACTCAGAACAGGAAATAGAATAGACATGATGGACATCGGAAGAGGAGGGAGACAGGAAACTGGATGAGAGACAAGTGGAGAGGGGAATGCACGAGGAGGGGGGGCAGATGTGGGGAGAGTACGGATTGGGAGTAACAGGACTGAAAGAGAGGGAAATTGGTGTTGAGGCATCTCTGAGGCAATCAGGAGACCTGGGATAAGGGAGGTTCTTGGGAAGATGTGGGGGTGACCCTAGCTAAGACTCTTAGCAGCAGGAGATACTGAGACTGAAGTGGCCACATCCTGTAGCCAGGCAGGACTTCCAGTGGAGGGAGGGGGACACCAACCCACCCACAACAGTCTCAACCCCAAATTTGACCTGTCTACACTATGTGCTGGGCTAAAACATTTACTCTTTCTTACTCTGCTAATCTCCATTGGAAACTCATGTCCTCCGGTGGCTTCCTTGACTTCATCCATCCAGAGAAATTTAGATATCCCTCTAAGATGCTCTCAAAGTCCATCACAGCTTCCTTTTAAGCATTGCTCATCACTTTGATCAAATAATTATTTGAGAAATGGTTTATGGTAGGCTACATGACGCTAGGAAACTCACAGCACTACTGTCCCCCCCCCCCACAGGAGAGTCTTTGTAAGTATTTAGTGGGGCAAAGGCATAAGGAAAAGTTCAGGCCAAACCAATAAGAATTATCAGAATTTTCTCCTACAGCTATTCAGACTCTATAAATAACTTTTGTTGGATAACATTTATGATTCAAATGTTTACAAACTAATTTCAACTATCTTTAAATCAAGCCTCTGAGATTTCTTAGCATTATTGCAGCTACACAGATTTATTTGACTACAAGTATTTGACCTTTCCTCTCCTTCCTATCCCCTACCCTCACAACCCAGCATCATGTATTTTAGCCACTATCTCCTGACCCTAGCTCTGGCCTCTGGAGTCATGGCCACACAATAGTTAAGTCTTGTCCATGAATACCCATTCCCTATGATCCAACTTTGAAACAGCAATGAAAGGTAAAGCTTGTTGCATTTCCTTTAGATTTTACAGCCTGATTTGCTTTAGATCCTAGGAGTTGATCATGTGCTAATTTGTCTGACTGTTTTGTTTGCCTAGATCAATTAAACTTTCCTGTATTTTTTTTTTTTGAAGTAAAAATATTTTCCCACATGAAAGAGTCATTTGGGGTAGTGTAACAAAACAAAGTTGCCCGTGCACATCCTGAAGGCTGCTGCCAAAATTTGGTTTTAATTAGCTTTATGACCCATCAAATAGCCATTTCCATGAATGGACCCTTTGCCATATATCCCTACCAGTTCATTCAACAGTAATAGGAAAACCTCTGAATTAAAATTTACAACATACCTCTGCAGTCTCAACCAAAATGCCCCAAACCAAACAGCACATAGTGTATTTGTTTTGCAGAATGGAAAGCATATTTATCTCTTGTACGATGTTGAAGTTCAGTCTTAAATAATATATTCATTTTCTAAGTCTTCTTAAATTAAAAGTATTGATTAAAATAAAATATTCTAAATAGATTTTTTTGTGTAGTTATGTAGGCATTAAGAATGATGGAGAATGAGAAAGAAAAAAAAAGAAACATTATTTTTTAGAGTGGGACAAAAATTTATTCTCTAAAAATGTAAGAAGATACAACTATCTCAACTGCTACAATTTAGGCTGAGGTTGAAGTCAACAGTAGAGTGCTCAGGGACCACAGAGTGATGAGACAACTTCCCATGAAAATTCCATCTCCATCCTCTAATCCCACTTCCCTAAAGAGCATAGCAACCCCAGTCCTTAGGGGACAGACTCCCACTGTTTCCCACCTCCGCGTGTGAGGACTGGCAACCCCAAAAGCATGGTTAGTAAGAGAATTTAATCTTTAACTCTGTTTAGCTTAATGGAATCTGGAAACCTGGTGGCTTCTCTAAATGTTACCAGAATTTTTCCATCCAGATGGGCTTCACATGACAAGTATCTGTGAAACAGCACAATCTCATTCATTGTTGAGGAAGAGAGAGAGTAGGGAAGATCGTTACCCATGTCTGGGTCTAATTGGAAAGGAAAGAACCTTTTTGTGGCCTCAGCTCAGGGCTCCTCTTCAAATGGGGTTTCTATCCTGCCTGAAAAATCCTACACTCAGAAGCAGCAAAAACTTCATTTCCTCTGGTGTGAAAGTTTTGACACTGAACGTGCCCTGGAGCTCTGAGCACACATCACGTCTGACTTTTGGAGTAGAATTAGGCATTTACTGGACAAGAACAATTACTTGTCGCAAGATGACAACCCAGCATCTCAAACACAGACTTTGCCAGAGAGCAGTCTTCTCGCCTGCTGGATTGTAAATAAAATTTTGGCCTCAACAGCTTTCTTTGTTCACAGAGAGGTGAGGCTGGGAGAGGCGACACACGTGGGGTTACCTGAGGCGCATCTAGGCCGCAGGAACTCTGTCTCCTTCACACCTTTTGCTTTTTGTAAGGGTTACTCAGTGTTTCACTGCTGGAGCTTTATCTCCTTAAAGCGCACCTATAAATCAGGTGTCTGTTCTCTATGCGTTCTGTTCCCCTTGTTTGGAACTCCACAAGGTGTATCTGGTCATTTCCATTTGCCATAGAATGATTCCTGCTCTTGATACATAACCAGGACGAACGGGAAGAGATTCTCATCAGAGAATCTGAAATGCGGACACGGGCGGGGTGTCTCGGGGAGGATTTCATGTGGCATGCATTTCAGGAGCTGGAAAGAGGAAATTCATACGCAAAGAACAATTGGGAAACAAATTAAAAAGCCTATTTCTCTGACCTATTTAAAAGCAAGAGCGAGATTACTTGTAGTTCAAGGGTAGAAGGTGAACAGTTAAAGGGAGGAAATAGGACATAGAATGCTTAATTTCCAGGTTTTGAGTCTAAGGAAAAAGTTCAGATATTCAGTGCTCAAGTAGTGATTACATGAAAGCCATTTAATTTGGGCAGCCCCCCCCCCATTCTCTAATTCCCTACACAGTTTTATTTTTAAAGCTTTTGTACAAGACAGAATGACCAGAGAAGAGCTGTTTTTTTTTTTTTTAAGGGGTTTGAAGTTTGTTTGCTTAACAAAGTGTTTGCAGTCATAATTAGGTTGCATATTAAAGTTCAAAACCAACTCATGTTGGAAGTGACTGAAAATTGTTACCATCTGATGGCTTTGTGGGCAGAGCTCTCCCAAACGACACTGCACGCACCAGGAATAAAGGCCAGTTTCTGGGTATTGCCCCAGGAGGCTTGCAGGGTATGGGTAATGCTCAGACTGCAGATTTCCCAGGGTGGCATCAGAGGGCTTAAATCTAACTGTCATAACATAATGGCTTTGTTCTGTAGCAGCCATCCCGATGTGATTTGGCTTTATTTTGATACTTTCCTCTCTTTAGGGCCCTCGTCTCTTATCTACCAGTGGAAACACAGAGGCTACAACATTGATGGTTTCTGAGGCCGTTGTCTAACACTTGCAATGGAAAATCCTTCTCTGTGCCAGGCTTTCCAAGAGAGAGAGAGACACACACACACACAAAGAGAGACACTGGGTAGGATGTCCAGGATGAGTCAGCTGCTCCTCTGTTGTGTTGAAAGGCGAAACTGTCTTTAATTTTAACAGTGCCCTACTTCCATCTCAGCTGGCATATGAAGCTGATTTGGGAATAGAAAGAAGAGTTTTATATGGTGCCTTTCAAACATCTTGCCTCAAGCAAGACCCAACTGTTTCTGAGAGAGACATCTAGCTGGTGACCTCCACACCTTCATCTTCCATTCCTTTATAGAAGTGAGTGGACAGTCCAAGTTAGCTATTCTGATGGTGAGCAGCTGGCAAGAGCAAAAGCCTACTAGGTGTGTGATGGGTGATGGGAGTCAGTGCAGATGACCGAGAGATGCTTGGAGCCACCACACATGTTAGTGGAGTGAGGCTTACCTTCAGCTAATCTCTAGGACTCAGGTTTATATGCAGTAGAAGTAAAAATGCATTTGTTCCTTTCTTTAAGAAGCTTTTGTATAAAATTCAGAGCTGAACTCAGATCAGGTTAGAGTTGAATTTGGGTTATTAACTCATTTGTCTCCTGAGCATGAGTGTGTGTTTTCTTTTAATTTTTTCTAGGACATACATACATGCCAGTACATCCATGCTGCTTAGTAAAATGTAGAGTATGAAAAATCTCTGTGTGTGTGTGTGTTTTTATACATATATGTGAGTCAAAGCACACATGTGAAGGTCAGAGGACAACTTGGGAGAGTCAGTTCTCTCCTTCTACCATGTAGGTTGCAGGGTTTCAACTCAGGTCATCACTATTATAAACTATCAAATGAACTGAGCATGGTATCAAACAAGGAGAAAATGGGGGCATTGCTTTTTTTCATACTTCACAGAACCAAGCGAGCTTTCACACTTTCACATCTGGGATGGTTTGTTCCTCTTCCTTCCTTAAGCAATATTTTTGGAAGATCCCCCCCAGTTTTGGTCACTTTTGTACTTGGCCATTGTCCACCCTGAATGGCACCTACTGTAGTTATATCAATAATCTGTGGCTAGGACATAGTCTGATTGACCAGTGTCCGTGCCACACTAGTTTAGAAGTGTATTAAATAGCACTACCACCTTCTAATGTCAACAATAAACCACACTTTCAGCATTCAAAAAGACTGAGTTAAAATTTGAAACTTGAATTTCATATCAATTCACGCTCCCTCTTTGTACCACTGAGGCCTGACACATCTCACCAGTGTGCCATGACTCCTTACTCTGTTGGTCTGTCAGAGGAACAACAAACTTGGCAGGGGCTGATCTGTTTCCGGCCTAGGATTGTCTTTGGGTGCGAGAGCTGTCACCTGGACTATCATAACATGCTATGTCATCTAAGATGTGAGTAGTCTCAGAGGCCTGAAGCCCAACACATGGATGTGACATCAGCACTGTTTTCCTACCACATCATTCTACTACTCTTGTCATACAGAGAAGGTGATGGGGTGAAGGAGAAGGACAGAATAATCCAGGCAACAAGGCCCCCTGCAACAGAATCCCGATTATGGTTCTTTTTTTTTTTCCGTGGGGACAATACTCAATACTCTGGGTAGGCTCATAAACATCTGCTAGTAAAAGAGGCTGGACAGGTGAAAACCATACCTCCCAGAAGAGTTCTAGATATGAATTCATTTCTGTCCATTGGACTTACTCACCTACAGTTTTGGAAGGTAGAAATCATGTTGGGGTCATCAGCTCAAGGGTTTCAGGCTGTTATTTCAAACAAGCAAAAGGAGGAAAACATGGCCTTTTCCCACAGTAGTATTTCTGGGTCCATCTCCAGCTTTCATAAAGAAAAGGAGTCTTGGTCTGAAGTTCCTGTGACAGCCTCCAAGGCCTAACAAAACTTTCTATGTCATTCTATGCATTATTCCTGGAAGCTAGCTTCCTCAGCTCTTTCTAAACTTTTGCCAAGCACCTATATTGACTGATGCAGGGCTTTATTTTGTTTTGTTTGGCGACTCCTGATGAGGTCACATTTCCCAAAAGGATCTCCAGCATTGGTATTCCCCCAGCAGGAAATAGTCTTCTCAGTGATTGCTTGCCTACCAGGCCAGTAATGGGACACCCACACAGACACACCCATATAGACCTTCCAGGAAAGAATTTGATATTGATTCTATATACCAAGAAATACATGAATGAAAACGCTGGGGAGTGAGAGAGGAAGAGGAGAGAAAAAAAGAAACAAGGAGAACCAATAGCACTAAGAGAGCTAACAGAGAAAGCCAAGAAAAAGGAGGAGGAGGAGGAGGAGGAGGGAGAGGGAGAGGAATCAGAAGCTGGGGGAAGAGAAGCAAAGAGAAGCAAAGCCTCTAGGCTGGAGAGATTTAGGCACTAGGTGAGCTAATAGGCACCTCAGTTAGTCATTTGCCATTTGCCCCAGGTTTCTTTGGGACGTGACAATACACACATTTCCTAAGAGAGTTAACTTCAGACAAGCTGCTCTGTATCCCTCTGGGGAAGAAAGTGAGGCAGGATCCTCTCCCGGCAAGAGCTGCACATTCTACAGGCAGTTTTTATAAAGGCTTTCTTCATTTCGAAGTGAGAAGACCCAATCCTGTCCTCTAACAACAGCCCTCGATGTTAATTGAGGGATAATTGGCCATGAGTTAGGACTATATCCCTGGAAAAATCTGCAGGGAGGCCTTAAACTTTCTCTTTGGCTGTGGAAGGAAGTAGTTAGAACTTCAGCTGACCAGGAGCAGCACGGGAGGGCTCCAGTTTTCCAGACCAGATGCTAGGGCTCTTTGAAGGATGCCCAGAGCAGGGGAGCTGGTACCAGTCCTGTTTTAGCAAGGTGGGAGTCTGCAGCACTGTTAAACCCACCTGTGCAGGGCAATGTTCTGAACCACAACGTGATTCTTAACATGGTGTTTCTGCGCCCAATATCCATTCCAAGTCTAAACTTTGCCATTTTAAAACAATTTCTGTCTTTTAATTTTCTTTTTTTTGTGTGTGATTTTTATCTAAAAGTTAGTGATAAAATCAGAGATTGAACCCAACTGATGAGAGATCTTTACATTGCACTAGTCTTTTAAAAAGCAAACATGGCTTTGAACATCTCATAGCAAAAGCCAAAGTACAAAACAAAACAAGAACAAATTTCAGAAGACTTGACTTTTTAAAAGAATCAAGAAGCAGAGTGTTAGCACACAGGTAATTCAGTTTCCTGAAGTTGAGATTGGATTAAGCAAGAGAATTTCCTCCCAATTCTAACCTCACGTGGTTCTGACTCAGCAAACCCCAAATGGCAAATATTAGTCCACATGGAGCTCAGACAGGCTGCACATAAAACAAAATGTTCACACAGATTACAAACTGGGTCAACCCAGAAGAGGCACACGCTCACAGCAGCTAATTTATAATTACCTGAACTTGGGAGCAAACATAATTTCCTCCAGTACATGAATTGGCAAGCAATAATTTTATCTAGTCAACAAAATATTTTCTCCATGTTATTTACTGGCCTGATTGCTCATCTTCAGCACTGAATAGTATTTCATTGGCTGATCATAACTACAAGAGTATCCATTATGTAATTCCCATTAGATGACATTCTGGAAAAGACAAATTTATAGAGAAAATATCAGGATCACTAGTTACCAGCTCTCATTAGGTAGGGGGATGAATGACTAGAACATAAGATTTTTAGGGTAGCAAAACTCATCTCTGTATCACAGTAGAAACTACATGCCATCTTAGTCAAGTGTCACCAAGACCGAACACTAATGTATACTGTGAACTTGGGTGACATCAACATGTCATTAATACCATCTCCTCAGCTGTATAAATTCGCAGCCCTGGTAGGCGATGTGCTTATATGGGGACAGAGAACATACTCTGCTCAGTTTTGCTTGGAACATAAATCTACCTTGGAAGCTAAATTTATTAACTAAAATCATTACTTCCAAACCAAAATAACAATTAAGCTAAATAAGTTGAGGAGTTACATATTAAGTAAAATAATATATTCATATTTAAATCAAATGTGTTTATACATGAAAAAGGTGGGAGTTGGGGGGGAAAGGATATCTGGACATTCTTTGACTAATGTTTTCATGAAATCCAAGTAAAAGAAGTCAAATAAGGTATTTTTAAAACATGGTTTATTTATATATTTATTTATTTAACTGCCTGCATTGTCTTTTGCCTGCACGTATGTCTTATGTCTGAGGGTGTCAGATCCCCTTGAACTGGAGTTAGAGACAGTTGTGAGCTACCATGTGGGTTATGGGAATTGAGCCTGGGTTCTATGGAAAAGCAGCCAGTGCTCATAACAACTGAGCCATCCCTCCAGCCCCAAACAAGTTATTAACAACCAATTTTTCCCAACTCCTAACAGTCTCTCCTAAAATCCCAGTTAGGCATGAGCCATTGCCTGAGGCCCCCACAAAGGTCTGATCGCTAGACTACTCCATCACCTTAGCATATTTTCAAGAAATGTATGTAAAACATTGACTGTGGCTGCCAGGGAAATATCACTTAGGTGAAAGCTGGTTCTTGGCTCATAACAGCACAAAAGGGAAAGTGATGGGATGGCTAATGTACTGTTAATGGTTTATAAATGTGTTTGCTGTCAAAGACAGTATTGAAACCTCTCGTTTACTGTTGGATATAGCCATACTTTTCTTCAATGAAGTCTCTTGGTGTGTGAGTTATTGGACCTGGTAATATGCTGGATGCTTTTTTTTTAATGTAAGCTGATAGGAATGCAAATTAGTTTTTCTATCTCCATTTTATCCACTTAAATGAGAATAGAGAATAGCAAAAACTTTTTTTTCTTTTCTTTTCTTTTTTTTTTTAAAGAATAACTAGCTCAGATGGGGTGTGGTGGCACATGATTTTAATCCCAGCACTTAAGAGGCAGAGGCAGGCAGATCTACACAGTGAGTTCCAGGACAGCCTGGAATTCTAGGATGGCCTCTATAGAGAGCCTCTGTCTAACAACAAACCAATAAGCAAACAAAAAAGAGTAATTAACTCAATTCTAATCAATACTCATAGGTTTTTAAGGCTATAGCAACACGATGCCCTCTAGTGGCTAGCCCACAGGAAAAGTACTAGAGTCCTATAGGAAATGTACATTTTTTTTTTCTACAGGTGAAGCTGTTTACCTGTCCAAGTGTGGACGCTGTTCTTTAAGAAAATCAACAAGACTCCCTCAGTTGCTACTGCCACAGTACCACAATACAACAATGAGCAAGATATATAAAATTTATAGTATGGAAAGCATTCTGACCAGCAAGCAAAGCCAGTGGGTAGATATGGCCCATGTAACTTGGTGATCTTCTTCAGGTAGGTGAAGGCGTGTTGAGGGATGGGGAGAAAACTACCTTGGGACTCACAAATTTGTCACCTTCAGTCATTTCCCATCACTTAAATCACTGTCTTAGAAACAAGCTGTAATTTCTGTGTAGGTAGAGGTACTAGTCTAAAAAAAATGTCAAAACAATGAAAAAAATCATCCCCATCAGGTGATAAACGCCTCTCATGAAGTTTTTCTTATGTATTTACATTCCTATAAACAACAGAGTAGAGATTATCTGCCTCCTCAGCGTCTTTGGGTCTCTCGTAGAAGAAATAGATTTTATAAGATTCTGAAGAAATATTTAATCAACTTCTCGAAGGTCTTAAAGTACTTGTTTCCAATTATTCAATAGTTTCAGGAAATAAAAAACTTAAAGTGAGCGTAAGTTCTCTATTGGCAGGCATCCTGTCATCCCACTGAAGCCATTTTGGGGGAACATTTGATGGGAGCCCCTCTTTCGCATTCCAAGTCACAGACTCCACACTCGTGCTGCTGTTGATGCATCTGTGTTGTCCAGATATTTGAAGCTTCACGGCAAAAAAGTTTTAAAGATGGTCTCTTCAGGAGAGCTGTTTATATGAGCTGACCAATATTGGTCTATGGTGGAAGAGCTTTCTGGAAAGCACTTGAAACATTTACTTTATAACAAACTCAGGAGATAGTCTTATTAGCCTCCCTCTATGTGCCTGCTCAACTGCATAGCAAAGTTAACTAATGGTTGGCAGTTGGCATCGCGGGGGAGTGACTGAAAGAGCAATCTGCAACATCGAATTATTGGGCTTTAATGCCCTGTCACTGAGAAGGAAGACCCTTTCAGCTTCCTTTCCTCATTTCATGTGGCATAGTCTGTCTCCATAAGGAAACACAAGTAATATTAAATAGCCAAGCTACCCCACTGGGATTAGAAAATTACAATAGAAAAAAAAAAAGGTTTTCTTAAGGTAAAGCCTTCTTTGTCTATCACTTGTGTTTATTTACCTGATTTATCGCTTTCTCTGATGTTAATCTTTTCTGTCTCGCTTCCAGCAATACACCACTCGCCCCTGAATGAGGGGACTGCTCAGACCTACATGCTTGTTTTATGAGAATCTACCTCCCTCCTGTTGGTTTTGTTCTGACATTCATCCCCGCTGCTTCTAACATGAACATATTACTGATCTTTCCCCCCTCGTTTTCTGAAAGCAGTCTGAATCTTGGCAATTGAGTCTATTTCTGATTAAATAGGTCTTGAGTTCACTAAAATCAGATGGTCTTTAGTTTATAGGAGTCTTAGAAAAGCCCAGTTGTTTTAAGTGGTTCAGGAGACCGGGCCGTTCTGGCCTCTTTCATTGCATATGTGCTTTATTTGGTTGACCTTGGTTCTGACCCTTGCCTTCTCAGTAACCTTTAACTGGTCAGGAACCAAGTCTGGGCTGGAGCTCCCAGGATCCTTCAAAGGAGGAATTAATTAATCTAGTAGTCCAAACTGGAGAAAGGACAGCTGAGGGAAAGGGCATTTTTTTTCTATTCCTGAAAGGGGGGAGCGGAATTAAATGAGTTCCTATTGCCAAACCAACATAGGAGTAAATGAGAATATATATATACATATAGTAAAATTTGATTTACTGCAGATTGATCCACTGAGGAGCACTGATTGTAAAACTGTGAGTTAAATACATAAACAATATTTTAATTACACTGACTGAAGTGCTTATAGCTTATGTTATACTGTTATTTGAAGGTATATAAAGTCCTTATAGAAGAGTTGTTAAGGAGAGCCAAGCAGAAAACAGATACATCAATACCATAATGGATAATAAGCAGTTTTAAAAATCTTAATTTCCCTTATTGTCAAAGATTTGGAGGCAGTTCCCAGATGTTTGTATCCTATTTTTTTTTAAATAGACACATTTAAAATTTCTTTTTTTGTTTTTGTGTTTGTTGGTGATGAGTATGTCATTCCACATTTATTCGCAGTGTTTGTGGGTGAGTGAAAGGAGAGAAAGAGAGGGAGAGATTTCTGATTAAAAATTAAGCAAGTGAATAGAAAATGAACATGCAAACCTACAGAAGATGTATTCCCTAAGCCAAGAGGAGAGAATTAGATCCTTAGGTCTTAATACTTATAAAATGTGAGGAGAAACTCATGAAATGGTATTCCTTGGTCGGCCTTTCAAACTCAAAAGGAAAGCAAGTCCCCGAGGCAGAAGTAGGAAAACAAGTAAAACTAGTTTGAATCCATTCATTTCCAAAAAACAAAAAACAACAACAACAACAAAAAAACCCAAAAAACTCAAAACCCTCCAAATTGTATACTCATCCCCAAGGTTTCTAACATATAAAATAATGTCTAAAGGGACCTACACTGGCACATATATAGAGAAAGAACAGAAATCTTTCATCCATTATGATATTTTAATTTGAAAATATATACCAGCCAACTTAGAAACTAATTAAAAAACAAACAAACAAACAAATAAACAAACTCAGAGCAGTTGTTTAACCTGACACAATTTTGAATAATAATCTTTGAAAACAACAGTATAACTGGTGGAAAAGGAAAATAAAATAAAATAAAATGAGGGCAGCGAGTCAATTGAGCAGACAGGAAGTCAAAGAATACTATTATTTTTATTGGATGCAAAGACATTAGTAGTTTTATATAAACAGTCTTCATAAAATACTCACATATGACAAACTCTTTTGCGATCATTAAATGCAAGGTGAACTATTTAGAGGCTGGTTAAGCCTGTCATCAGTCTATGCGCAGTAGTAGAGCGTGAAATCATTAACAACAAACCACTGAAAGGATCCCTCATGGGTTAAAGATGGAAACACAAAGGTTAACACTATATATTATTTGCACTCTAAATGACCAAGATCAATAGAATTCTTTATTTTTTTCATCTTTCCTTCAACTTCCTAATTTTTATATAATTCGTTTCTTGAATAACCTTTTAAAGCGTACATTCTAATTTTTGACAAGTTGTTTTTTTTTTTTTTTCCCTCTGCTATTTGCAGTTTGTTATTTCTGGGTTCTAAACAACTTACTGGCAAGGCTGTATTTCTGATGTTTCCGATTTTGTATTTCCACTTCCTTTTGCAAGGCTTTGGCACACACGGCATGGCTGATAAACATTTATTGACTTATAGTAAAATGATTCAGCCACACGTTAGACAATGACTCCCGGAACAACAATAATACGTTACGCGTTGACATAGATGGACTGATATAAAATAGATTCAATGCAAAGGCTTTTCAGAAGTTATGATTTTATATATCAGAATCTTAGCCTAAAGCCTCTAATATCCAGTAACTATAAAAATCAAGCCTGCCCCATCCCAGACCCAGGCACGCAATTGAAGTGTAGATAAAAAGGCAAGTAACAAAGTATTAATATAATGACTAACATTTGCCGAGGCTTGTTAAGTGGAAAGGGCCTACTCAAGAACTCTGTGTACATAATCATACTTAATCTTCTCTACAAATTTGTTAGGCCTTGTATTTACTGATAAAGACACTAAAGGTTAGAGGGTAATTTGCAAAGGTTCATATAGCTAGCAAGTAGCTAAACTGGGATTTAAGCCCACGTCTGGTTAATTTCAATGTCTGTGATTCAACTCTTAGTCTAGATCGCATGTCTCTTCTCCCATTCTCCCAATGCTAAGATGCCAAGGTTCAGTGACAATGTAAGGTTTCTTGCCTATACATACACACGGCTTCCTATCCCCCTTCCTATCCTCCTCTTCTCCCCACTTTTTGATTCCCCTCCTTCATTCAAAACCTCCGATTTGGCTGGAATGTAAATCTTTAGGATTATAGATCATGAACATGAGAGGTTCAACCTAGACCTGAAACTGTCAACTCAAAGTCATTGCCTTCAACGTATTTATTCGTAGCCATACAATGAAATGCCTGCTGTTTACATCAGCTATGAAAATGGGGAAGCTGGGCGTGGTCTACCTACAGAGAGTTGGCCACAGTTCAGTTGCACGGGACAGCATATACATGTAGAAAGAAACAATTTTTTTCACACAGGTCGTTTTAGAGCATTGATGCGTACGTAGCTTGAATAACTGTGAAATTTCACATTACTCGTAAGGCTTTATCTTTTAAATATGGTTCTTTGCTAATCTAATATGTCCTTTCATTAAATTTTTCTTCTGCAAAACATTGGTTCAAGTAAGTATTAACAGCCCCCAAAACTGTCTTGGTGCCTTTAATCAACGTTCTGCATTCTTGTGTTTGGTTTTTTTATCCTTGACTTATTCCTTGAAACCCATTTGATCAATTACTCTAAAATTGATGAAATAGAACCTTATGAAAGTAATTTGGCAGTTATCATAGATATTTCTTATATTGACCAGGATTTTCCCATGGAGTGAACCAATTTCCCCCAAAGTATTTCCGACTTATTCTAAACCCCATGCCCTCTACAGCCACCTCATTCATCACTGAGAACCGTAACTCTCTTTTCCATGACGTGCACCTTTGCCACAGCTATCTGTTTTCTAGACTCTACCTGCCCAGGTTAACCATTTTTCTCTCATAGAGTTTTGGTTTACGAGCCATTTTTTTTTTTTTTTTTTTTTTTATGTGGGCTGCTTTCTTCTGAACTCTATCCAGTTAGCTGGAAAGCACATTAGATCCAGTGATGCCAGGTTATGGCGGAGAGCTCAGAGGTCATACCTCGTCCAGAGGGAACTTCACAGCCCCACAGGCATGGATTTTTTTTTCCACGGTTGAGGCAGCTGTAAGCATTCTAACTATTCTTGCCTCGGCACACCCCAAGCACGCAGCACGTGGGAAGTGGTTAGGAAGCAGGTACCTACGAGTTTGGAAAGAGTCATTGCTTGTTCTTAGGAGCACTAATCAGTTCAATTTCTCTTGCAGCTACTTTGAACCAATGCCCTTTCCTAATTCCAAACACCAAAACTGAGTGATAACCAACAATTACTGAGTGTCTGTGATGTGCTGGGCACTGGGCCGAGCGCTGAACATCTATGAACTCAAAATACGCCCTTAGGCCATTACTTCATAGGTGAGGAAGTAGAGTAATACTGACCTGGGTTACATGTCTAGGAAACCGACATGACTTTGAACTCCTGGATTTGACCGTGTGCTTCATTCCTTTAGCTGTGCAGAATAACTTAAGAAAATACAAAAGATGCACTCTTAGCTCTCATTATAATATCTGTTTTTGATTCGTAAAATTTCATTCAATAAGTAACGTGCTTTTCTACACTTTCTTTTTACCAAAATATTTTAGTTTCATCTTCTTCTTCCTCCTCCTTCTCCTTAAATGGAAATGTCCTTTTAATATTGCATTTATTCATTTAGTTTTAATTTTAATTATTTTACTTTTTCACTTCTTAATTTTTTTTGACAAGTTCATGCACCTATATACTAAAACTATAGTCATTTTCACCTCTATTACCCTGTCTCACCTCACTTCCCCTCCAGATGAAACACTTCTCTTCTGCTATTTTATGTGATCCG
Organism: Psammomys obesus; assembly: GCF_907164565.1. Lineage (NCBI taxonomy): Eukaryota > Metazoa > Chordata > Mammalia > Rodentia > Muridae > Psammomys > Psammomys obesus. The sequence continues at coordinate 21,305,358 of NW_026592890.1, read as the reverse complement.
CCGAGTTTTACTATTGCTTGAGAATGAGTTGGGGACATGGGTAACATATCAGTGGCTGAACATACCACTGGAAGAAAAAATCGATACCTCCTTCTCCAGTACCCCTAAACTGTGGAGAGTCCCTCAGTGAGGGCCAGAGCTGTGAGTCCTTCCATCCATAACAGAATGGCAATGGAGCCAGTGTAACCTGGGTCTTGCATGGGAAACCCTAGCTGCAGTGGACTTATGAGTGCAACTGCCCTTCTATGTCCTGTTCAGAAGATGCTGTTTCACAGCACCAGCTCTCCTCCAGCACCACTGACACGCACATTCCTTCTGCATTCACTTCCGAGTTCTCCCCTGGGTCTTGGAGGGGCCAAAATAGACGTCCCATTTAGGAATGAGAACCCCACAGTCGCTAATTCTAGGCACTTTGACCAGTTGTGCGTTTGTACACTAATTATAGCCCACTGCTCAAAGAAGCTTGGGGAAGCCTGAGAGCAGCATTCATCTCAGAAGATGACCAGCAGTGCAGTCCCGAGTCTCAACAGGCTTCCTGGCCAACTATGATTTTAATTTATGATCTCAGCTTATTATTTTTTTTTTTACTTAATTTACTTAGATTTTATTCACTTCTGTTTGTTTTCCATTGTGTTTTTGAACTTTGCATTCATTTGCTCTGCTTGTGTTTATGTGTGTGAATTGGTGTATGTGTGAAGGTCAGAAGACAGCTTGTAAGAATTGGTTCTCTCTCTGGGCATGGTGGCATATGCCTTTAATCCCAGCACTCAAGGAAGCAGAGGCAGGCAGGTCATTGTGAATTCTAGGCCAGCCTGGTCTATAAGTGAGTCCAGGACAGCTAAGGCTACAAAGAAGCTCTGTCTGGAAACAAACAAACAAACAAACAAAAAGAATTAGTTTTCTTCTTTTACCATGAAGAATATTTTTCTTTGTAAAGAAATTAAGATTGATACATTTTTATTTTATTTTTTGATACATTTTTATTTTATTTTTAGGCAGGAAAAAAAGCCATAGTTACTAAAGCACTATGCTGTATCACTTTTCTTAATTTTTATATAATTTTACATAATTTTTTTATACATCACATTTTGATCATGGTTTTTCTCCCCCAACCCCCTCCAGACCCTCCCTACCTTCTCTCCCATTCAACTTTATGTTCTTTCTGTACTTTACGGTCTTTTTCTTTATCTCAAAAACAAAAACAAAAAAACCAGAAACACCAAAACAGATGATGATCCAAACAAGCAAGAAAAAGACCAATATGACAAAAGTGCAAAAAACAAAACAAACAAACAAAAAAAACCCAAAAAAACCCCAAAAACAAAACAATAATATGGAGTTGGTTTTGCATTGGCCACCTACTCGTGGGCCTGGAGCCTACCTTTGAGGGTGGTTGATATACATAGTGACATTTTGGAGGAGGAAGCTGAGTTTTCCTTTTGCCAATGGGTATCACCGGCAAATAGCTTCTTGGGGGAAGTGTCTACTTCCCCCTCTCGGTGCTAGCACCCCGTCTGGCTTGAACCTGTGCAAGCCTTATGAATGCTGTCAGAGTCTCCGTGACTTCCTATGTGCATCAGTCCTGTCATGTCTAGAAGACACTTCTTCATCCATCACTACTGGCTCTTATAATCTTTCTGCTTCCTCTTCCACATAGAGGGTTTGGGAAGCTCTCTATGAGGTTTGTTTTGTTTTGTTTTGTTTTGTTTTGTTTTGTTTTTCCCTCTCCTGAGCTGTGATGGAAAAGGGTTTGATAAAACATCCCATTTAGGAGAGCATACTCCAAAGACTTTCATTTTTTGCACATTGGTCAGTTGTAGGAATCTATGTTAATTACCATATACAGCAGGAAGAGGTTTCTTTGATGAGGCTTGGGTGAGGTACTGAGGTATAGCTGTGTGTCATTAGGGGCCATTTTATTGCTCTGCTCTTTTAGTAGAATAATAGTATTAGCTATAGTAACAATCTTGGAATTTTGGTTTCTTATAAAACACAGAATATTACGCAAATATGTTTTTGTTTTAATCCCAGGTGTAGGGATATGGGCCTGCTTTGCAGCAACTATGATTTGCCTTGTGGCCTAGTAGAGGTGTGATTTTGCCAGCTGCAGATAGTTTCTGGGATTGTGTGATGTTTGGAATTCTGGGAATTTTCAGAGGGTATATAAATGCTGGAGCCCTGACTGGGGGTTATTGGCTGGTTTTTGGCTGCTGTTGATAGAGGTTTGTAATCATGTAAGAAACCATGTACAAAGAAGAAACAACAACAAGAAGAAATTAGATATCCTGATGGCGAAGATCAAACTTGCCCAAGGAACTCGATGCTCCTAATCAGCAGGACGTAGTCTAAAAACATCATTGCCCCCTTTCTTTATTCAGGGGTCTCTTTCCTTTTCTCACTATGCTTTTTTTTTCTCTCTCTCTCTTATTTGGTATTAGGGGTTGAAAGAGAGAAGAAAAGGGTAGAGAAAAGGAGAACCCATAAAGTAGCAAATGGCTACAATTAGGTTTTTTCCTAGAACTATGGCCTATCTTGTCTCAGGTTCTTGGCCCTTTTGGCAGTGCCAGGTCTGGGTTCTATCTCCTGGACAGGACCTTAAATACAGTCTTAAAAAGTGTGTGGTTACTTCCATGACATTTGCGCCACTATTGCACCAACCTATTTTGCGTGTCAGGTTGCTGTTGTAGGTCACAGTTTGTAGCTGGGTGATACTGATAATTATAGTAGTTTTGTTTTGTTTATTATTCTTGTGCAATGTGTTTCACCTCCTCACTTTACAAATCCTTTCAGGATTTAGGATATTTCCTTTGCCTTTGGTTTACAATTTTGTCATCATCAGTTATTATCTGTTTTGGTGAGTTTATATTTATTCTGCTTAGGGTTTGTTGAGCTCTTAGAGTTGTTTGTGGTTTTCATCAAACTTGAAAAATTTTTTTAGGCTTTGAAAAAAACATTCAGTTTTTGAATCTGGGAGTTGTGGCACATACCAGCAATCTAAAAACTTAGAGCAGAGGACTGCAGCTAATTTGAGGCTATCCTGGTCTTCTTAGTGAGTTTAAATGCCAGTTGTGGATATAGATGAGACTTTGAAAACAAAGTCAGCTTTTTGTATCCTTTCCTTGTGGCACTTATAATATACATTATGTTAGACTTCTTAATATTGTTTCTGTCATAAGTGATACTTTGTTAATACACATACACAAGTCTGTGTGTATGTATGTGTGCATTTTCTCTCTTACTGCTTCATTTTGGAAAGCTTGCAATGTGTCTTAAGTTTGTTATTGTTATTTTTTTTAACCTCTTGGCAGGGTCTAATTTGACATTGATCATATTGGCTTCATTTTCTCTTGCAATTTTCTTTCCCTCTCTGAGGTAGCAAGACTTAAATGTGTTTAAGGAATAATGGCCAAATTTAGCCATGTTAGTCACAGAGAACAATAAGAGTGGATGGTGGTGACAACGACAAGCAAAGGGCCAGAGTAGACTGTGACAAGGAGTTTGTGAAAGATGTTACAGGAGAGTTTGCAGCAGAAGGATGATCTAACCATATTGGTACTTTATGATTTGTAGTGTAGTTGACTGTTACATGGTTGTAAATTTCAGGCTGGTTGCAATGGAAGCTAGGAGACCAGTTGGAAGGCTTTCCAATAGGTCAGTCTGGAAGATTGAGCTCTCTGTACAGATGTTTGAGAGAGAGGGGAAAAGATGAGTCAAAAAGGGAAATCTGGGCAGTTAGTCAGAAGGTTGAGTTCATGATAAAAATAGCTAGAAGAAAAAAAATCTAAAGAGAAAGAGTAAGATCCCTGATGTCAGCATATCTGAGAGACATTTAGAAATAAAGTTGTCTACTAGTGAATTTTAATCACCTGTGGTTCTGTGACGTGAGCTTTCTCTGTGATCTAGATCATAGGCGACTGTGATGTACTTGGTGTCCTGTACTGGTGGTATTTTGGAGGAAGCAAAAGTCAGGCTGGTCTCTAAAGTAAAGCCACACTGTGTAGAAAAGGGGGCGTACACAGAACAGCATGAGATGACTCACAGGTGAACTAATCTAGTGGAGTTTGGAATATTAAACTGTCAGTGATGAGCAAAACTCAAAATTCTTCCAGGCTTTTCAGAATGATTAAACACTGGGATAAACATCGGGCTTTCCAGGCCATGGATGACAATGGTTCGAGCCAACCCACTTGAAACTGAAAGGGCAGGGTGACCTAGATTCCAGGTCACACATATAACCGAGGAGCCACAAATAGTCTTCTGGTGTGTAGCTATGTCAGCGGCACAAATGTTTAGGCTTATCTTTCCGAATATTTTCCCAGCAGTTACTTTTATTATCAGTTACTTTACACATTCACTTAACAAATATATATTAAAGACCTATGTGCCAGACACTGGGCTTACATAAAGTGGCTTATTCCAATTCTAGTTACGTTGACCCCACTTTTTCCTTGATGGCAAAGCATTTGGCTCCATTCAGTGCTGGTGTTTGGCACATCGACACCGTGTGCACCGAGTCTGTATGAAAAATTCTTCCTGGCACTCTGGATGTCTGTGATGGGGCAGTGACGGGGCCGGCCCAGTGCTGCTCAAAGACCCTGACTTCTCCATGACCGTTCTCTCTTAGCTTTCTGAGTGTTCTTGCTGTGTGATACAAACAAAATTTATAAAATCGTTTTCTTAGGAATAAAATGTTTTTAATGACTCTGATTACCTCATTTTGTAAATGACAAAAGTTGTGACATGAAAACAGATTTCTGAAAAGGTAAAGATCAGTTGTAGAACAGAATATTTCCTAAATATTTGGAATGGCAAGTGTAACTTAAGCACTTTGGAAGGATATTTGTTAATATCTGCTAAAGTTAAATAGATACTGCTCTGTTTGGTTTTGGTTGTGTTTCTTTGGGGAGTTGTTTTGTTTTTGTCTTCTTCTCCTCCTTCTCCTTCTCCTTCTCCTTCTCCTTCTCCTTCTCCTTCTCCT
>NW_026592890.1:21249549-21300370 GCF_907164565.1 Psammomys obesus | reverse complement strand
TCTTCTTCTTCTTCTTCTTCTTCTTCTTCTTCTTCTTCTTCTTCTTCACAGAAGCTAGGTGGGAAGATGGAACTACAGTTGAAAAAAATGCCTCCATACAACTGGGAAAGCTGAGGCAAGTTTGTGGGGGCATTTTCATATTAATGATTAATATGGGAGGGCCCAGTCTGTTATGGGGAGGGCCACTAGTGTGCAGGTAGTCATGGGATGTATAAGAAAGTAAACCAAGCAAGCCATAGAAAGCAAGCCAGGAAGCAAAACCTTCCATGGCTTTTGCTTCAGCTTCTGTCTCCAGCTTCCTGTTCTGTCTGAGTTTCTGCTCTGACTTTCCTCAGCAATGGATTGATACTTGAAAGCATAAGATGAGATAAACCTTTTTCTCCACACGTAGCTTTTGGTAAGAGTGCTTTATCACAATAGAAACTCTAACTAAGATGGACACAAAACTTATTATCTAGGAGCATATATGATTAGTGGGTCTATGACTGCTCATAGCATATAACCCAAATCAAAAGAAATAGTAAAATGGACTTATAAATTGTGGCATGTTCAGACAATTGAAATACACACAGGAAAAAAAAGTGTAGCACATGTAATATAGATGCAATTCACAATATTAAGCAAAAGTTTTTGTCGTTGTTTACATAAAGATTGAGACAAAAAACAAAATAATAATAAGAAGAAGATTGAAAACAGCAAACTCTGCCATGACACCAACCATAGAAGATTAACTGTTCTGGTGTCTTGAGTAGAACCACACTCAGGGAGTTTTCTGGAGTGCTGTCCAAATTCTGTTTCTTGACCTGGGAACAGGTCAAGATGTATAGATGTAAAAAGTCACTACGGCAAGTCTATATGGACATAATATTTGAAGCAAAATATTCACTTTAAAAAATTAGAAGTAAAAGTCTAGTCTAGTCTATTCCGTAGGTTCACAGTTCACCTTAAAAATGTTTTGGATTCACAACAAGCATTTAGTAATAATCATGCTTATTTGTATTTTTATTTTACCACTTTCTTGGGTGGTAATTTTCCAGTCTTTTATTATATAAGAACACAGTAACTATATTAAATAATCAACTCTATCTAATCATGAGTTTTACTTAGACAAAATTGGCTAAGTCATCATTACGGTTGGCTGTTATTACGAAGTGGTGTGTGCAAATAAACTCTCCAGCAGGTAGAGGTGATAAGCTTCATTGAACTAAAGATTTGCTGGATATGGTGACATACATCTATAATCTTAGGATTTGGGGGAATAAGACATGGGGATCATAAGTTTGAGGCCAGCCTGGGCTACATAATAAGCTCAAGGGAAGCCTGGTGTATATTAAGACCCTATATACCCTGGTGTATATTAAGACCCTATACTCTCACACTTACATACTTGAGAGGACTCTTTTTTTTTTTTCTAGAGTTTGTCTTTATAAATGCAGGATATACTTTAGCTTTGTCACATAAATATTTCTTGAATATGTTCTATTATCTACATCTCAGCATCTTTGCCCTGTTATCCTTATTCTCTCCTACAATTTGTCAAGCCCGACATAGAATTATTCTCTTGAAACACGCTCCATTTAACCTTTAAGAAGCAAAAACTCTAATCATTGATTTTTTTCTTTTTTTTTTTTTCTTTTTGCTCTTTTAAACCCTTCAACATGAAAACAGTGTCCTTGGTTTCTCTAGGCAAATATTTTTACACAACCTTGACTCCTTTCTTTCTAGCCGTCAGAAAATCTAGTTAATTCTGTTTTCAGATCACAATCCAACTCTGTTTAATGGCACCAGTCTTACCAGCATTTGTTTTCTTGTCTAGAGTTACAAAAGCCTCCCAACTGAACACCCTGCTGCTGTTTTTGTCTTTCTACAGCCTAAGCTCAGTGTAGTGCCAAAGTGATTAAAGTAAAGAAACATCAGATTATGGTCCCTTAAAGCTTTGAATGCCCCCCACATGGCTCCTAATTTGCATAAAGATCCAAAGCCCTTCTAATAGCTCAAAAATACTTTTCTCTCCACTTCTGTCTCTTCTCCTGTATTTATCCTCACTCATGAGGGTTCTTTGTAACCAGGGCATTCTGTGAATTAATTAGGCACACTTCTCTCTCAGACATTTTTCACTGCTCTTAGCTCTGCCTGGAACACCCTTCCCAATATCAACAAATCTTATTCCATTACATCCATTCAATATTTGGACAAATGTCCTTTTTTCTAAGTAAGCATCTTGACCCCTTCTGAAGACTATTGGATAATGAAGGAAGAAACACTGGAAGGAGAGAAGACATGATTATCTTCTTGGAATTGGAACTTGTTGGGTAACACAAGAAAATACATAGACAGTTATGATGTGCATGATACATTCTATGGTAAAACTGAAAAATGCAACTCCAACTAGAAAAGTAGGAGCAGAGAATATGGAGTCGAGAGGGAGTATAAAATTCTCTAGACTTTAATGATGTTTGTATTAGTTATCACGTTAGTTTTTGTGAAATCCAGACAGTACAGTGTAAGGAGGAATTGGTTCTTTTGGCTCACAGCTTCAGGGGTCTTTCAAGCCTACTATGTTAGGGAAGTGGTGCTGGAATCCTCAGCAGTAGGGATGGATGGCAGAGTCCTCTCTTGATGGCAGGTTGGGAAGCAGAGAGAGTGGGGCCAAAAGTAACTCCGACAGCTTTCGAAGATCTATTCCCGGTGACCCACTTTTGCGAGTCAGAGCTTCATAATCTTTAAAAATGGCACCAGGATCAGAAAACAAGTGCTCAAAAATGAGCTGAGGTTAGCAAGACATCAGTTCATATCTAAACTATGAGAGTGATATTTGAATACTATCTTAAAGTCCACAAAATTAAAAGATATTTAGGAGAGCAAGAGGTAGATATTTTCAAGGAATGTCTGATGAAGAACATAATTTTGTAACTGTGGAAATTTTCCTTTGGTTACAACCATTTATTTATTTTAGAGAGGCTTAAACTTTCAGTTACTAGAATAGGCACATTCATCATTCATAGTTGTGTGTGTGTGTGTGTGTGTGTGTGTGTGTGTGTGTGTGTGTGTACAGGAAAGTAAACCGAGGACCCCAAACATGCTAGGCAAGCTCTCTACCATTATGTTATATTCCTATCCTGTTTTAAAGACTTTAATTATGTGGCCAATTTGGCTTTATCTTAAGATCTGAGAGTTCTTATTTTAACGTATTCTAACTTAGAAAACATAAGAGCTCCAAACAAGCTTACAATTCACCTTGGGTGCCTTATTTGGTTTCATCTACATTCATATATAGTTATCATGGCTGCTGCGAGGCAAAGCATTTTATTTCCTCTTCTGCTGAGCGTGCCCTCTACAGATGCCTGGCATTTCCGAGTCCATTGTATACTATAGCACTGACACCTCTGAGAATATTTAACAAAGCCCTGGGCTCCTCTCCTGGATAGATAGTTACAAATCAAGCTCAGTGGTACAGTAAGAAGGGATTTGTAAATTCAAATGATTTCAGACACTTTCAATACCTTACCCACTTCCTGCCATTTAAGACTTGCATTAACTTATTTTGAACTAGAGGCAAATTTTGGTTAGATTTGTAGAGCTGGCCAAACTTGGGTTCAAAGTGTGTCTAATGTTATTGGAAGAGAGAGGAAGTGAATTACATTCAAACTTCCTTTTGAATTTTCCAACCATGACCTTAGAAATCATGGAGAAAACCATAACACTGAATATTACTTGTCATTATATATTATTACCTGTTATTATGGAGTAGTTATTATTTTATATGATGTGTGATGATTAGTGAGATCCCCCCTATAAAATTAGAAAGCAGACCTGCAGTTTTGGTAATTCTATCCTTGTGTTTGGTTTTGCTACATCTTTTATACTCTGAATTTTGTTATAGCATTAAAAATTTGAAAAACAGACAAGAAATTAGGAGATAGACTATCATATTTTTCTTTAAGCATTAACTATCGACGCTAGATATAGAACCACGAGAAAATACTTTTGCATAAAGATGGTTACATTACCCATTCCAGGGATGAACTTTGTATATTCTTGCTCTATCGCTGATGGCACTGTGCCTTCACTATAGCAATATATGGAACTTTATTTGTGCTGCCACATGACAATATGCTACTGACCTGATAATGATGACTGAATTGTTGCTTCTCTACTTAAGTAATCTGTTGCTAAAATCAGTTTTACAAGTTTAAGTGGTGTTAGGTATTAGGACACAGATGAACTTTATTCACACTGACTATGCAATAGTGTTACTGGACAAAAGGGAACGGTCAACAGATGGAGATGAGAGTGACAGATATTATGGCTCCAAGTAGGTGAAAGGAAGCAAGTTGTCCATTGTGGCTACACGATGTGTCTGCCTTTAGTGAGGGTGGGCTTCTCAGAGATGCTATCTGCTTCATGGTGCATGTCTAGAGAGACCTTCTAAGAAAAATTCCTTGTTTCAACTTGTTATGGGTTGACTTGTGTCTCATCCTCCTCTTCCAAAATTTAATACATTGAAGCCTTAAACTCTGAAGGTGACTGCTTATAGAGATGGTATCTTTATAGAGTTGGTCGAGGTAAGGTAAGGCCACTGAGGTATGCCCCAATCCAGTATGACTTTATTGGAGGAAGAATTCGATCACAGAGAAGCATGAAGATGGAAGATAACATGAAGAAACTGTGAGAAAGTGGTAATCTCCAAAGCCAAGAAGAAAGGACTAGGTTTGATTCTTCCCGCATGTCCCCCAAAAGGCAATAATCATGTAGACAATCTTGACTTCCAGCATATTTCTCCCAGAACTAGGAGAGGATGAGTTTCTGTTGTTTGGGTCAGTTGCATTGAGATACCGTTGCTGAGGAGCCCCTCCAAACTGATTCGTGACACTCCTGGCATTTTTGTCTCCTTTTTAAAAAATATTAGTTATGTCTTGTTTTATGTATATGGAAGGAAGATGTGTTCTCACTTCCAGGCCTTCATCCTAAATTGTTTTTGCACTGGGAATATGTCCTTCATCTTCACTTCTGTGAGTTCGTCAGCCAGGAAGTAGATCACTGCCTCTGATACTTTCTGATGTTATGTTCCTTTGAGGGTAGTAGACAGAGGCTAAACTGCCAACTCTACAAAGGTGAATAGGGCCAAGGAGTAAAAGAAAATAATCAATACATTTTAAAACAACAAACCAAACCAAACCAAAGAAACGCACACACACATAAACCTTAACTGCTATTTCAACACTATTATGTTGCCTGCAGCTGAATGTAGCTTTTATCAATAGTTGCCTGGCGTGGACATGTGTATCATTTCCCCTTATACCGGTGTTTATGTAACATCCGAGAAGTTAAGTAAAACTTAACGTGGGAGAACAGAAAGTTCAGCAGTCACCTAGGGTAGGAAAGAAGGATGCTTTCGGACCAGTCATTCACAGGGGAAGCACCAGGGCAGTCAGGGAAAGGATTTTCAGCAAATCCCTTGACATCCATTGGTGGCTTCCAGCATAGCTGAGAGATCAAAGGTTTGTGGATTTATGCTTTTAGAGATAATGTCTTTATAGAAATGAAGTATTTACAAAACAGCATAGGAAAAGCTGAGCTGAGACCCCTCCAGAGAGAAGAGAACACAAATGGAAACAAAATGAGTAATATACCTAAGTAAATTGTCATGAGAATTAAGTCAGAAAATGTATGTTAATTGCCTAGCAGGAAGCCTAGTGTCTAGTGCTTCAGAGAAAGGAGCTGTCACCATTTCCTTCCTCTCCCTCCTCCTTATCCTTGTCATTATCACACATCAGAAGGATCTTATGTTACATGTATACACACGTGGGCAGGGCTAGTGATGGCCCCTATCAGGATGAACATAGGAAGGTTTTCATTCATATGATATCATGAGGAATGAAATAATTTTCTCTGGCCCCATCTTTGTGGAAATTTCTACTGTTCAGTTGTGACACGATCGGTGTGTTATCAACTTAGCAAGGACACTAGAACTCCAAAATATGATAAAAAGGCTTTTAATGGCCAGTAACCCATTGGCAATTAAAATGTAATTAGTGTGGTAAAACAATAGTTTGCATCTTTTAATTACGATTCTATTTTTTTAACAGAATGTTTTAATTATTGTTTTCTTTCCCCTTCTGTACTGTTTCTATTGATTTGTTGCCAGTTTAATTGTGTCACCAGGACCTCCCTGGTTCTCAGTGAGTTACCCTCAGGGGCTTCTGTCTGCTTCATTGTCTTAAAGTAAACCAGATCTCCTAAATACCTACAAAACAAAATCAGAAGTCAAAAGAGTTTTTAAAAAAAGAAAGAAGAGAGAGAGAAATTAAAGACCAAAACATAAGAATAAAGGCATAAAGAGTTGTTAGAGATAAAGATACAGTTTGGATTTTTAGATCCAAAAGAGTGTTTTTAAAGTGAAAGATAGAGAAGAGACATCAATCTAGGTTTGTATTTGTATTCCTTGACCATGCAAGCAAAGAGACAAGAAGGGTCCAAAGAGGTGCCTTCACCAAGGATGGCAGATGGTGTGGTCTGAAACAGACTCCTGTTGAGTGTTAACTCAATCATTGTGTGAGTCTTGGGCAGATTACTCGAAGTTCTGAACTTTGGTTTTACTATCTAAAAAGGATGGTAATGTTAAAGCCTACCTTATTGTGAAAATTTAAATAAAGTAATGTGTATAAAGAATATGCACACAATTACTGGTTAGGGTTGCCTGGGACAGTATTCCACGTCTTCATACTGTTAATCTTGGTGCTTGTGTAAGTGCTCCGGAGCACCCTCATCACAGTCCTTCCTTCCTTTGGCTTGGACACTTGACGCCACCTCTACAACCTGCTAGCTCTGTTCATTTTCATTCCTCCATCTTGTGTTGACCCTCTCCTTCATGGAGCCCTGGAGGTCAGGGACTCAGTCTGCTTCTGTCAGTGCAATTTTAATAAAACACGTAGGATGAATTAAAAAAAAAGAATATACACATAAATATATAGACTGTACTCTGCCCATATTATTAAATAGCATTTGAAAGCCAAAATTCAGTTAGCATGTCCACAAATGTCCTCCCCCAGCTCCTTACAACAGTCACTTAGGAGTACTTTCGGTTTGGGTCTGGGAATTTAGTGCGGTGAGAGTTTTGAAGCAATTGTGTGATATAGCACTCATACTTTCCTGGTGTGTCTTATCTTCCATCTCTTCTCTTCCCAACTGTATCTCATATCTCTTCTTTCCTGGTTTTTTATTTCTTCTTTTCTTTTAAGGTTAAAAGCCAAGGTGACTTCATCATTCACTGATGGGTCTACATCCACAATCCGGAAAACGTGTTAGACTCAACACCATATCTACCACTTTCTGAAAAACAATGTGTGCCTTCTTTCCTCTTCATCTTCTTAGTCATTCCTTTCTAAGTAAAGTCGATTCTACAGCACAGTAGACAATTTTGCTGACAGCGGTGAATTTCTCATCTGGACGGAAATAGAGCGTGTAGCTTTTTAGGGGCGCAGAGAGAAAGCATCTAGAAGCGCAGCATGTGAAGGGTGCTTCTCAGCCACGGTCGGTACTGAGTCTTTCCCCTCTCTCCTCCCCTTTACTCAGAGGATGTCTATACATCACGGGTTCCTTGCACTTGTACTTCCTGGGCCCTACCCATGGGCATGAAAAACCTTTAGAAGCCTGATCTAAAGCTTTTCATTTACTTGCTCAGCCCCTTTGAGTCTGGACAGCCACTATTACGGCTCTTTGTGGTGCTCTATAAAGCTTCCTTGATGAGGCTGAGGAGGAGGGGCTGGAATCTGCTCATTATCAGCAGCATGTCCTGGTCAGAGCCGTTGGAACATGCACATCAAGCAAGCCTGGATGGTCTCCAAAGCTGAGAGCTGCTGTGCCGACAGGACTTAGGATGCAAGTGCACCGTCCATGTCAAAACAGAAAGGTCCCAGGGAATATTGGCCTCTTCTGATTAGTCACCCATAGCAGAGACAACTGAGGATTGTCCTGTCCTGTGGTATCTTTGTACGCCGTGGTGCTTCAGTTATATCACATGCTTCTAAAGGTAGTGTGGTGATTATTGCAGCTGTGCTATACAAATTGTTAATAATCAATATGTGTCTTCTATGGTTACAGTTTTCAGATTTCCTATTTGGTTTTACTCTGTTATGTTTGGAAAATGCTACTCCCAGCTCCTGTGTGATCTGAGTCACTACAATAGATTTAAGTTTTTGTTTTATTTATAAAATTTTTATTATAAAAGTGTTACAAATTAACACACACATGTGCACATAATAGACCCAAAGACTATACAACTCAACCAACTTCTGTACAGTTCTAATGGCCATTCTGAGCAGGAGCTTCATGTTGGATTTTATACTTTCACTATCATAAGGGAAAATCCATGACAGAGTCAGAACTAGAAAATAGCAGCTTTATGTCCTCCTGGATAACTCATGTCCATTACCTGCATTTTGTTCTTCCTCAATATTTAGCCCTTCTTGCTCTCTTATGATACAGAAAATTGTAGCAAGCCAACATCTTGCAAACATATTACCCATAGCAACAGGTATTATGTGAAGCCTTTTGGACAGTACATGTAGAATGTATGAAATACATAAGGATTGAACAATTTGTAAATATCTAAATATCTTAGCAATTTCATCTTTTAATGCACAGAGTTTGTTATAGAAGCTTATCATGAGTCAACAAACCCTTGCAAGACTATTATTCCTTTTTAAAATAGCAGTAAAGTGATTCCACGGGAAGAATGGAGGAGGATACAAGCCACCAGTTGTATCTTCCTTAATATCTGAAGCATTTTATAAAGGGGCTAGTTTGCAAGTGCAGCTCAGAAGAGACTTACACTTGCTCCAGAGCTGAAACTTTATATGGCAAGCTCCAGTAAAGATCACATTTTATGACAGAGTTAACGTAAATACATGAGCCACAGGGGTTCTCATGAAAGCATCAGGAAATGAAGACTCAACTTCCGGAGTAGGTCTTCTTGTTTTATTTTCCTCATTTTGTTGAGCCCACTTATCTCTAATTATTCTTTAAATAAAAGGGAAGTATCCCTTTCATTTCATTTCCTCTGAGCTAGAAAGAAAAGAGCAAAACTTTGAAAAGGATCTCTCGTCTATAGACATCATTAAGAGCAAAACAAAAGCAGACACCGGCGTTACAAGGTTTAGCCTAATTTCAAATGAGAACAGAATCCATACCCGCTCAATGAATTGGTGACCTCACCGGTTCTGTAAAAGCAACATACACTAAAACACTGGGTATCTAGAGGAAACTAAAGGTGAGTAATGGAATCTAATTTACTGCAAAGATAGCCATCAATTGCAATGGTTTGAAGAGTTGTAGATGAGAGAATAACACAAAAGGAAGAATAACACAGACAAACAGCAACAAAAACAACTCCAGGTCATGCCATTGAACGTGGAGATCAGTGAGGGTGACAGGTGAGGTCCCGGACAAATGATGACACAAACTTACTACGGGAGAAGTGAGAGAAAAAGTCATGAATGAAGACAGCTCTAGCAACAGATTCGCAGCCAGTAACGACACCCATGTCGGAGTATGAATACTGGAATTTATAGCAAGTATAGGTTCCATTTGGGGAAAAGAAATATGTACCTATTGAGATATTTGTTGAAATGGACCCAAATAGAGGATTGTACTTCAAGCTCATTGGATGTTACATGTCACATGTTATCATTGAGATGCTTACATTTGAAAAAATACTCATTATGAAAAATCTTGCCAGGCATGGTGGCCCACGCCTGCAATCCCAGCACTCAGTGGGACAGAGGCAGGCGGGTCTCTGTGAGTTCAAGGTCAGCCTGGTCTACAAAGTAAGTCCAGGACATCCAAGGCTACACAGAGAAACCCCATCTCAAGAAACCAAAACAAACAAAGAAAAAAATAAAAGGAAAAAATTACTGTTCTTTGGTGCACTGAATGAGATTTAAAAGTAAATCCCGTGTTATAAAAAATGTCTTTACTCTCTCTTCTCACTGAACACCACATCTACATGTGGAATTTTGCCACTTCTTTGATTTAAAACACAGTGATGCGCACATGGTCCATTCTCTCCCATCTTACTCTCCCTAAGGAGTGATTTAAAATAAATTCCCTTATCTTCCACCCACTCATCTGCCTCTGCTGAAGTTCTCATCTCGATCAAAGCCACTTTGACTCTTCTGCTTGCAGACGGAGATTTGATACCTGTCTGTCTCAAGAACTTCCTATGATAGAAAACCCCCCTTGTTGTCCTCGAACTATGTTCTGAATCTGATCACTTTTTACTACTTTGGCAGCCACACACAACCACAATCCCTTGCTTGAAGATCAGTGACAGCCTTAAAAAAAAAAAATTTTTTTTTGATTAGCATACTACTTATACCTAATAATGAGTTTCATGATGATCTTTCCATACGAATATATAATCTATTTTGATCATATTCACCCACATCACCGCTCTGTCTCCCTCTTGCACCCGCTGATCTCCTTTTTCCCAACCACTGTCCTCTTCTACTTTCACGTTTGTGTGTGCGTGTGTGTATGACCTATTATGCTCAGTTAAGGCTATTTACGGAAGCCGGCACAGCTCACCAGTGGTTACACGACTGCAGAAACTGTCTCTCCCTTTCCCAGCAGCCATTAACT
The DNA here is from genome assembly GCF_907164565.1 of Psammomys obesus. NCBI lineage: Eukaryota > Metazoa > Chordata > Mammalia > Rodentia > Muridae > Psammomys > Psammomys obesus. Next base: position 21,289,729 of record NW_026592890.1, on the reverse strand, counting down.
GTTCATACATTGTGAGGAAGGACAGGGCCTGCTGAGTCCCTTCACCCTTTGTCAGAATGCTCACAGACTCATCGCCAGCAGGTCTTGTGCGAGTACTCCCAGCTGCTAGACCTCAGAGCAGCTGCCACAGGATGTGTGAAAGGCAAGGAGAGGTAGCTCAAGAATGCTCCAACCCTTCCTCTGGTTCTTAACATTTTCCTTGCCCCCCTCCCCCTTTTACAAGGCTGCCTGAGTCCTGAAGGGCTGCTGATTCAGCAGGTACCGAGTCATAGCCGCTCACACCTGCTTGCCCATGGAGCTTTCACCTGGCCTGATGAGTTCATTTGCCATTATAATCACTTTCCAGAAAAGAGATGACTGCATATTATCTGTTTGACTTCCCAGGTGAGGCTTCTTATCTTCCATCTTACCCTGAAGTCTTTTTAAATGGCTCTCTCTGCTTCCAGCCTTGTCTATTCATCCCCCTCTGCGCCCTCTCCTTCCAGAATTTCCATACTTCCCCTTTCAGTCACAGAAAAAAAGGAAAGGAAAGAAAAAGAAAAAGAAAAAGAAAAAGAAAAAGGAAAAGGAAAGAGCTCTGCAGTGTCTTAGGAATCCCAGTAAAATCAATCCCAACCCTCCCCCTGGACACGCTTTGGCTTCCTTTGCTCCTTAGCCCTACTGGGCATGCTCACACCACGAAGAAGACCAGAGGTTCCTAACCAGGAACTTTTTAACAGTGTCTAGACACATTTTGGGTCGTTATGAGTATTGTGGATAGAGTGTGCTCCTGGCATCTAGTTTGGACTTATCCGGGGATAATAAACTGCTGATTTCTCAAAAAATGAAAAAGCCATGTTTGCTATTTGGATTGTTTACAACTGTTTTTTTTGCTTACTGTTACCCTGTAGTGATACAGTTTCCTTGGGAATCAAGTCTACTAAATCGATACCTGTTAAATTAACTTTTGGGACAGGGAGGGACTCTCCAGCCTGTTCCACTAAGAGGAAAGTTTATCTCTGAGGGGAGCAAAGAAGAGTCTGAAAGTTTCAAGAGACATTGCTGATTCTCACAGGCTTGAAAAGATTGCCTGAAGACCTTGCCACCCCCGCCCCAACCTGTTTCCATCCACACTTAAGCTGCTCATTACACCAGGAGTCTGGAAGTCCAGTTCAAGGGAGCCCCACATTCTAAGCAAATTACTGGTTTGAGGTTATAGAAATTTGTTGTCTGGGCAAACACCCTGGTTCCTTCTCTTTCAAATCAGCATGTAATAGTGATTTGCTATTTAAATGTTTAATGTGTCCTCTCTGTATGAGTCTCTCTTAAACCTAATGAAACAAAAATATGGTAATGGTTTCCTTTGTTTTGATGGCAAAGTAAGGTTGGTTGCGACACAAGGGAGGGACGCTGGGAAGCAGCTCTTTACTTTTAAGTGCAGCTTTAAAAATAAATCTTCAGAAAAATACTCTGGAGACATCTCAACAAATGCCCTCTGATCTTCAGCTGAACTGTCAAGTTATTTTTCCCCTTTTAAACATCAGTAGCTTTACTGTTTTGTTGTATTTTTTTTTTAAACCAATTTGGGAGGAATCAGTAATTACAGATGATTTCTATTATAGTTTTTATTTCTGTGTTAAATAAAAGAAAAATGGAGGGCGCTGGGGGGGGAGGATTCATGGTTAAAGGGCTTTCAATACAAGCTTTGGGGGGGGCCTGGGTTCGATCCCCCAGCAAAAATGCTAGACATATAGACACCCCTGAACTCCATGGACTGAAGAGGCAGAGAAGAGACTCTCCGGCTGGGTTGTGGTTAATCAGTCTAGTGAATCTGTGAACACCAGGTTCAGTGAAAGACCTTCTCTCAAAAAATAAAGTGGAAAAAGAATGAGGAAGACGCCCGACGTGGCCCTTCATCCTCCGTGTGCACTTGCTCTTCCATACACACATACCCAAGAGACAAAAGAAAAACCCGAACAAAATGAACAGCACCGTCAAACCACCAAGCGAAAGGCTGAAGAGATGTCTCGCTGGCTAAGGGCACCTGTTGATCTTTCAGGTTTTGATCAGCACCGACATGGTGGCCTACAGTGTCGGGAACCACAATTTCAGAGACCCTGATACCCTCTCTAACCTCCACAGGCACCGGGCACACAACGGTGTAACACCCATACATATAAAATAATAAAATAACGACGACAAAATATTTTAAAAGAAAGGAAAAAAAACACACTGAGACAAAAATCTCTCTTTATCTTCATACGATTTGAAAATGTCTTAATGTCATTAATTCTGCAGAGACTTCCACAGTGTGAGACTACGAATGTTAACAGCTGCACCCTCGTGGTTTGGCCGAGGTCTCCTGGCATTTCCTCTCACTTGAAAATGGCTTTCCTGAACTAAGCACCATGGTGCCATAGGTGCCTCTGAATGTAGAGATGATTTTAAAAGTCTGCTATCCTGAAATCATAACTCTGAGGAAAAAGTCACGGATTCCCTGGAGCCTAACTTCTTTTACACAGCACGCACCGGTAAAATCTCATGAAAAAGTGGACCACTGGAACGGGTGTGCCTTGGTGAATAAGAAATATCTCTGCCCATGTTCTAGGCTAAGCATCAGTATTTGGATCGTTGTGTTTTCTTATGTGTCACATGCAACAATGTACTTTTATGTATTTTATTTAGTGGAGTGACATGTTTGCATTACGTACAACTAGAATAGTTCCTGACGGCTCTGACAGGTTGTCACACACAAGCTAGAAAATGGATCGTGAAAAACATCAGCGATCAACAGCAAAGCTATGAAAACTGCCCAGTCATCTTTTCTGTCAGTACTCTAGCATCACAGCATGAAGTGCCATTCAGAGAACTGTGCGCATAGCAGGTGTATAAATCAGAGCAGGCACTAGATTAGGGTTCTCCAAAGGAACAAAAAAAAAAAAAAAAACTTGCAAGGATTAAGACAAGAACCCAGCAGAAGGCTCTTAGCTTTGTTATTTTTTTCTTTAATCATAACAAGTGACCTTAGGAGGCAGGTCGACCATAACTATAAATCTAATTTCCCCAAATGGAATACTGTCTTGGTGATTCGGAAGGGGGAAGTACAAGTTTCAAAAATGGCTCATGTTCAGGGATAACAATCAGGCCTCCTTTTCTGTTCCTATAGTGATATATGCCAGAAAACACAAGTTGGCCCCGGTCTGATCTCTCCGCAGATGCATGCTGTCTTTCTTTAGCCAGCTGTAGCTAATTGCAAGAAGGCCGCCTCTTATGCTGAACATGAAAGGTAAACCTGTAATTTGCTGCAACAGACCATACCATTTCTGCTGTACAACTGCTTTTTCTGTCATGTCAAGGGGTGGATTTCTCATGGTATAGTGGCATCTCAGAAACTGCAGGGAAGGGAGGGAGACATGGTGGGAAGGGGGAAATAAAGGAAGAGAGGAAAGGAAGGGGAGAGAGAGAGAGAGAGAAAAGGAGGGAGGAAGGGAAGGGGGCAGATAGATCCTTCAGAATCCCTTCATGTGCTTTACATAGCTCAGTTAAAGAATGAGCTAGAAGCAAACTCCCCTCTGCACTCTTCCAGAAAGTGTCTTCTTTACTGTTTGCATACAGTTCTCTGAACCAATAGCATTTATTTTCCAAGGTAGAGGTATATACTGCGTGTAACATGAGGCATAGGACTAGTTTCTCTGGGGAATAAGCATTACCTTCTCACACTCATGGAGGATTTCCCACTGAGGACAGAACAACCTTTCTACACACACAAGCCCCAACCCTCATCATGAGCCTCCAAAGGTCATTCAGGTAGGAAATAAGTATGACCTAACTCCATGATCCTCACGAACGCAGTCTGTTTATTGAAAGGGATTCACTAGAAATCCAGCTCCTAATGAACTGGCTTCCTCCCCACCTTGAGGTCCGCATGTAGATGCTTGTCAACACGATGCCCTTCTTTCACTGAGTGGAGATCCAAATTAAGACATTCTGGTCTGCAGCAATGGAAAGAAACAAGTTGAGAAAGTGCGGCGTATGTTTTCCAGTTGACTCATGATCACCTTCAATAGTACTTTTGTATGAGGGTGGTAAGTTTTCTCTGGATGCTCTAACAGGCCTGAAGAAGGAAGCCCCAGGACACCAACTTGCAAATAGAGGGGTGGAAGTCCCACAGGGCTCTCTGAACTAGGCCATTCTTGTGGTTCTAGGCTCACACAGCACCTGGAGCCACACAGGCTGAGAAAAAAAAAATTTTTAAATGCCCACACTTGTGCCCTGAGCCATGTCCAGGCTGCCCTGCCTAAGTCAGCACAGGGCTCCCATGGCAAGCACCTGCCACTGGGGTCTCCCCTAAAGCCCTCTCCAGTGTAGACTCGTCTCCTTCTCAGTGCTCGTCTGACCTGGTAACATATCCCAGTGTTTGCAGGGTCAAACCAAGTTTTGTTTCGATTTCTGCATGTTGTTAGACTGTGATGTCACACGGAGACTGACAAAGGTGTCCACATGAGTTATTAAAACACCAAATAATGCCACTCGAGCCGTCTCTACACATACGTAACTCCACAGTTATGTGCATATACACAAAGATGGGGGTATGGATGCCTCAAGAATAATCAGCTAGCATTTGTTAACTGGAAAAGCATGGGATGATTGTGAGTATATCAGCTTATTTGGTATCTACTTTTTAATCCTCTGTGGACATAGGATAGAAAAGGCACTTAAAAAGTGCCTCCAAAAGTCAATAGCGGCCAGCTTTCCAGCCTAAAACTTGCTCAAATCAACTTGCATTTTCTATAACCTATACTATTTTGCTATAGGACACATTCCTGTGAAAGTGTGGCATACACGTGCCATATTGTATTTGTTTTAGTTAGAATTTCTATTGCTGTGATAAAGCATGGTTACCAAAAAGCAAGCTGAGGAAAAGAGAGAGAAAGTATAGTATAGAAATTCTACAATTATAATTTTATTGAATTCATTTTTAAAGTCTTTGGGTAAGAAACTTATGTTTTGTATTAGAAAAATGTAAAGAGGTAATACAACATCACACTTTGTTAAAATTTACCCTGTAAATAGTCTTGGGATGAACTGACTATAAATGGGTCTTGTAAGGCTATAGACTCCTAGAAAGCTAGATTTTATTGCTTCTCATAAAAAAAAATATACAAATATTTATTTAATTTTATAAACCCCTTGAAAACGTATGTTTATGTACTTCATTTTAAAGTAGAGTCTCAGAAAAGCCTGCTAGGAACTGCACTCAGTTGCTGCTCGTGGTGGTGAGAACCTGTGATAGCATCAAGGGCACTGGAGCAGTCGACTGCGAGCAGGCAGGCAGGATGAACCCCGCCTGAAGAGCCAGCACAAACACACAGAAAGAACTGCAGGTAACCGAAGACTTTAAGAGTTTTAATTATATTTAAGTAAATTATTTTTATTCCAAGAATATAATCAGGCATTTGAGGCTACAAATAAGATTCTTCCATTTTCAGAGTTTGGGGGACTAGTCCACATTGTCTTTGTGAGTTCGGGGTTCTTGGAAGGCTGGTACATCTAGAGAGAACCTTCTTGGTCAACATAGTTATGCTCAAGTTTGATGTGGGAAGAAACTGACCCTTGACAATGAGGCATTTGAAGTCAGGAGCCGGTAGCTCACACCTGTGGTCGCCTCCAGGGTACACAGACAGGAGAGAGATGCGTTTAAGGCTATCCTGGGTGTAGCGAAACTTTCTTCCTAAAAAGTTAAAAAAAAATAGATTTACTTGAAAGCCAAGATGACCAATCTATCAAAACTACCAGGAAGACTAGGGTAGAGAGTACTACGCTATAAGGAATGAGGCAGAATAGGAGGAAACAATAAATGGATCTGAGATCTAAAAGACGCATGAAAGAAACCGGTGTGATTCTTCAAGACTGACTGGAGTGTTGGGATTTCTAGCCACCCTGGATTATGCTGGTTTTCTGGGGTCAATAACTTATATATACATCCCAAGTACAGCTTTTTGAAACCCATGGGTGAAGAGATGACTTCATCCCACCAACACAGAGAAAGTAGACTCAGGAGAACGAAAGAGATATTTGTTGAGTCTTTATTTGCTAGACACGAGGCTACGGCATCCACTTATATGAATTGTGTCCTTAATACTCATACGATGAAAAGACTGGACCGTTTATAATCCTCACTCTATAGATACCACCAAAACATAGGGTATATTCACTATTGCACTCATGGCTAAATAGTGAATAACTATTAAAATCAATATTTGACTCTAAACAGGTCTTCTTTAATCTCACACTATTAGAAATACCTTTTTAAATGTTATCCTTCTTAGAATCAGAGAATTATAAAATTATAACTAGAGTTGATTTAATTTCTATAATATGGTCCGGCTTATGAATGAGTAGATTCAAAACATCTTTAGAGCAAATCCAGTCTGCCGAGACCCAGGTTATGCATCTCCAGTGGCGCTCATGCTTCTTTCTTATCTCTGTCTTTCATTCCTCTTCTTATACTGCTTACAGCGTCTTCAGACAGCCTCAGTCTGTCTGTATATGTTAGAAACCATCACATTCTAGAAAGTGTAAGTTAACAATCTCAGAAACACTTTACTGTGTTAGATGACCCAAACTCTGATTTTAATGAGATTCACTTCAATTACAAATTTGGTGTTCAGTTGTGATGTGTACATGTTGAGTTTTTTATGCCTTTTTGTTCATGTGGCTAAACATTCTTCAAGACCTCTTTTGACTCAGGACAGAAATACCTGCTAATTCCGGGAATAACCAACCGATGGTCCTTCTGGATTGACTTTGGAGAGCAAAGAATTATGTTCTGCATAGAAACAAAGCATCAGGAAAATGCAAGGCACAAACATTCATATATTACCCCTCCCTGAATTACTTGTTTGCAATGGGTTTTAGGCACAGAATATGAGTATATGCATGCATACATACATACATACATACATACATATATACTACATACAGCAAATATCTGGACAGATAAGGATCAGCAGACATGACAGAGCCACAGGTGGTGGGATGTGCCGTGAAGCTGCTATTTGCAGGCACCAGGCAACTCTGCCCACATCAGAGTTGTGAGGGCACAAAGCCCTTTTTGTTGCTTTTTATGTTACTATGACAGAGAGATTTGTGGTTAAAGTTGGATGTATTTGCCACTCACTTAGGATAAGGTACCCAGAACTTCAAAGAACATTAGAAGACCAGTGTTTTTCAGTGCTCCACAACCATGACACTTACCAAGGTACTTTATGTGAACACTTTGCATATAATGGAGATCTTAGACTTGAGAAATGTAATCATCATTTAGAAAAATCTATTTTTCCCTAGAACATGACTGTTGTGTTTCTTCTTGTTCTTCCCTTCCATACTCTTTGCAATGCCCTGTTTTCTTTCACTGTCATGTGTTACTATACTGATAGTATGTATTTATGTGGTACAAGGAACTCTAGGATCCCATGATGGCTGACCCTTTGTTGCAATTTTGTCCTCTGTATGAGGTATATTGTTCTTCTCAAACAAACAATAGCACATGGACATCAGAGTCCAGGGATGGGATAAGTGGGTGAAAGCATTCATGATTGACCTAGCCTCACCTTTTATTGCCTGTGTGCTATTTTCTACATAATATACAGGCTTCATCTTACACGTAGAGCTACAAAAGCCCTGAGAGAAAGGGTCATCAGCTCTGGAGGAAAGATCTTGTTCTTGTTTTTGGAGAAGACAATGTGACATTTTAATTATAATGAGCCTAAAAAAAAAAAATCAAGCCATTCCACAGACTCTATACCCTCCCCAGTCATTCTCAATTTTTGAGGGATTTTTTTTTTCTTCATTATGTGGTGTAAATGTTTCTGAGTTCTTGCCATGATAAAAACACAAGCTAGTTTTTCCCAGGAAGGGCATTTATGTAGTGAGAGTTCTGGTGTCTTTAAAAACCCATGTATGTTATGTAAAGATGCTTTTGCTTTGATCCCAAGTGTAGAATACGTGGCTGCTTCACATTGCCCATAGCAGCAGACTATCTATCTTGTGTGTGCTCTGGCAGGGCTGAAGATAATTCCAGGGATTCTAGAGAGAGTATAAAAAGACCAGAGCCCCAAGAGAGGAGGCGTGACTGTTGCTCCTGCTGCGGCTGTTGCTGTTTTGTCAGGTGGTTGAGAGAAAAGTCTCAAGAAGAAGAAGAAGTTGGAGATATCTTGACTAGGTAAAGATTGGTCTTGGCCCATGTTAATGTCCCTACCGGCTGCAGGACATCGCTGCCATTCCCTGCCCTCTACCTAGGGGCAGGACTTCTCCCCCAGAGACCCTTCGCTATGTAATCCAGACATCTTGGTTCTGATGCCACTTTTCTACCCTTTCTCTCCCCGCCCCTGCACATGCTCTCCTTCCCCTCCCTCCCTCACTGCTTCCAATAAACCTACATTTAGTTAAAAGAGCTTCATCTCGCCATTAGCTCATTCTGCTTTATTTAATCAATCACCCCTCCCCTCCTCCCCCAGGAACTCAGTGCCCTAATCAGCAGGAAGTAGTCAAAGAGAACTCAACCTTTCCCCTCTAACCTTCTTTCTCTCCTACCTAGTGTTGGGGGTTTGGAAAGGATTAGGGTGGAATAAAGGTTGGAAGGGAAGTATAGATGTAAGAACCCAAAAGAACCCAAATAAGGAGTATAAAAAACAGGTCTACACATTTATAATTATATTATCACAGAAATCATTCATAATGAGTATGAAGGACCTCAAAATAAAACAATTTTTGAAGATAAGATAATTTGTCATAGCGCATCTTTTTTTTTTTTTTTTTTTTTTTTTTTTTAAAAAATAAAATATTTTTTTATAGGGCTTTTTTTTTTTTTTTTTTTTTTTTTTTTTTAAATCAAGAACAGAGTAGGTTGGAAGCCTCTGATGTCCAGGATGTCCAGGGTTACTTGTGCCATGTCAGTTCTCATCTAAAGCTAGCAAATCCGTCTATGGCCAATCCTCTGACATCACTACCCATGTACCATTCAGTCAGTTAAAGACTGCAGGATGTTCATGGCACACTGACACAGACATTGATATTCTGGGGTCCATGGAATGTGAGCTGCGGAAATGGCCTGGGAAGGATACCTTCCAGCCTGCTTAGACAGGCAGCAGTTTTACTCTTCAAATCAGAGAGACCCCAGAGTGTTAGGAGCCTGTGGTGGTGGCAGGAAGAGCAGGAAGTGAAGGCAGAATTTGTTTGAAGTGAAAAACCTCAGCTTACAAAACGATACACACGTGTGCGCGCGTGTGTGTGTGTGCACACGCACACACACACACACACACACACACACACACACACACGCACACTCTATCTTTGGCTTTCTCCTAGTTTTGAACTTTTAAGAAGTAGAACATTCGATACCCTGACTGAAACATAAGGCAAGATTAAACATTTTCAAAATGTTTGAAAAAAGTTGAGAGGCAAACGAACAAAGGAAGCTGTAATTTTTAAATAATCCATAATTTTTCATTATCAGTAATTTTATTATGAAGTACAAATAATCACGTATGTAAACTTTTAGTCAAATCAGACACTAAACTGATTCTCTTTCCAAGTAACAACTATGTAAGAGCATGCATGTTTCTTCGCAACAAATTAAGCTTCATCCAGCTAGAGACTCAGTGTCCTCGGCTAGTGTGAGGTTCACAAAATGGGATCTCTAGAAGAGATTCGACACTAACAAACGTTTAGACCATTTGTAATTGGAGGGACAACTATACTAATCACATCTAATCAAATCTAGCCCCATACCGTTTGTTTCCTCTTTTGAAACAGGGTCTTATTATGTAGCCCAGGTTGTCCTGAGCCCCACAATGCTCTCCACTCTCAGCCTCTAAAGAGCTTCGATTATGGCGTGCGCAGGCTCATGTGAGTTGCAGGTTCTAACTTTTCTGTGCACTGCCTCACTTTACTGTTACAAACAGTGTTACTGTTAGAAAACAGGCAGTGAGACTTGGGTCAGTAGGTGATTCCAGAGGGGCTTGGCTGAAGAACCTTGTAAACAACGCAAGTGATATCTAATAACTTTTTGAGAAGTGGGCATATTTTTTTTCCTTTTTTTTTTTTTTTTTGTTATAAACTTACTTCTAACAGTATCAGGCTTCAGAGACCACATTTGCCACTTTGTGGGCTGGGAAGTGGACTCCCAGCTTCCTCTATTTTATGCTGTCCTTGAGATAATTCCATAAATGATGCCATTTACAACGTTTGCTAAAAGGGGGATGCTGTTCCTTATTTCTGCTTCCATGTGGAAATGTCTAGAACTTTTGGTAACAACAATTTCTCTTAAAAACAGCTAAAAATGACTGTAAAAGTTTTTAAATTAAGTTTTGTCTTTTGAGACAATTTCATACCTATCTATAGTGTATTCTGGTGTCATTTTTTTTCTATACCTCATTATCCCCACCAATATTTTTAGATTCCGTGATTAATTTTATTTTGTCACACGCTATTTTTACCCCTGGCATATTTTGGTGATTTTGATGAGAATGTCCCTCACGGGCTCGTGTGTTTGAACAGTTGGTCCCTACTTGGTGGCGCCGTCATGGGATATTTAGGAAGTGAGGCCTTGGAGTTCACATGTTATTGGAGGCAGGCTTTGAGAGTTTAAAGACTCTCTGCGTTTCCAGTTCGCTCTCTGTGTTTTGAACCTGCAGTTCAAGGTGTGAGCTCCCAGCATCCTACTCTAGCTGCCATGCCTGCCAGATGCCTCCACCCTGTCAGTATAGACTTTAACTCCCTAGAGCTGTAAGCCAAAATAAATTCTTTCTTCTCTAAGTTACCTTGCCCATAAAGTTTGTTCATTTCTGAATCAATTTCAATTTATTACTTTTTCTCTTTACTTTGAACCACATTTCCCTGCTTCTCTCTCCTTCTGGTACTTACTGATTTTTTTTTTTCATTACATATTGAGAATTTTAACAATGCTAGTTTTTTGTTTTTGTTTTTGTTTTTTATTCCTGTGAATATTCTTGAACTTTTTGTCTGGGGCACAGCTACTTCAAAAGTTTGAGGTTTGGAGATCTTGTTTTTCAACTTAGTTGTGCATGACCAGGGCAGCCTTACTTCATGGCTATCTTCATCTCCACTACAAAGGCAATGGCCTTGTATGTACTTTATTTGGTACATAGTGTGATAATGTTTTCTTCTCTGGGTATTGAGAATAGAATGATTCTTCATTTTATGCAAACACCAACAGGTGTTTCCTCCAGTCCTTTGGATGGCTCTTTTTCCAGCATAGTGACAAGCTACAGTGAAGACCGATTAGACTATGGTTATTTCTCTTGTCTAGCCTTTTGTCCTGTGTCTTTAGAAATTCTGGCTGTAGTTTTTCACTCTATGAGTTTGTTTTTCCTATTTTCCTGTTTAAGAATCCACTTAATATCAGTGGATTCTTTCAAATCAGTAGTACCTCTATTTTGATCATAAGATAGCCATACCAGCGAACATATCCAGCTCTTAAGGCAGGCAGAACCAGAGTCCCTGGCTAGCTTGATGAAGTAGAAGTGTCCTGTGACTCTCAGTATTGATTTCTGGACAACTCTGTAAGAAAGAGATTTTTTTTTTTTAATTTTACTTAAACCTCTGTGTTTTGGGATTTATTTTATTTTATTTTTTTTGGCAGCAGCTTAGACTCCATTATTATATACATATTGAGGCCATTTACAATTACTATTGTTATTTTAGTTCTGGAATATTTTGTGTGCATTTTTTTAATAATTAAGATCCAACTGTGTAATTTATTTGGGTTTATGTGTGTATTTTTCCCAGGAAGGTTTATATTTATGCTTGTTTTTTTTATTAATTGCTACCTTTATGCCATTTTTCCTTTTCATTTCCTTTTATATTTGAATTACAGTTCTATCACTTAACAAAACTCACTATTCTAGTTTTCCCTTCATTGAAAGATTTTTTTAATATAATATATTCTGATTACAATTTTCCTTCCCCTGCCCCTCACAATTTCCCTCCACCTCCCCTGTCGTACAGGTTCATACCATTTCTTCTCATTAGGGAAAAAACATTCATGTAAGGAATAACACTAAAATAAAATAAATAAAATAAAATAAAAGTAAAGAAGTTGGAATAGGATAAAAACAAACAGAAGAAAAAGAGTCAAAGAAATATCATGAGAAACACGTATAGACAGACATATTCGTGCACACACACACACACACACACACAAAAAAAAAACCTCCACAAAACTGGAAGTTATAGTACACACACAAAGGAACTGTAGGTTTTTCAACACTATGAGACAAAGAAACTTCAAAGATGCTGTTGAAGCTTAATTCATGTTTTCTAATAGTTCTGGGAATTTGTGATTTGTTTCCCTTAGTGAGAACTAATTTTTCATTTGTAAGTGGTTATCAATTGGAGCCAACTTCTGGGTTAGGGGTAAGGGCATGTGTCCACTTCTCCCCTCAACTCTAGAACCCTATCTGGGGCAGAGAAGTGAAGGCCCTTTGCCAAAGATTAGAGTTCAAGTGTGTTGATCCTGTTGTGTTTCCTTGGTGTCTCTCTCCCCTCCGGCTTTTACACTCTTTCCGCCTCCTCTTCCATATGGCTCCCTGAGTCCTTATTGGAGGGTTTTTAATAGACACATCCTGTGTAGAGAGTTTCAAGTTCTGTCACGCTCTGCACATTATCCAACTTTGAGACTTTGTATTTGATTTCATCTGCTGTAGGAAGAAGCTTCTCCGTTGATGGTTGAGCAAGGCGCTGATGTACGAATACAGCAAAATGTCCTTAAGGAGTCATTTTCTTTTTATGCTTCCTTGGCAGAGAAGTAGTATTTGGGTTTTCCCTAGACCCCTATCCTATCTAGTCTCAGGTTCTTGCCCATCCAGGTAGTGTTGGGTATCGGTTCCATCCCACGGAGCGGGCCTTATATCAGATCTTGGTTGGTGTTACTCCCACAGCCTTGATGCCACTATGGCACCAGGATATCTTGCAGGCAGATCACATTGTAGATCAAAGGGCTTGTATCTGGGTTGGTGTTTGCTCTTCTCCTTTGAGTATGCAGTGAGCCTCCCAGTACCATGATCACTAGCTGATATGGTGAAGGCTCTAAGTAGGCACCATCTCAACTTTTCTGTGTTTAGGGAGCGTGTCGGTGTGGTCATCAGCACCAGTGCCTTATCCACAGGGCATTCTATTTTATTACATCCATACACATTACATGCTTTCTCCCTGCTTTACTGTAATTATTCTAGTTATTCCCTTCTAAGCTGTAGTTCATCCTCCAATAGTACTCCCAGAAAAGGTTCATGAAGCTCTTCCTTGTTGAAACGTTGTCTGCACTCTTTTTTTCTTACTGGCTAAGACATCATAGAATCATATTTTGTTTCCTTGAGCCTCCATCTTGCTTATTAACCTGCTGTCTTTGGAGTAGAATACTAAACCAATTCCCTTGTTCTTGAGGTTTTTTTCCTATTAGTCCATGTAAGATTTCTTTACCTGGAGTTTAATAACTTCAGTGTGGTGCTCTATGTTGAGGTCACACTGGGTCAGTGATGCATGTGTTTACTACAGAAAATGTCTTCACTTGTATTTTTAATACTTTATATTTATATTTTTGTTCTTTATATTCTTGTTATTTTTTTCTTTTTTATGTTTGGAGATTCAAATTTTGAGCATGTAAGCTGCTCTTGTTCATCTATTATTTTTCTTTTCTCAGTTCGAATGTGTTTTTATTTTGTTTTATTTTACCAACTTTCCTGATGTCTGTGTATATCTTACTATGGTTTCCACAGGTTGACTTAATCATGTGTTCGTTCCAATTTTACTTTTGTCTAGAATTCTTTTGTCATTTCTTTGCTGATCTTCCTACACAAAATTTTAACTCGTTGCACTTCCAATTCCACGTACATTTTTTTAAAGTTCTGCTCTAAGATCTTTCTTATAGATGTGATTAGAGACTGATGTTGCCACCGTTTTCAGTTTTACTTTATTTTAATTGGCAAGTAGCAGCTGCACATATTTTGGGGGATATAATGTGATGTTTTGATGCATAAATATATTTTGAAATCATTAAATCAAGGCAATTAGCATAGCCATTACTTTATGGTATTTTTTTTCAATTGAGATCACTTCAAGGCTTCTCTTTTAGTCTTTTTGAAACATGTAACATATTTTTACTCAATTGTGACAAGAACGCTGGTCCTTATCCCTTCACTGTGGGGACATAGTATTTGTGCTTACAGTGTGTCTTTCTGAGACCTGGCTCTGCTCTGGTCATCTCAACTACATCCCTGCCTTTTACTTCCCCCTGATGCCTAGGAGAGACATACTGTAACAGAAGTCCTTGCTACATTTTATAATTGTATACTCTTACCTTGAGCCTGGAGTTCTCCTGGGATAAGGTATTTGGCACAAATTGAAGTAAAAAGATTCCAGAAAGCTAAGCTAAATGGGGTGAAAACAAAGAACAAGACTAATAGCCTCAGAAAAGTCTTTCAGGACATCAGTAAGTAAATCAGTTTTGTTTCTGCATATCTCTGGTAATCATCAAATAAAGAAAGCTATTGTCTGATATATTGTATTTTGTTCTTTTTTTTTTAAGTTTTAGTAAATGTTTCTTTTGTGGACTACAAACCTGCTGTAATCACTTAAGGGGAAAAGGGCTTCTTCTAGTCCTTGATTGGAATGAAAATGGAAACATATTACTTGAAGGGAGCTATGAGAAAGAAGCAAAGGACATTCACTCATACTTGGAGAAGAAGAAGTTAAGAGATAAATGCGTGAGAAGACAGCAGGAGCAGAGAAAGCCCAACTTTGCCAACATTCAACATCCTACAGATACCATTATAATTGAGAATCACCTTACTAGAGGTTCTAACATAGGCTGTTCTACAAAGTCTAAATGCAAAGGGAAGGGAGATCAGATTTTGGGTTTGGACAGATCCGTCTCTTTTTTATTTTTATTTTTTGTCACAATTTATTCATTATATAGCCCAATTGATGTTTCCTCCCTTGGAGATCCACATGGAGACTGAGCTGCCAATGGGCCACATCTCAGCTGGGGGTTTAGGACTTCTCCATGCTTGGTCCTCCGCAGCTGCATCAGTTATGCAGGACCCCCTGGACTCAGATCCTTTGCTTTGTTGGTCTCCTTATGGGGGTCCTGTCCCCTCCATATCCCTCTATTCTCACCCCTCTTTTCTTCCATAAGACTCCCTATGCTCTGCTCAAAGTTTGACCCTGAGTCTCAGCATCTCCTTTGATTCCCTGTTTGGAATCTTCCACCACTTCTGGTATCTATCCTGTTTGCCATTATGAATGAGATTTAAGCGTCCTTTCTAGGGTCCTCCTTAGTGTTTACCTTCTTTAGGTCTGTAGATGGCTATCCTATATTAAATGGCTAATATCCTCTTATAAGTAAGTGTATACCATGCCTGTCTATCTGTTTCTGGGTTACCTCACTCAGGATGATCTTTTCTAGTTCCATCCATTTACCTGCTGGACAGGATGTGGAGAAAGGGGAATGCTCCTCCTTTGCTGGTGGGAGATCTGTCACTTTTTTATCTTAGGGATTATTTAAGGACTGAACACTTCCTCTGGAAGAAGAAGAAATGCAAATAATAAGATAGCAGTCTATACATGTAATTCATGTATACATATCTTCATTAGAGATAAAAGAAAATATTTATAGCATCATTAAGTTAACCAAGGATATAATTTAAAACCCTCACACGTTTATTGCTCAAGTGTGTCTATTTATTGTTAGAGCAGTGACCTAGAGAAGAGGTCTTGCAGATGGAGATTTAAACACATTATAAACTTCTTTTGTTTATGTTGCGAGGAATTGGTGGACCACATCTATCATTTCAAGTTACCTACAAATCATTTGAGATAAACTAATGACAATAGTTTGGTGGTTTGGTTATTTACTGCTGATGGGCTATGCAATAAGAGTGAGAGGTGAATGCACACACACACATTCCCCATACACACTCACTCCTACATACCACACACACATACCCCCGCACACATATATACCACATACATACATGCATAGGGCATTTCATCATAAATAACAGAAATTTAGCTAGTTTAAGGTAAATTTAAAGTTTTATATCATTACCAAGTTCCATATCTCACTTCTTTAATGACATTTTTGTACATGGAGCTTTACTGATCCTATGGTCATGTGGTTGTTATTGAGTAGCGCCTACAAGTCATAACCAAAATAATACAAATTCCCAATTCGCATGGAGTTTATAGTCTAATGCAGATAAATGAAGAAGAAAAAAAAAGACCAGCAATTACCAGGCTGGGGACATAGCTCTGTGATTCCAGATGCTCAGGAAGCCAAGGCAGAAGGGCATAAAGTTTAAAGGCCTGCCCTAGGATACAGATCAAGCATAAGGGTGGCAGCATGGGTAAGATAGTAAGACTCTGTCTCCAACAAGTCAAAAAAATTTCTGTGTTCATGTTCCACTACTGTGAAAATAAAAACAAGAATATAGAAAAGCAAATCAAGCAGTCAATCAATTTGTTAACCAGTTACGAGCCATCCACCTGATGTTTTATTTTTCCTAAGAACCCCAGATAAAGCAAGAGCTACAGGAAGGGAATGTTGCCTCAGACAGCAGTGAGAGAAGGCTTTCCCAAGGGAAGAGAGACTTAAGTGGGAATAAACACAAAAATGTATTGGTGGTAGAGCATCTCTAAATACTGAGGTACTAGGTATTCTGGCTACACTTGCCAAAGCAGTAAATATAGAGTTTGTGGAAGATGCTGTGGACCACATAGCATCCTCGAACGTCTTGCCACGCATGTGGCAATAGATTGGGCTTTGAGGAGAAGGGAAGTTTCATTTTAATAGAATCTCTCATTAGCTGGCCGAGAATGAACGGTGAGAGGGCTGAGTGGGAACTGGAGACCAAGTGGGGACCCCTGAAGTCATGAGGACAGGAGATCCACATGGTGCAGCCTAGAGATATAGATCGTATTTTGAAGGGTAAAAGCAATAAGATCTACTATACTAAAATAGCAGCATGGGGGGTGGGGTTCAGAACAATTCAGTTTTCAGCCCAAGTACTAATTTAATGAGAATGGGAAGATGGACAATTGGCAGACGAGACTTAAAAACATTCAGCTGTGGCACATTAAAGCGATAGTATCAAAGTGGAGAGGTTGAATAGTCAGTTGGTATACAAACCATGAAATCAGGACTGTGGATAAGAACTTGGGGGATTGTTTCTTATACCTGAGACCAGATGAGATCATGTGAGAGATGAGTAAAGATGCACAGATTGGGCCCCAGAATGTACACACATTCAGATGCAGGGAAGAGGAGGAAGAGGAGGGTTCCACGTAAGAGGAAGAACAAGAAGAAAAGCAGCAAAGTGATAAAGGTAGGGAGCAAAAATGATCAGGTTTGAAAAGCTTAAAAGTCCATGGTAGCCACAGAAGATGTTACTACAGGAAACCAGGCAAAGGTACATAGGGGCATCCCTAAGTATTTTTGTAATTTCTATATTAGCCTAAGAGTATTTCTAAGAAGACATATTTAAAAGCATTTAAAAGACAGAGCTAAGAAACACACTGCTACAAAGTAAGCCCAGGAGAGCACTGCTGATGACAGCTTGGATCCCACTGGGGATGGGGTTTAGCGGTTTCACGGAGGGATAAGAGCTATTTTCTGTTAGTGTTTTCAAGAAAGGATGGGAGATGAGCATGGCAAGACAAGTATGGACAAATCCTTGGAAGATTACTACTGGGGGTGAGTAGAGAAACAGTGTAGCACAGGAGCCCACCGAGCTTTTTAGATTATAGGTAAGGGCAAGCATCTTGCTCTTCAGATCTGTACCCTGTTTCTTAACGTAACATTTTAACCACCTCCCACTTTTCTTGAGACAGGTTCTCCGATGAACCTGGGATTTGCCAACAGGCCAGTGAATCTCAGGGATCCTCCTGTCTCTACCTCCCTGAACACTGGGATTACAAACTCAAGTTCGTATATATTCCTTCTTTTTTTTTTTAACTTTTCAGTTATTATTTTTATTTTGCATTTTCTATCTTTTTTTTTTTAACTGTGCATTTAGGAGATGGATCAGACTGGGGTTCCTCCGCTTTCCTTGTGATCATGTTAGCAAGCACTATACTGAATGGACCACCGCCCTGGCCTCATAGGCTGTTTTCTGCCCAAGAAAATATGTTCGCTAGCTCTTAATGTTTCTAGAGGTAGGAAAATGTTCTTTTATCTAGGGCTGAGGTTCAGATTTGTATACTGTGAAAGTGTGCCTATGATGCACACATGTGTTTAACCATTAAAGGGCAAAAATAGTTGAGGAAGCATTGTAGAGGGAAAGAATAATGCTTCTAGACGCCGTGAGGCTACAAAGGGAACGGAGCGTGTTCGTACCATGCACATCCAGGCTGAGGAAGCCGGAACATCCTGGCTGACCATGATTATGGGCTCACTTCACAGGCTGACTCAGTTCTGTGGCAGCTTTATGATTCTGTATCTCGAGGATCACAAATCTTAAGTCCTCTTGCTGTTTCCTTGAGCGATGCTTGCCAACACTTGTAGCAAAGCTCAAACAGCCATACAGAGCCTCTCTTTTAAGGGGAGTGTACGCAATTGCCCGAGCGAGCGGTATACGAGAAAGCACACAGAGACCTCCCCCTCTCCTAATCGCTTCTCAGAACGATCCAACAGCAGCAGCAGACAAGCACCCTGCTCCACAAAGCACGTTAAACAGAGCGAACAGACCTCTAAACCAGCAGCTTAATTACAGTATAGGGCAGTGTGGCAAACCATGCTTAGCATTTCAAACCGCTGCGTGTGTTCCTCAACAGAAAAGGAAAGCTCATCCCCAAACCCTAAAAGATTCTCACACTCTGCAAAACCAAAGGTGTCCACATAGTCTGTTTGGCTTGGTCTCAGGTTTCCAAGCTATTTTAATGCACTGAGAGCTACCTAAAATCTGAGACACTTTCTGAATGCTTTTCTTCATCCTTTAGCAGCTATGACCACCCTTTTTGCCTGGATGAGTCATACTTACTACCCTAAAGGTTTCAGGTGGCATTCTTTCAGTTGGGAAAGGAGAGATTTGGGTCGGGTTTTCAAACTGGGCATTTTACCAGTTCAAGACACATCATCATCAACGCAGACATTTGTGAGTTATGATATGTTTATTTTCCCCCTCTACGGGCAATCACTCTAGCTTACTTTGAATGTGTATACAAACTCTTAAGAATGTTTTCATGTGTTTTTGATTTGCATAACTAGTTGATTTAAATTTTTGTTAAAAGTCAGCATGAGCTTTTTAAGATCTTGCCCTCTATATATGATCATCTAGCAGGATTATCTGGAAAGATTCCCGGCTGCTTCATGCTGTTCCAGAGCATGCATTTGTCTGCTTTTTATTTCTTCATGTCTTTACCAATGGACATGCAGATTGTCTAAACTCTCCGTTCAGTGACATAGTCTCACCTACACCCCTTACATTGTAAACTCAGAGATAGCACTTGTGTAGTGTGTGAAAAATACTACCTAATTTCACAAAAACATTGTCATGTTGCTTTTCAGAACTTGCATCTAGTTTATATACTTGCCAGAAGCCTGAGGTTTCTTACTTTCCTCCATCATTAGAGATCATATGAGACTATATGATTTCAAACTGTTTGCAAAGTGACAGAAGCAAACTGTTTTCTCCAATTACTGTTTTTTTTAAATAACTGTTTTTTTTTAAATAACTCATCATATTCTCAGTCATTTAGTTTTCCTTATTGTGAACTGTCTTTTCCTATTGAGTTTCCTATATTTCCATATTGATGGGTACATTTACAGGGGTATTCTAGCCTTTGTGACTGCTAGGACTGGAATGACCCCACTAACTCTCACAGTGAAACTTAATCTCTTTTATGAGTTTTCAGAAGGTAATTAGATTGTGAAGATTCTGCCTTCATGAATGGACTATCACAGATTAATAGCATAATGAGTTATCTATGTGTGGGTCATTTATCAAGCTTGGATCTGTCTCTCACCATGTGATGCGTTTTGCTATGTCAAGACTCTTCAGATATTCTTTTTTTTTTTAGTTTTTGGTTTTTGTTTTTTTAAGACAGGATTTCTCTTGGCACCTATGGCTCTCCTAGAACTCGCTCTGTAGACCAGGCTGGCCTTAAATTGAGAGAGCTCCTCCTGCCTCTGCCTCCCAAGTGCTGGGGTTGAAGGCATGCCCCACTACCACCAGGCTATATAGTAATTCTCTATCTCTAAGAAAATCTTCATCAAATACAGATTGTTCACCTTGGGCATTCCAGCCTTCAGAATACAGAGCTGAATAACATTTTGTTCTTTATAAAATTAACAAGTCTGTATATACCAATAAAGTACAGATTAAAACAAATCCATTGTTTTTTTTTTTTTTTCATTTATTTTATCTGAGACAAGGTCTTGTTATTCATTCTAGGTTGGCCTCCAGCTCAGTTGCATTCTGGGCCTAGCAGTGAGCACCCTCTTCCTCTGTCTTCTGAGTGCTGGTATTGTAGGTATATACCATCACATTGTGGTTGGTTTTAGATGGAATAATCCTATTCAGATTTTTGCCCATCGCTTTGGTCCAACTATCAAAAGGACACTTGTTTTCTATGTCCTTAAATTAAGATGTAAAGATCTTCAGTCTATGACTCCTTTACCAATGGTATCCTTGGTGTTTTCATATAAAGCAAATCTACTAAGTTTTGCTTTGTATTTAGTGCTTTGTGTGTGTGAGTCTTGTGTGTCCATGTGGCCTCAGATTTTTCTGTCCACCAAGTGGGAATTGGGGGTCAAACTCAGGTTGCCAAGTTTGGCAAGAGTCACCTTATGCACTGGACCATCTTTCAGGCCCAGCTCAAGAATTTGAGGACATATAAAGAAATATATTCTTTTTTTCTCTCTCCCATTTGCTTTTGATTCTGAACCTAACAGAGGGTTAAAGTACCAGACATTCTGCATAGCATGGTCTATAGGACAGTCTCAGGCATGAAGGACTACAATTATTTTTTAAGTAGATCAAGACTTTAATTTACAAGTTCATTTATGGCTGGATAGAAAATCAACAACAACAACACTTAGAGCTGATCCTTTGTAAAGAACAACAAAACAGATAAAATGCTAGTTAGCTGATGAAGAATGGCACTCAAACTCAAATTAGAAATGAAAGGACACTTCTCTTTGCAACAGATGGACACACCTACAGTAAACCACAACTAATCAATATGGAGAGCAGTGGAGCCCAATCTTGACAAAAACTCCCATTCCTAAGGCCCAGGCGACATTACAGATGAGGGGTTGGAAAGACTGTAAGAGCCAGCAGATCAGGGTCTTTGCTGTGAGAGTGTGACTTCTAAGAACATCAGAAGCTACTGCCCAAACATGAGCTGAATAAGGAGGTCACCAATGATCATGCCAAACAACATGAGAAAAAGCTATAGGCAACCGAGGAAAGCTGGGAGCAGGAGAGATGGTTCTACCTAAGGAAGAGTACACAAATTGGTTGTCCAGTGCCAAAAAGTCATCCTGAAAAACATACATATAGGTAACATATGGACTCAACAGGTTAAATTTAGGATATATATATATGCATTCAATAACAATTGATTAAAAAAAAGAGGCCATGAATTTGAAGGAGAGTATGAAGGGGTAAATGGGAGGGCTTGGAGGGAGAAAGGAAAGGAGAAATATTGGAATTAAAATTCAATGAAAAATAATAAAAAGAAATGAGAGGAGACATTTTGCTACCAACTTTAGAGAAATAACATCGATAGTATAAATTGGTATATGCCAACAAATGAATGATATGAAATGAACAATGTCCTGGCAAGGTACAAGTTACTAACATAGCAGAGAGCTAGAACCAGTAATACAGGACAAACAAACAAACAAGCAAAAATCTTATGGACTTTGATTCTGTATCACATGATTTTCTAGTGTAGACTAAGAAAAGAATGTAACTTATTGATTAAAGATTAATGCTTCAAAAGTTTAATTCTTCAAAGTTCTGTAAAACACAGGAGAGAATACTTCTCAACCAATTTTGTGGCACCAAATCACTCTGACATCAAAATCAAACAAAGATATCATAGGAAAAGAAAATCATAGGCCAATATCTTGTATGAATATTGGTATAAAAAATCCTCAACAAAATATTTGCAAATTTAATTTAGTAATCTATAAAAGTTATATGTTCTTCGATGTATCCAGAGAAACAGACAGACAGAATATTTGTATTTGTCTGTCTGTCTGTCTATTTATCCATCAATCTATCTATCTTATCTATTTTTCTAACCAATTTATATTTACTACAGGGATTTGGTTTATATCATTGTAAAAGATAAAAACCTTAAAATCTAAAAAAGAAAAAAAACCTTAAAATCTATAACCAGCAACAGTTGTGTGGTCTAAATTCCTGAAAAATGGAAAAGCTGACAGTATAAATTGTAGCCTAAGAGCCCTGGCCTGTGATTGGGGAAGAGCTAAGCCAGCCAGACCAGCAACACCCTTTTTAGCACTGTTGCTTGAGTAACAATGAGAACCCAGCTTTTCAATTCAATGACATCATTGTTTTGCATCTAGCAGGATACCCCCCCCCCCCTTTAGAATAAAGACCTCTAGGCTAGTAGAATATAAAGCCATGTGCAAATACATCAAAAAATGGATTATTAGGAGAAAAAAAATAGCATATGGTGTTCCTGTCATTTCTACCCCTGAGGTTTGGACCTCTGGATCCTAACTGTGCAAGAAATAATACCTTCTATGGGGTACTGATTCAGAGCAAATAAGGCCTTCTCAAGGCTCTTGTGCCAGTTCTGTAAGACACTTGTCGCTGACCTAGCTCCTGTAGGGACTAAGTCTTCTGAAGCGTATTCCATTGTTCTATCCGTAGCAGATGTTTCAGGATGGTGGAAAACATGGTAATAAGACCAGAGAATTCTGAGAGCATGCATAAACTAATACATTTCTTTTGCTGTGAAGTTAGTCATTAGTAAAAAAAAAAAAAAAAAAAATGCAATGCTATATGGGGCTCTATGCCAGAGAATAAGTTGCCTATGAATCCACAGATAGCAGTGTGGTCAGTAAGATTATATGCAGGAAAGGCATATTCATAATAATAGTCCAGAATAATTATTCAGTAGGGATGAAATGCTGTTCTTTCAATGTTGGAATTGAGCCAACACGATCATTGTTTCTCTGGGTCAGCTGGTTATGGGGGTGATCATCACAGTGAATGGTGATACCTTGCAGTCTTACTGTTCTCTGTTGATGACAGCTTGAACCCTCAACAGTGGCATACCCAGAGCAACCCCAATTAACGGACGTCCATGTTGCTGACTCCAGGCACAGCCTAGCATCCTCAGCTCCACGGCTCCTTTGTTCATGAGCTCGTTGGTTGATGACAAGGGAGTTAGGAAAAGCAGACAATTGGTATCCTAAGGACAGGATAGAGAGGCCACTCTCTCCAGCTGAGAGGTCTATTCTTCTAACCTACATTTTGATGATGCCAATTTTCCAATTCTCTTCCTTCTAAGTCTATGATCATTTAGCGAATTATTTTCCATAGCCCACAAACTGGTAAATAAATAATCACATGTCCTTTCAAGCAAAGTGAACAATCATATACACTTCTGGGAGGTTGTACTTTCAACACTGCCCCCCAGAAATGCCCCAGAAAGGGAATGTGATGCTACAGCTGTCTACTTTCAGGTGATACCTGAATATCATACCATACCACCTATAAACCAAGCCAACTATTGTTTCTTCTGCTCACTGATTGTACAATGAGGTTATAAGTCTATGCTGCTTGAGAAAAAAAAAAGTAACATATCAGTAGGGATAATTGTAGCCCTTTGGGTCACTTCTTTATCTTATTTTTTCAGGGTCCTCTGAGAACTGATCTCATGCAAACTGTTCCCATTTGATAATGGAATGCTGTTGTGCGTGGCCAACTCTATTCCTTGGTGGATCAGACACCCAGTTCAGAAGAAGCAGTTGAGACTTCGACTAAGGCTTAGACTTAGACTTAGACTCAGAAATAAAGTGGTTACCTGCTGAGGATGGCAAAGCTTTGCTCCAAGACTTCAGGTCCACACTGTGATTCATCGGTAGGTGTCAAGGACTCCAGAAAAGCTTTCCTACAGTATCTGACACTTCAGTCACCATTGTTACCACAGGATCACATGGTTCAAGTAGAAGAGTAGACATACTATTATGTGGTAGTTTTAGTATTTGCAGACTAATAGTTGGACTAATAGGCTACTTTTTCTAAAATATCACCTTCAACAACTACCTTGATTTACAAATCAGATTAAAAGACACAGAGTGCTCTGAGAGCTTAATCTTATTTCCCCCACTAAATTTAGTCTATTAATTTTCATTTTCATTGTTTTTAATCCTGTTTTCTCTTCACAAGCATCCTCCATACATCTCTGTATATTTTTTCTAATCAATTATTTTTATGCCTTACTATCTCTCAATAGAGGAGAACCAAGTGGTTTTGTATTATTTTCTTGTTATTGTTGCTGACCTCTGGTCTTCAGGTTTTTTTTTGCATTGAATATTAGATGTTAAATTGGTAAAGCTAACTTTAATATCAATGATTAATAATATTTTCATTTTAAAGATGGTGTGAAAAATCTATCTTTAATGAGGATGTCTTAATGCTTATGGAAAGAAAAAAAAGTTTGATACCTGAATATTAAATAACTATGTGGGTAATATATAAATATTCAAAATGTCCTCATAGGTATTAAAATATAGATAGTGTCACACTGTTTCAAGTAGAACGCTTTAGCATGTATTTTGAACTTGTATTCATAAAGTGGAAGCTTTTTGAAATGTTCGCTTTGGATCTACCAAAGCTCCACGGGTCTCATTCTTAATAAGCAATAAACAGGTGAGCCAGAACTATTCATCAAGGAGATGCTTTCCAGCTGACAGTAACTAAAGGTCTCAACTATGATCGGACTCTCTCGGGGTTGCCTCCAGTGGGAAAGCTCTCTCATCTATTTATTTTTACTTTTTGAAAAGTACTTCAGATCACTGATCACCTTTTCTCTGTCCAACATGAGTGCAAGCAAAGAGAACTGTGATCTTGCTTATATGAGCATCAGGTTAAGTTCAGACTCTGATTCCTGGCTTCTCTCTTACAAAGGTTTTTAGTTTCTGGATCTCACACAGTAACTTCCTGCCCAGAGGAAACATTGTTTTCACCTACTGATCTCTCGTTCTCTTTTTAATTACCCATTTTACATAAGCATGACACAGCCATTTCCTATAATCAGTGGCCACTGTGGCCTATTCTCAAGAAAATGAATCAATGAATTGGTACTCTGTAGCTTAGCTTAGATTATTTGCTCACTGGGTGACACAATGTCATTAACACTTTCTGATGTGTTAGGCAGATAGTGTTATATCCCTAATTAAAGCCCACTGCTTCCAAATTTGAAGTGACAGTTCAATTTACAAGAAAAGGTTTTGCATGATATTTTCAAAGCATCATCTTTTACCAGAGATGATACCACACCCATCATATTTTCTAAGTGTGTGTGTGTGTGTGTGTGTGTGTGTGTGTGTGTGTGTTTTCTAAACCAAGGTTTATCTTCTGAGTTCCTTAAAAGTCTGGTTACAGTGTCACCATTCCTGTAAAAAGTTTAGCCTCAGCTGCCAAACAATGAGTCACAGTTGCTAAAAAGTATTACTACTGGAGTTCCTTTGTGGCTTTAGTTTGGGCCATTTCTAAATGTAATTATATCTGTACAAGGGCACGACATCAACTGAAGGGTTCAGAGAGATATTGATTATTTGTGTATTGTCTGGTCTTGTTTTAACCAAATTAGGTGCTGGGGTTGGATTATCCCAATGATCTATTTTATGGATAGATGGAGCTCATTAGACCTAACTATTTTATTAATTATTTGTAGACAACAATTAGGATAACTTCAGAACAGTGCAGTGCTATTCTTGGTGGTTTAAGAATGGTTATTGAGCTGACATACAGGTGAAGGTGAGAGAATACGCTATGCGACCTGCTTTTCAGATGCCGGTAGTGGAATCTCAACATAGTCCTCTGCCCCCCGCCACGTTTGCTTCTCCTAGGTGAAGGCCTTCCTTCTCTTCCTTTATTCAAAGCATCATGCTTCTCCTACTAGATCTGCAGATCTTTAAAACAATAGTGAGGTTTCATGTATGACCTTTGTAAATCGCTACAGCGGAAAAATCGACTAGCTGTGAAAACAAGAATAATAGCAGTAAGGCAGAGGCTGAAGCGGCAAGGTGTGTCATGTGTCTTCGGATCTCCAAGTGAGAGGTGGGTACAGCTACTATACAGGGTGTCGTGAGTGAGCTGCTGTTGACCTTTCCTTCACTCCTGAGTCAGGTTGAAAGAGACCTCAGTACCTTTCTTGTGGCCCCTGAGTGTTTAAAAATAATTCTCAAAAGAAAACCTGGACTGTAGTTTCTTTTAAAACATAAACCGAAAAAGCAAGACTCTATGAATATTTACATAGATGTAGTCTAAGAAAGATACCTGGCCCTGTTTTCTGTTTTATTTTTTTCCAATATTCAAAAAAAAAAAAAGAGACTCATTTGTACATGTAAAAAGTAGATTGAAGAGAAAGCATGAAACCAAGAAGAAATAGTGAAAAAAAAAAAACAGTATTGACACTAGAGTTGATCTTCATGTAGCTTTCACGTTTATAAATAATTTGTTTATTAAGTCAGTTCATCTTCACAACACCCTTAGAGGCTGATGATAGCACATGGAAAACTGACACCCAAAAAGACATAAGGGCTCATGCCTCCGTCTAGTTTATGTGGTACTGTTTATCCCCTGATTCCTGGGTAGAGATTCTCGTTCTTTAGAAAGGAAGATAGGACTTCTGCTTTATCCTTGACCAAGTTCAGGGAAATCAAGAGACTGTACATATTTCTTCTAATAGTTAACTTGAAGATGAATTACTAGCTTTACATGTTATCCTGGATAAGCCCAGGCACTGACTTGGGTAGATCAAAAATCATTTGATCATGCTGTTCTGATCACTTGCCTCTCTTATATTTGGCTGAGAGGAGGCCTCACCACAGCAAAAAGCTGGTTTGGGACCTTTGTTAATTATCTTTAGTCACCTAAGTACACTTCCTGTCTTTTCTACCAAGTGCTTTTTCTTTTCTGTCTTCATAGCCCGTTCTCGGTGCAGGAGCAGTAAATGGCAATAGGGGCATGCCTAGGCAACAGGGGGATGGGCAGTAGAAAGTAAGTGTGAGGAAGAATTGCGGAGATAAGATAGCACACCTAGGACATAGCTCAACTTCAGGAGAAAATGGAGAACCAACTCTCCTCTTCCACGTGCAACCATTCTAAAGGTTCAAGCTGACAACAAGGAACTGGTAGACTGAAAATGAAGAAGATGTCAAAGGAAGGCAGAGATAAAATGGCTACAAATATTTACTTGTGGGCCACGGCCCTACCCCACTCCAATTAACATCTGTAAAAGCTAGATGAGTGGAACCCATTTGCATGGTCACATTTACTATTATGAGGGTTTCTCCTACATCAACTTTAATAAATTTAACAATAATCAATGACAGAAAACAGATGACTGAATTCTGAGGTTAAGTAAACTTTTTTCCACTTAGCTCAGCTCACCGAAAGATGGGCCCTAAGTGGGAAATGGAAAGAGTAAAGAAACAGCATGTATCGAAAACAAAAGATAATTTAAAAGTTTCCATCAAGAGCCACCGTTTTTCTAGGACATGCTAAATTCTCTGGGGTCAAGTATAGTTTACATCAAACAAACAAAACAGAAGAAATGTGACAAGCCTTTTTATAACACAAACTTCAAAAAAGAGAGAGAGGTTATATGAACCCTTTTAACCTGAAAGGGTGCTACATGGGGCCAAAGCACCATCACCCAAACCTCAAGAGCCCAAAATAGAAGGAGCTAACAATTCCTAGAAGGAAAACAGTCTATAAGGTGTGGGGATTATCCCAGCTAAAAGGTGAATGGAAACTGATATCTCCAGTGGCTTCTGTCTGACAAGGAAATTGTCACTGTTGACAAGGATGACTGGCGGGGTGGAAAATGGGGGAGATAAAACTTCACAGAAACACTTGGGAGGAAATTTGACACCAGTGAAACCACAGGTGTGAGTGAAACCAGTAAGTAAAAGTTGGGTTGTTTTTCAGGGTCTGATGTTCTATAAACTCCTAGTTCAAATTTGGGAGTTTGAGTGAACTGTGTGAGAAAGTTTTGAAACGTAGAAAGCCAGCGCTTTAGGAGAGAGAGGATTCTTTCTGTCCTATAAATGGAGCACAGAGACTATACGTTTAAATGTATTTGGCAGCATTAACTGTACAGACAGGAAAAAAAAAAAAGAAGAAGAAGCTATCTTCTTTTCCTGACAACACAGCCTGTCTCAAACTCAAGACAGGGCTGGCCTTTCTATCAATGATCCCAGTGACTGCTTACAAGTGTTTTTCCGGATCTCAGATGCTGAGCCTATGAAAATGCTTCGCTACATGGTCCTACTTTCAAAAATATCATATTCAATGAAACAATGGGGTATAAGAATTCAGCCCAGAGATGAACTGTTATTAGATGGAATGGACATGAAAAAGCAAAGCAGAAATGCCATGTACATAAATATAACACGAAATTTTGTAGAAATTCAGAGGTAGAAGAAGTCTTTAGGGGAAAGATGAAGCTGAGTTGGGACATTAATCATTGAGTAAAATTCAGACAATCTGGATGACAGTGAGTGGAAATGAGAGTATAAGAAAAAAGATGTGGGGTAGGATGGACACTTTCCTAGACAAAAATAGCTACTGGTGCAGGAAGATAGGTTACTGAATTTAAGAGCCTTGAAATATATATGCTTTGAAAAAGCCAGCAGTATAACTTACAATGGCTATTCTCAGTTTACTCTTGAAGCTAGAATTTGAGTTTACTGGGCATATAAATAGCTCAGTGGTTTTTTTTTTAAGGGAAATAACCTGAAATGGATGATAAAAGTTCTCTGGGGGCACTGAAATCAGTCCTGTGCTACAGCATTGCTGTTAATTAGTTTGACTTTTAATAATTGTATTTCTTATGCCTTGAGCTTCTAAGTTTTTTAATTGGGAATAATATTTATATCTAATGGAAAGCATAATTGTGAGGTCAAAAGAGAGAAAGTATTTAATATGTTTGCCATAGAGCTTGGCACTTGGGAGGTGCTTCTTGAATCTTAACTATTGGTTCTATATTGATAGAATCATATAACAACAATACTAATAATAACAAAATGGCAAAGCCAAATAAGCATCTTAAACACACACACACACACACACACACACACACACACACACACACACAGACTCTTACTACATAGACCAGGCTGGCCTTGAAATTTCAAGAGCTGGGATTATGAAAGGCAGGAGCTAGCCTCATGAAATTCCTAGTGTACACCTAAATACAGATGAGATAATATGCTAAGGAGATTGTCAGAATTTGCTATTGTTTTTTGATCCCCAAGAAAGGCTAAAATAAAAAACTTTTTTCCTTCCCTCCTTCCCTCCTTCCCTCCATCTTTTCCTTGTCATCCTTGGTCACTCTCTGATGTGCTCTTTATACCCTATAACTGTGGTCCAGAGTCTGTGGGCGGTCATGAGCATCCTACTGTTGGCTCCATCTTGTCTCCTTTGCCTAATTTATGGCTAGAAAGGTATTTATTCACTGTGCTCACAAGGGACATGGATCCTGGCTCAGTGAAAGGGGCGGGAGGATGGAGACGGAGAGAAACAGTCAAAGCACAATGCTTTAGAATTCTGCAAGCAGACTGACACCAGCACCCTCCATTGTAAGTAACATTGGGCTCTCTGTTTCTTGCTTCTCATTTAGCAGGGTAAGCAAGGCAAAGCAGGCCACTTTCTAGTAGATTGTGAGAAGATAGACAGCAGCCTTAGCTTGACTGTGGGTTTGATGTGGAGAACAGAGTCAAAAGGAGATATTCTTGTGGGTTTCTAAATGACTGACAGGCAGCAAGGCTGTTGCTGTAGCAGCTGATTAAAATGGATGACATTCTGGTCGCCAAATGTTAATAGGCCCAAGTGGAAGCGTGGAGACCAAAGTTGAGTCATAGCTTGAGAAGAAATCAGTCTGAGCCCTGTCCCCTCGCCCCGTTGGTGAAGACCTTTAGTAAGCTCTTCGAAGACTAGAGTTTGTAAAAATGAGCAGCATAGTTACCGCTGGCCACGGTAAATGGCTCTTTGCTCTCTTACGTCTGAACAAGAAACAGTTATGAGAAACCAGGGTTTGACTTGCTTTTGGTGTGGTTAACGTTGGTGGGAAGGTTCCTTACTGGTCTCTCTTTAGTAACATCACCGATCTTCAAGGGTTTTCTATTGTTGGTTTGGCTAGCTTGGTTACGGTTAGCAATCTATTAGCATGGAGTGTCTTGCAAAGTTCCTCCTCATCTGAACTGTAGCTGAGTGAGGGCTTCTTCTCAGGCTCTTTAAAACCTTTTTGTGACTTTGGGACATTCCTGAACAGCAAAATCTTAGAGGGCTTAATGATTTTTAGGGCACTTGATTAACGAGCAATAGAAATATGAGAAAGTTCTGTTCTAATGCATGAACTTGCAGCTCTGTTCCTGGATTTATTTATTTCTTTAAGAGGAATCCAATATCTATGCTAGAGCAGATAGATACTCAACTTCGGCTGACGGTAATGGGAGAAATCAGTTTTTAACTGGGATGTGAAATAAACAACTCCTAACACCTCTTTATCACAAAGTAAACAACGTAGTGTTCAGATTTTCATGTCAAAACAAACCTGTTACGCTAAACTTTTTTTGACATTATTTCTCAAATTTTCTACTCCTAGAGTTATTCATATGTAAAGAAACATCCAACGTTCTGTTTCTGTTAGTCTGTTATACTGAAACAACATCTATAAAACATGTTCTGATCTTCTCTTAGAAAGTTAAAAACCAGACTTAGGTACAGAAGGAGATACAAGAGGTTGCTTCTGAGTTTCTTTGTGGAGCTTCCCGCTTGTGCGCTTGCAGCCCAGCAGCACTGCCATGGTCCACACAAAGACCAGTCAGTGTGAAGCTGTAAGTCCACAGGCAGATGGTTCTTTCCAGGAATATTTGCTTATCTTTCCACTCACCAGGCAGTAAACTCATTTCTCAGAGCAAAACCCTGGAAAACAATGACATTGTATTCCCTGCATGCTTTCTGCTCTGAGAAGGTATGCCAGAAGCCAGCCTTCACAGATTTGCTGAGCATGTTCTTCAAACAAGCTCACAGCTCATTGGCCACCTTTTACGTAGAACAAGATATTCACTGAATTATTGGCCAAAAGGGTCCCATTGGAGTCTTCAAACCACAAAGGTTGTTGCCAAGACTGTAGGTTGTTCACAACATACTGAGAGCAAGGCCCCACTGATGAAGACAACACCTACACAAATCAATGAACATGGAGAAATTCAACTGGTACCTACATAGCGCCTTCAACTTTAAGTTTTAGCATCTTAGGTACAAGAAGGTACTCTATACACCACTGAAAAAAAATACAAACAGTAACCCAGACATAAATCTTTTGATCTACAATGGTGTCCTGCCTGCAAAATATACTAGAGCAATGGTCTCACTAAGTTTGTAGGAGTAACCAACCAATATCAGATTTGACCTAAGTCCCATTCTCCAAAATTGAACCCATACCTGACACTTCTTGGATGACCAAGAACCATAGATTAGATAGCTCAGAGACCTAGGATAAACACTACTATAAAAAAACAAAACATAATAGCAATAAGATGCTATTCTCATAGATCAGTAACTTAATCAGCTATCATCACACAAGCTTCCTTCTGTAGCACATGAGAGCGAATACAGAGATCCACAGCCAAACATGCAGAGAATGAGAGATCTTGGATCACTCAACATCCCTCCATCAAATCCCTCCCCTGAAGGTTCAACAAACCTCATGGAAGAAGAAACAGAAAGAGCGTAAAAGACACCAAGAAAACAAAGCCTTCTAAATCAACACGATCAGAGCTCATATGAACTCAGAGACTGAGGCAGCACACTTAACGCTTACACAGGTCCTCTGCATATATATTATGACTTCCTGTTTATTGTTTTTATGGGTTTACCAAGTGTGAAGAAAAATGTTTCTGATTATTGTGCCTTCTCTTGAGCTCTTTTCCTTTTCGGTTGGTTTGTCTTGTTGAACTCTAATGTGTTAGGTTGTTTTTTTTTCTATTAGATTTTATTATTAAAAATATATTTTAATAATGTGGGAAATGTAGTGCTGATGTACAGCTAACAGGAAGTAGTGAAGTAAAAGTAATTATCAACTACCTGAGCAAAAGAAAGTTTGTATGTCTTAGGAACGACAGGTGGAAGTACCATGTGACCACGTATTTCACAAGTCTAAGGCATGATGAATTCAGTTTTA
The DNA here is from genome assembly GCF_907164565.1 of Psammomys obesus. Lineage (NCBI taxonomy): Eukaryota > Metazoa > Chordata > Mammalia > Rodentia > Muridae > Psammomys > Psammomys obesus. The sequence continues at coordinate 21,257,272 of NW_026592890.1, read as the reverse complement.
TTGTCACCTTTTTGCTTATAAATAAGACCCTAGGTAAATCATTTCTCAAGTGGAGTCTTATTTTCTTTTTTAAGTAAAAATGGACCATATACACATACATACAGACACCCTTTTTCAGAGTGGCAAACACCTCCCTAGAGTAAAAGCCATCCAGATCACCTCTCTAAAAGGACTTCTGTAGTCATTTCCGTACTGGTTCTGATTTGAAAATGAATCAAACAAAGAACACTCTTGATTCAATTCTTACCATAAAATATTCTTAGCCAGCAGAGCTGACATGGGTTTAATGGAGAAGTAGAAAGTAGGGTGTAAGTCTAATAATAAGAATGCTATTTAGTTTTGTTTTTCTCTTACTCTTGGTCAATATTTTGTTTCCTATATAAACTATTGAGACCATTATTAAGCTATTGTATTCCAGCATCAAAAACATCCTTCTATGTTTTTGTGATGTCAAATCAACTCAAACATTTATTTCTCTGTTACAACTAGTTCTCTTTTAGACTCTTCCAATAGGGGTGCTGGCATGAGACCACAGCCTGAGTAGGGAGAGATTTTGCTGTTTTCTATGCTACCTCTGGCTCCAGTTTTTCTAGCCATTACTTTTGGCATCATTCAAAAACATTTCCTCAAGCATGCAGTGAGGGCAGAGTCCAGCAACAGCAGTTGATAGCAATCAGCTTTTGTTTCAAATGCTAATATTTGTGAACCCCCATCCTAGGGCACCACACCAAACACTTAGCGAAAAGCACTCTCCCTTAGAAGTCTGGACTCAGGGGGAATACTCTTTCACTGTCAGGAGGCATGGTGCTACCTCCCACTGGCCTGTGCACTAACACCATCAGTACAGCTATCTCCTTTCTTCAGAACTCAGTGTTGCGTTCTCTGGAATCCTTCTCCAAGCTTCTGGGTTAACTAATTCCACTATCCCTTTTTTTTTTTTTCCTTTATAAAGGTGGTGATTAGACCCTGTTTCCAGGACAATTCAGAGCTCCCATTTGTGTGGTCAATAATTCAGTACCCAGTAATGAGTTCTTTATATTAAAATATCCCCATTGGCATGATTTGTCTTCTGACCCAACCTAGGCTGATATTATCAATAGGAGTCTGTTCTTTGACCTGGAAGCTGATTATATTGGACGTTAAGTAGATATTTCAACAGTAGCTGTAGCCAACTTGAAATGATAGTTTGTATAGAAATATTTTTTTACTCCTGGTTCTGGGCTTAAAACACTAGGTTTGGTTGTAAATTCTTTTCTGGGCCCTGGAAAGGTACTTAATTGTTGAGTGAGCGTTCACATAAGATTTCAAAGGGAAGTGTCTCCTAGTCTTTAACTGATTAGAAAGACTTCACAAGGTTCCATTTTCTTGTTCCAAGGCTTTAAGGGAAACTACCATCTCCGAGGGACACTCTTCACTCTGGGCATCAGATATTACGTAACTAATAAGCCTGAAAGATTTATAGCATTAATCAAGGGAAAGGGTTGATGGGTTTAAGTGACATAATTAAGTTCTCAACATTAGAAACCCCTTTTGTAAGCTGGGACACTGAGAGGTTTGGCAAAAATCCATGCCCGTTAGCCATCTTCATCACTACAGAATGCGTATATGTTGAACGACTTAATGAATCAGGCATATGATCGCCTCATGGAAATAAAACTGTGTTGTGCCTAGCATGCTCTTTTCCATAAAGAAAGCATCATTGGGAAATGCAGACGTGTGGGAACAAGCCGCAAAAATCCAGCAAATTGGTCCTTATTATCCGTCCATCCATGAAAGAAAGTTGTAAGAGGTAATAAAGTCCTAGGTTTTAAAATTTTTGTACTTTAACCTGTTTTTAGAGTAAAACGGGGTGCTGGGTAACTTCTGGGCAATTAAGCACTAGTTTAGCTTTCAGCTACCTTTCAGTTCAAGAAGCTCCTTAAGTCGTGCTGTCACCTGTTCCCAGGTTTTCCACTACAGGTTACCATCCCAAACTACCTCATTAAAATAAACGAAAACAAAGAGGATTATCCAATGAAATGTCACTAACGCTATTATTAATAAGGACGTTTGGCACTATTCAGCAAAGCTACAATTCTAAGCTGTAAATACAGCCCATGGAAATTCAGATGACACCTCAACTCATTAGTTCTTGCAATCTGTATTTGTGCTTGCTCTGGGAAGAGACAATGATGTGGGTCTGTGCGGTCCCCGTATCATAAGGGGCATTGTTTGCTCTAATGAGCTGTTATGCAAGTCTATCTTCCCATTGTCCTTGTTTGTGAAATTCCTTGTCTATTGCTATTTCTGAGCACAGTGGGTAACTCTGCCCTCACCAAAAAGCAAAAGCCTGCATACCTTTTAAAACTGTTTCTCAACTTTATTTTTCTAATTTTTCAGCATTTACTAGTGAAGAATTATACAAAATGCCTGTATGAACCATACATATAAGTTTTTGTAATTTTTTTTAAACCATAACATTTATTTGACAAGCTCTTGTGAGATACAGCATAGTAACAGGGAAGGGGGCGAAGAGCAGGTGGGCTAAAAGCAGGTGGGCTTTCAGAGCCAACATGAGGTACTATCTAAAAGGAGGCCTAGAGACTCAGCCGCTTGACTCAAGCACATCCCAAACCCAGCACAGGTGGGCTGACCCCGAATGTGAAGTGTGCCTTAGTATGTAGCTCCCAATGTTGGTATGTGATACAGTATGCCACAGCCACATTGTGCTATAACATGGCATACGACGGTACTCCTGCAACTCTCTGGTCATTCTTTAGCCAGATGAGCAGCCATTATGGGCACATGTCAGCAGCACACTTGTTGCTAGGCAACATAAATTTGCTTAGTGTAAGATTCATACCAAGGTGACAGAAAACCTAAGGAGTGAATAGAAAAACAATGAGGATAAGGGTTTTGTTTTTGTTTTTGTTTTTGTTTCTGTTTCTGTTTTTGTTTTTTGTTTTAGACATGGTCTTGCTATGTAGGCCAGACTGATCTCACTGTTGTAATCATCCTGACTTGTTCTCCTAAATTCTAAGATTACAGATATACACAGCTATATTCAGCCAAAATACGTGCACGGTTCCTGAAACTTAAAATATATGCTCTAATTTGCAGAAGGAAAAAAGATTGTTGTCAGTGTATAAAACTCTCTTTGGGTTCAATTAAAGTCTTAAAAATAAAATTAAATGACTCTTTCCAATTTATTTGTTTGAAGGGTAATCCAGTGGTGTTTTCTTTTTCTTCTGCTGAGAACACTAGCACCTTCCTGTCCACCGGGTAAGCATCTATCCATTGTACCTCAAGGTCTGCATCTGTATCCCTTGGCGCTCTGAGTAGTTTGAAGCCAATACTAAAGTGAAGACTCTCAAATGGAATCCAAATGTTTTCTTACCAACTTTTATTCTCTAGGGCAGCGGTTCTTATTCTGGTGGTTGAAGAATCCTTTTATGGGGTCACCTAAGACCATCAGAAAACATTTATTTACATTATAGTTCCTAGCAGTAGCGAAATTATAGTTATGGAGTAGCAACAAGAATAATTTTATGACTGGGGGGGGGGTCACCACAACATGAGGAACTGTATTAAAGGGTCACACCATTAAGAAGGCCGAGAGCCACTGACCTAGGAGTTATTAGGCAAATTTCCTAGCAGTTTTGAAACTTGGTGTTTCCATCTTCTAAAATGGGAAGTAATTAAAGCATAATGGCTGTATCTTCAAGAATGGGTTGATATAAATAAATAAGCAACATAAAAAAGGATTGGTTAATAAAAGAGTGGATTTCTTATAAAAAATAGTGTGTCCTTCTTACTGTCTTTCTGTCATAAAAAGATACAAATTTGAAATAAATATATCCATTTTCTCTGAGCCCAAACATGATCCACAGATACACTTCAAGCTAGGCCTGGGTCCTAGACAACTTCAGAAATTACAGTATTCCTAACAGCTATAAAGTTATGTTATGAAATTCTTGACATTATTATAGCCATGGTTGAAAGACTGTGTATAATGATTTCCCCAGGATGTTGCAGAATTGTGTGTGTTGTTTCAGTAAACACTTTTTTTGTTGTCTAAAGTGTCACAAATTTGAATGATAGACTACATAGTTTTCATTATTACATGGTACTTGAAAGGGTCTGAGCCTTCAAATGTATGTCACTGATCATATCATAAGATCCATATTGGCCCCAATATTCTGTCTTTATTGGTGTTTTTGATAATTTTTATTATACTCACATATTTTCAGAAATTTAATTCTTTAATGACACTGGAAGCGAAGTAAACATTATTAGAGATAGCTATAACAACTAATGGTTTTAGACATCTAATGAATCACTTATGTGGGGGTCGTAATTTACATATCTAGCTCTTTCATTTTTTTCTCAAAAATATGCCTTTCCCATTCACTTCTGAGCTTCCAACATAATTGATTTCTTTGCCCCCAAATACATATATACACTTAATCTTTATAGCCTTAGTGTATGTAATGATATCTTATAGTGTTTTCCTTCATCTGACCTCATTCATGTTTGATAAAAATCGGTTGACCACACTTGCCAATTCATATGTAATCTGTTTTTTTTGTTTTTTGTTTTTTGTTTTTTTTTTTTTTTGTTTTTTTTTTTTTGTCAAATACAGGCTTTTATTCGCACTTTAAAGAGCAGGAACACTGGAGCCCCATAAAACTTCCCTTTTCCAGTTTAACCTGTTCCATCTTAGGATCTCAGGGTTAGCAGCACACCTGTATTTGATTTTTCGTGTGCTTATACATGTCACGGATGTGTGGGGAGATGTGCTTGTCTTTGGTGACAAGTATTATGAAATAAAGTTCCTCCTACTTCAGAGCAGACTATTAACATGATGGCACAATCAAGACATTCATGGAGACTTAATGACAAAAACATTCCAAGAACTGCAGTAGGGCCCTTCCCTCATCTTTTCATTCCACACCCATTAAAATGAAATCTCTTTTTGGCACAAGCTAGGGAGAATAAGGTAGAATGATTAGTTGGGTTGTACAAAGTTATAAAGGGCCTTTCTAACCCCTTTAAATTAGTGCAAACCGAGCTGTTAACTATACATGAAAATTAATGACATTTATAGCCCTTGTTATGGCCATGGTGCTTGTTCAAAAGCCTTCGCATTAGCAGAAAAGAGAGTGTTTATGTTTAACAAGTCCGTGCTGGTTGTTTTCCAACCTTAGAAATGCCTCACACATTGGGAGAACCTTAAAACTGCCAATGTGTTAGGGATAAACCAACCATACGTCTGCTGGAATATATTCCTGCTGAGAATTACAGTTCTCCTAACCCCTGCACGTTTTCACACCGAGCTTCCTGGGTTGAGTTTACAGGGTCCAATATCACTTGTTCAGAGGGTTCTAACTACCTGGGCCTTTCCCTATGGAATCTGCAGGTCTCAATACAAATAAATGGCTTAGAAGGAGTATCGATGTGGCCTGAAAGCCTACAGATGAAAGTTGAATGTTAGTGCATGTACAAGCTCTTCTTTATCACTGAGGTTGGTGCTGCTTAGGTCATGGGCATTTTTAGGAGAGAAATAGGTATTCTTATCTTGTTTATTTTCCTTAAAATCCTACAAAGTCATTATCCATATTAGTATGTTCTGGAGCTCCACATTGCCACCAAAACTTACCACTCCACTTGCTGACCATGAGCTCCACCAGCCTACAGAGAAATTACTAAAACTAGGTGAAGACTTTCGTTTTGTAATTCTCAAACATTTCTCCAGGAAGAATAAGATACAACTACGACAGCCTCCAGCCTCCACCCAAAATGTTAGCGAGTACATGAAGTTCTCATTTTTTATATGATGCTCCTCACCTTATTCTAACGGTTTTTGCCTTACAGGCTCTTCAGACTAGACCTGCTCCCCTTAGCTCTGGGCCCTCAGTGAGTCCTCCTCACTGTCTTCTTTGCTAAGAGACCCTGGGGCCAACACTCATGGCCTCTGGGTTGTATGTCTATTATGACTCACATTTTACTTAACCAAAGCATATAGATTACTTACTATGTGCTAGCCTCTGTCTCTGCACTAGACATTTAAGACACATCTTTGAGCCATACAGAGATCCTTTCCTGCATAATACAAGCCTTCTAGTTTCTCCCTAAAGGTCTATGCCCCAGCACAGGCACAGGCAACAGAAACTGAAGATCCAGTTCATATGCTCCTAACAGAGGCAGGCTTTATCTCTTATTCTAAAATCTTAATTATAAAGTCAAGCAGATAGACATATTCACTAACATATTATCTTCCATATAAAGAAAAGTGTTCAAAATAACACCATCCTAATTTCAGCCCTTACTCAGCATACATATGCCTTTGGTATTGTAGACATTAGGCCTTGTTATGGGAACTATGTTTTCTATAAATAACATCAGTAGCTGGTGACAGCTGCTATAAATGTTGGGTTTTCATCTGTCTGAAAAAATCGGAACGGTCAGATTATATCTCAGACTCATCTGACATAAAAGGAAGATCTATTTAACCCTCTCCTTGTCTGAATTTTCACTTTAATACCACGGTATTGTCAGGGAGAGGGGACTTAACGGGCTTCTGTGCCGCACAGGGCCACTCAGTAGGTGGAGGAGGGAACCCACATAACCAGAGGGAAAGCTCACTAGCTGAGCACTCAATGGATTAGTATCTAGGATACACAAAGACGTAGAGAAAAAAACTAGACAAAATAAATCTAACAGTTCTTAAAAAATAAAACACAAATGGCCAATAAACATGTGATTAAATGTTCGGCTTCACTGACTTCAGAGAAATGCAAATTTAAAAGTCCTCTAAAAAGCTGAGCATTAAGTCAAATCAGACATTGACTCAAGGCTCACTCAAGATGGAACCCATACCTGACACTGCTTGGGTGACCAAGGATGAGAGCCAGAGCTCCCAGACAGCTAGAGTAAAAACAAATACTGGTCTTAAAAAAAAAAAAGTGGTAAAATGACTCCTAATGATATTCTACTATACTCATAGATCAGTGTCTTGCTCTGCCTCATCAGAGAAGCTTCCTCCTGCACCAAACCCACAGCCAAACATTATGCAGAGTGGGAAACCTTGAAACATTTCTCTAAATGAGATGTCTCCATCAAAACCCTGCCTGCAGAGTTTAAGGACCCCGTGGAAGAGGAGGCAGGAAGAGTGTAAGAGCCCGAGGGGGTGGAGGACACAAGGAGAACAAGCCCCTCTAAACCATTTAGATAAGGTCTTATGAACTCAGACTAAAGCAGCATTCACAGGGACTACGGGGGGGGGGGGAGGTCTGCACCAGGCCCTCTGCATATATATTGTGGCTTTCAGTTTACTGTTTTTATGGGATTCCTGAGTGTGAACAAGGGGGTCTCTAGTTCTTGCACCTTCTCTTGGGCTCTTTGCTTTTAGTTAGTTTGTCCAACTCTAATGTGACAGTTTTTGTTTTATTTTATTTTGTTGTGTTTTGTTGTTAGAAAACTGTTCTTCTCTAATGAGAGAGAGAAAAGGGAGTGGATCCAGATGGGAGTGGAGGTGGAGAGGAACTGGGAGAAACAGAAGGAGAAGAAACTATAATCAGGATGCATTCTCTTATATATGTACGTGTGTGTGTGTGTGTATATACACACACATACATACATATATATATATATAAGAAAATACTCTATTTTCAATAAAAGGGAGAAAGGAGGAGAAGAGAAGAAGAAGAAGAAGAAGAAGAAGAAGAAGAAGAAGAAGAAGAAG